>NC_086445.1:971312601-971618435 GCF_028390025.1 Pseudophryne corroboree | reverse complement strand
AGAGGGGACCCTCAGCTATCAGCCTAGGGCCCTTAGACTCCTGGGGCCCTTGGGAAAGAGCCCATTGAGCCCATACGAAAAGACGGCCCTGCACAGGAGCAGCAGGAAAGTGTGGAAACACCATTTTTCACATTATTTTAGTAAAATACATTGCAGCATGGCAATATTACCAACTACAGTATATTGCCATCTATGGTAGGTGCCTTCACTATGAGTCTTCAACCTTTCCAGTCATGGGGTTATTGGCTATTGTTTTTGGTTTTTTTTTAGATTATTAAATGATTTTTAATATTTTTTTTTAATCATGTATTTTTTATTAGATTTTGCATATAGTTACAGAAGTAAAAAGAGAAAAGAAAAAAAAAAAAAGGGGAAAACAAAAACAAATCAAAACATTCAACGTACAAAACAGTACATTATACTGGTCAGTAAAAGCTACAGTATTTTACATTACAATACACAAGGCAATTGAAGAAGGGAAAAGGTCTCAGAATACTTGGTCTGATCACTACAACAATACCGCCATTAACTCATTATTATACATGAGTAGGAGAGAAGTCACATATGGGAATGTGTATACAAGAAAAATTATAACATCACCATAATAAGTAGGAAGGTGTCAGAGGGCGTCGGCCTTGGCCAAAAAAAAAAAAAAAAGGCTACACACTCTGCTTGTCAACGGGCTCCACCATTTCTGCACCCGGATGCACCAGAGTCCATCTGTCCCACTTACAGTGAAAAGATGTATTAGTCCTTCTTCTATAAGGAAAATAAGATTTTACTCACCGGTAAATTTATTTCTCGTAGTCTGTAGTGGATGATGGGACTCCGTAAGGACCATGGGGAATAGCGGCTCCGCAGGAGACTGGGCACAACTAAAGAAAGCTTTAGGACTACCTGGTGTGCACTGGCTCCTCCCACTATGACCCTCCTCCAGACCTCAGTTAGGATACTGTGCCCGGAAGAGCTGACACAATAAGGAAGGATTTTGAATCCCGGGTAAGACTCATACCAGCCACACCAATCACACCGTATAACTCGTGATACTATACCCAGTTAACAGTATGAAATATAACTGAGCCTCTCAACAGATGGCTCAACAATAACCCTTAGTTAGGCAATAACTATATACAAGTATTGCAGACAATCCGCACTTGGGATGGGCGCCCAGCATCCACTACGGACTACGAGAAATAGATTTACCGGTGAGTAAAATCTTATTTTCTCTGACGTCCTAAGTGGATGCTGGGACTCCGTAAGGACCATGGGGATTATACCAAAGCTCCCAAACGGGCGGGAGAGTGCGGATGACTCTGCAGCGCCGAATGAGCAAACTTCTAGGTCCTCCTCAGCCAGGGTATCAAACTTGTAGACTCTTGCAAAAATGTTTGAACCCAACCAAGTAACAGCTCGGCAAATTTGTAAAGCCGAGACCCCTCGGGCAGCCGCCCAAGAAGAGCCCACTTTCCTCGTGGAATGGGCTTTTACAGATTTAGGGTGCGGCAGTCCAGCCGCAGAATGTGCAAGTTGAATCGTGCTACAGATCCAGCGAGCAATAGTCTGCTTAGAAGCAGGAGCACCCAGCTTGTTGGGTGCATACAGGATAAATAGAGAGTCAGTTTTCCTGACTCCACCCGTCCTGGAAACATATATTTTTCAGGGCCCTGACTACGTCCAGTAACTTGGAATCCTCCAAGTCCCAAGTAGCCGCAGGCACCACAATAGGTTGGTTCACATGAAAAACTGATACCACCTTAGGAAGGAATTGGGAACGAGTCCTCAATTCCGCCTTATCCATATAAAAAATCAGATAAGGGCCTTTGCATGACAAAGCCGCCAATTCTGATACACGCCTGGCCGACGCCAAGGCCAACAGCATGACCATTTTCCACGTGAGGTATTTTAGCTCCACGGATTTAAGTGGCTCAACCCAATGCGACTTCAGGAAATCCAACACCACGTTGAGATCCCACGGTGCCACTGGAGGCACAAAACGGGGGCTGACTATGCAGCACTCCCTTAACAAAAGTCTGAACTTCAGGCAGTGAAGCCAGTTCTATTTTGGAAGAAAATTGATAGAGCTGAAATCTGGACCTTAATGGAACCCAATTTTAGGCCCATAGTCACCCCTGACTGTAGGAAGTGCAGAAATCGACCTAGCTGAAATTCCTCCGTTGGGGCCTTCCTGGCCTCACAGCACGCAACATATTTCCGCCATATGCGGTGATAATGGTTTGAGTTTACTTCTTTCCTAGCTTTAATTAGCGTAGGGATAACTTCCTCCGGAATGCCCTTTTCCTTCAGGATGCGGCGTTCAACCGTCATGCCGTCAAACGCAGCCGCGGTACGTCTTGGAACAGACAGGCCCCCTGCTGCAGCAGGTCCTGTCTGAGCGGCAGAGGCCATGGGTCCTCTGAGATCATTTCTTGGAGTTCTGTGTACCAAGCTCTTCTTGGCCTATCCGGAACAATGAGTATAGTTTTTACTCCTCTCCTTCTTATTATTATGTTGTCTGACTGGATCAGCACCGGCCGGTGTTGAAGCAGGGGTCTAGGGCATTGTAAATGGCCCTTAGTTCCAGAATATTTATGTGTAGGGAAGTCTCCTGACTTTTCCATAGTTCTGGGAAGTTTCTTCCCTGTGTGACTGCCCCCCAGCCTCGAAGGCTGGCATCCGTGGTCACCAGGACCCAGTCCTGGATGCCGAATCTGCGGCCCTCTCGAAGATGAACACTCTGCAGCCACCACAACAGCGACACCCTGGCCCTTGGAGACAGGGTTATCCGCCGATGCATCTGAAGATGCGACCTGGACCACTTGTCCAACAGATCCCACTGGAAGATCCTTTCATGGAACCTGCCGAATGGAATTTCTTCGTAAGAAGCTACCATCTTTCCCAGGGCTCGCGTGCATTGATGCACCGACACCTGTATTTGTATTAGGAGGTCTCTGACTAGAGATGACAACTCCTTGGCCTTCTCCTCTGGGAGAAACCCTTTTTCCTGTTCTGTGTCCAGAACCATACCCAGGAACAGTAGACGCGTCGTAGGAACCAGCTGCGACTTTGGAATATTCAGAATCCAGCTGTGCTGTTGTAGCACTTCCCGAGATAGTGCTACTCCGACTAACAACTGCTCCCTGGACCTCGTCTTTATAAGGAGATCGTCCAAGTACGGGATAATTATTTCGGCCATTACCTTGGTAAATACCCTCGGTGCCGGGGACAGACCAACGGCAACATCTGGAATTGGTAATGACAATCTTGTACCACAATTTTGAGGTACTCCTGGTGAGGAGGGTAAATAGGGACATGCAGGTATGCATCCTTGATGTCCAGTGATACCATGAAATTCTCCAGGCTTGCAATAATCGCCCTGAGCGATTCCATTTTGAACTTGAACCTTCGTATATAAGTGTTCAAGGATTTCAATTTTAGAATGGGTCTCACCGAACCGTCTGGTTTCGGTACCCCAAACATTTTGGAATAGTAACCCCGGCCTTGTTGAAGGAGGGGTCCCTTGATTTCACCTGCTGGAAGTACAGCTTGTGAATTGCCGCCAGTACTACCTCCCTTTCTCCGAGGGCAGCAGGCAAGGCTGATGTGAGGTAACGGCGAGGGGGAGTCGCCTCGAACTCCAGCTTGTATCCCTGTGAGACTACTTGCAGAACCTAGGGATCCACCTGTGGACAAGCCCACTGGTCCCTGAAGTTCCCGAGACGCGCCCCCACCGCACTTGTCTCCACCTGTGGAGCCCCAGCGTCATGCGGTGGACTCAGAGGAAGCGGGGGAAGATTTTTGATCCTGGAAACTGGCTGTCTGGTGCAGCTTTTTCCTTCTTCCCTTGTCTCTGTGCAGAAAGGAAGCGCCTTTGACCCGCTTGCTTTTCTGAAGCCGAAAGGACTGTACCTGAAAATACGGTGCTTTCTTAGGCTGTAAGGAAACCTGAGGTAAAATGTTTTCTTCCCAGCTGTTGCTGTGGATACGAGGTCCCAGAGACCATCCCCAAACAATTCCTCACCCTTATAAGGCAGAATCTCCATGTGCCTTTTAAAGTCAGCATCACCTGTCCACTGCCGGGTCTCTAATACCCTCCTGGCAGAATGGACATTGCCTTAATTCTGGATGCCAGCCGGCAAATATCCCTCTGTGCATCCCTCATATATAAGACGACGTCTTTAATATGCTCTATGTTAGCAAAATATTATCTCTGTCTAGGGTATTAATATTATCTGACAGGGTATCAGACCACGCTGCAGCAGCACTATTCATGCTGAGGCAATTGCAGGTCTCAGTATAGTACCTGAGTGTGTATATACAGACTTCAGGATAGCCTCCTGCTTTTTATCAGCAGGCTCCTTCAAAGTGGCCGTATCCTAAGACGGCAGTGCCACCTTTTTTGACAAACGTGTGAGCGCCTTATCCACTCTAGGGGATATCTCCCAACGTGACCTATCCTCTGGCGGGAAAGGGTACGCCATCAGTAACTTTTTAGAAATTACCAGTTTCTTATCGGGGGAACCCACGCTTCTTTACACACTTCATTCACTCATCTGATGGGGGAACAAAACACTGGCTGCTTTTTCTCCCCAAACATAAAACCCCTTTTATGTGGTACTTGGGTTCATGTCAGAAATGTGTAACACATTTTTCATTGCCGAGATCATGCAACGGATGTTCCTAAGTGGATTGTGTATATGTCTCAATCTCGTCGACACTGGAGTCAGACTCCGTGTCGACATCTGTGTCTGCCATCTGAGGTAACGGGCGTTTTTTAAGCCCCTGATGGCCTTTGAGACGCCTGGGCAGGCGCGGGCTGAGAAGCCGGCTGTCCCACAGCTGTTACGTCATCTAGCCTTTTATGTAAGGAGTTGACATTGTCGGTTAATACGTTCCACCTATCCATCCACTCTGATGTCGGCCCCACAGGGGGCGACATCCCATTTATCGGCCTCTGCTCCGCCTCCACATAACCTTCCTCATCCAACATGTCAACACAGCCGTACCGACACACTGCACACACACAGGGAATGCTCTGACTGAGGACAGGACCCCACAAAGTCCTTTGGGGAGACAGAGAGAGAGTATGCCAGCACATACCAGAGCGCTATATAATGCAGGGATTAACACTATAACTGAGTGATTTTTCCCCCAATAGCTGCTTGTATACACATATTGCGCCTAAATTTAGTGCCCCCCCTCTCTTTTTAACCCTTTGAGCCTGAAAACTACAGGGGAGAGCCTGGGGAGCTGTCTTCCAGCTGCACTGTGAAGAAAAAATGGCGCCAGTGTGCTGAGGGAGATAGCCCCGCCCCTTTTTCGGCTGACTTTTCTCCCGCTTTTTTTATGGATTCTGGCAGGGGTATTTATCACATATATAGCCTCTGGGACTATATATTGTGATTTTTTGCCAGCCAAGGTATTCATATTGCTGCTCAGGGAGCCCCCCCCCCCCAGCGCCCTGCACCCATCAGTGACCGGAGTGTGAGGTGTGCATGAGGAGCAATGGCGCACAGCTGCAGTGCTGTGCGCTACCTTGTTGAAGACCGAAGTCTTCTGCCGCCGATTTCCAGGACCATCTTCATGCTTCTGGCTCTGTAAGGGGGACGGCGGCGCGGCTCCGGGACCGAACGATCGAGGTCGGGTCCTGTGTTCGATACCTCTGGAGCTAATGGTGTCCAGTAGCCTAAGAAGCCCAAACTATCTCCAGTCAGGTAGGTTCGCTTCTTCTCCCCTTAGTCCCTCGTAGCGGTGAGCCTGTTGCCAGCAGATCTCACTGAAAATAAAAAACCTAAAATATACTTTCTTTTCTAGGAGCTCAGGAGAGCCCCTAGTGTGCATCCAGCTCAGCCGGGCACAAGATTCTAACTGAGGTCTGGAGGAGGGTCATAGTGGGAGGAGCCAGTGCACACCAGGTAGTCCTAAAGCTTTCTTTAGTTGTGACCAGTCTCCTGCGGAGCCGCTATTCCCCATGGTCCTTACGGAGTCCCAGCATCCACTTAGGACGTCAGAGAAATAACATTTTACTGTGTAAGCTTCTCCTGCTGATCACACTGGACCGGATTCAGATGTGGTTGCATTGCTGCAATTGTACATTGCTATTGTTGATATTTTCTTACTGAGCATGTGCCTGGGCCAACTGCGCATGCGTCTGGGCCAATCGCGCAGAGAGTGAATTACAATTGCGGTCATGCTGAGGATTTAGTAGCAGAGTGAGTGACAGGAACACAGCGTTTGGGGGTGGAAACGGGGAGTGATCATCTAAACGCAGGCGTGTCGTGGCCATTCAGAGAGCATTTTCTGACCGTGCATAAATTAGCGGTTGCGATCTTACTTGCTGCTGGACGGCCCTCTGTTTCCCGGGGCAGCAGCTCAGCCTGCACATCTAAAGAGGCACTCAGACTCTGCTACATGACTTGATTTGTGACGATGGTACCGATGTATCAGCAAAGCTCAGGATAGCTTGTGCCCTTATTAGCATATAACTGCACCTGCATACGGCAAAAAGACAGCAACGCCAGCAGCAGGAAGACCAACCACATCTAAATCAGGCCCACTATCCTTACTGGGGTGCAAGATTTATGGTAGGGTGAACATGGATATTTCAGCAGAACCATGGAGAATGATATGGATACAGTTATGTGACCACTGGTCAGGAGACTACCGGTCACAATACCTCCCCTACATCTCGCCCCCTGTGAATCCCGACAGTCGACATGC
Organism: Pseudophryne corroboree; assembly: GCF_028390025.1. Lineage (NCBI taxonomy): Eukaryota > Metazoa > Chordata > Amphibia > Anura > Myobatrachidae > Pseudophryne > Pseudophryne corroboree. Next base: position 971,611,718 of record NC_086445.1, on the reverse strand, counting down.
CATCCAGCAGGGACTATTCCCTAGCCACCGAGCCCGCAAGGGGTTGTTGCTCCCCCCCACGTTGGCCATCTTGATTCCGGGATCCCGGCGTCGGCATGGTGACCAGCCTGACCCCCGGTCACGCATACAGTACCCATCCCGAATGAGACATATGTAGCTATTCTACACATATCTTTCCTCACGTGATTGACAAATACTTCCGCCTTGTTAATAATTAATATTATGACGAACTACAGTAGTGCTCAGTATTTATTTCTCCATGGAATAGCCACTGTCAGAGTCAATCATGCCACACACGGGAGATGGCTGTCTCTCAGCTAGTGTAGGCCTGCAGACTCTTCAGGTAAATTTAGACAGTACTGTAGATCACATGACGGCAGACAGAGTAGAGTGTTCGGCAGACACTAACGATTCAGTCTAACAAATGTAAAATGAAATATCCAGCAGGCACCAAATGTACATTCTTATCCTATCTAGCGTTATCTGAGCCTTCTGAGCTAAGGATGATCTTGTCAGGGAGAGGGAGAAGCTTTGTCAGTGAGCTGGGGGAGTTGTAGGAGTTAGGAAGAAACTAGAAAACATTGTTTATAATATTGTAACTTGTTAGCTGCTCCCTCTTAGTTTCCTTACACAAAGCTCCTCAGGGAAGCATCTTTCCTTCGAGTTTCCAACCCACTTCACTAAAAGCTGCTGTCGTTCTCCACGCCTCCCTCACACCAGCCTGTTCCGAGTTCACTTATGAAGTCTTTATAAATACTGATTCCAGACACTAATTCAAAACGACAATAGCTACACATTGTATAGTAGATTTAAAGGCTTAGACTAGTGGTTCCCAAACTGGGTGGCGTGGCTCCCTGGTGTTCAGGTCCAATTCAAATTATTTATGATCAATGTAATAGGCAAAACCAGTGCTTGTGGCTTCCAGTCATAAAATATGTGGACGAACAGAAGCAAATATTCACCACATAACTGACCCTAAGGATGACATATAAACAGGTTGGGATTGAAATGCCGCCGGTTGGGTTACTGGCGGTCAGAATACCGAAAGCGGCATTCCTATGATCAGAATCCCAACAGGGGAAAGTATTCTTACCTCCCCTCACTGGCACCCTAACCCTCCCTTGTAGCATTTAATTGTTAAAGAATTTCTAAGTAACAAACTTTTGGTCTAAGGGTGCTGTGAAAAAATTGTGATATTGTAGGGCATCGTGATTCAAAAACGTGTCTCTTAGACAATATGCCAAAGCAGAGAAAAATAATAATAATAATAATAATAATAATAATAATAATAATAATAATAATTAAAAAAATATTTTGGTATATATATATATACTGGAGTCTTATCAGTCAACATTCATTCTCTGTTTAGCTTACAGTGATTACAAGTTCATATAAGTATATACAATATAATATATGTGGAGAAAATTGGCTTACCTGTACCAGCTAATATGAGGTTTGGGAGAGCCTGTGGCTCTGCAAAATAAGGTCATATCCTCTTGTCGATCTGCAGTTGCATTGAACGATCTTTGTTGAATTAAGATAGCTGGAGGCACTGAATGAATATAAGAAATACATGTTAGCCAATAAAATACTGTATGGTATTTCATATACAGTATAGGGGGATTTTCAGAAGATAATCATAGTGAAAGATATTTAATAGCATGGCATTTTACAATATTATACTGTAATATGGACATTTTTATCAGATAACAGCAAATGGCAAATTGCACAAAATGCTGTTAGATCTTAAAATTAAGCATTTTGGGGGTGGATGGTTTGTGGTATAACTACAGTAATTAAGAATCAAATATCCTTTGGATATTGGAGATCTAGGGGTCTGGATAGAGATAAAGTGGATGAAGATAAAGTACCAGCCAATCAGCTCCCAACTGTCATGCCACAGTCAGGGTTTGAAAAGTGACAGGAGCTGATTGGCTGACACTTTATCTCTGTCTGCTTTATCTCCATTCAAGGCTTAGTAAATAAACACCTTAACGATGAATACATTTTAGTGTTCCAGGACTAAACTATTCTTCCATTGTCTATATATTGTTTCACACACTTGCAGGCATAGCTACTGTAGTTGTAATCTATTGTAAGGCAAGATTTATATAGACTGTAAACTTAACGTGTCTTCAATATTTATGTTTATATTGCATGTGAGAAGTGTATACATTATTTTTATTTGCGAATTGTTAAGGAAGACCTTCAAACTCCAATTCTGTGCTGGCCCAAGTTGTGGACCTGTCACGAGTGGACTCCTTACTATATATCTGTAATCTGTGTACTATACTAGTATTGTATGTTGAATCCAATGTTCACCAGGTTGCTAACTGTTCTGCCCAGTTGTGCCAGGTTTTTTCATACTTTTTATCTTTACACCATATGTCGCATGACGCCAGGTGTGACTGAGGCTTTCCGAGACATATCTTTCTGTATATTTTGCATCTTAGTTGTATTGTAGAAGCAACAAAATGTCACTCAATATTTACCAGAGACACTAGGCAGAAACACTAGGCTGCTATTTGTATGCCACTTTGCCACTTTGTTTTTGTTTTTTCAAAAAATATTATCCCTTTGACCTGGCACACTCATGAATTACACAGGTTCTGTGGCTGGCTGACTACAAGCCGCCTGCATTTCACCTGGTTTTAAGCAGCCACAGAACCTGTGTAATTCACGAGTGTCCCAGGTTAAAGGGATAATATGGTCATCCTACTTTAGCCACAAATGAATTGGTGTAATACATGATGTACATCACAAAGTTAAAGCAAAAACATTTGAAAAAACAAAGACAAAATGGCGGCTGCTCGGATTATCGCCCTTTTAACACAGATTCAGGCACAGTCACATACAAATGTACAAATGTCGCACACCACAGTGGACAGTGTGTGCTAGTAATGCAGTTCTGTCACTTACAGTTGTTTTAATTATGCAAATAGCATGCACATTTTGAGCAAAATAAGACGCTCAAAATGACTGAATCATGTGGCACCTGGCAAGCCAAGACGAGCTATATGGGTCATAGTGTTATAAAGACATATCTGTATCCTTCATTTCTCTTTCTGTCTGTCTGTCTGTCTGTCTCTCCCTCACTCTGTTTCCCCTCCTTCTTTCTCTGTCACTCTCTGACACAAGGGTCTCTCAGTTTTCAGGGGATAACAGTATTGTGAGAGGTAATTTGAGAGGGAAAACAAAGCATCCTGAGAGGTAGTGTGAGTGTGGAACCAGGCTTTTGAGAGGTAATGTGAGGGAGGAAACAGAGGCTAGTAAGAGGTAATGTGAGGGAGGAAACAGAGGCTAGTGAGAGTTAATGTGAGGGAGGAAACAGAGGCTAGTGAGAGGTAATGTGAGGGGGAAACAGGATTGTGAAAGGTAATGTGAGGGGGAAAACAGGATTGTGAAAGGTAATGTGAGGGGGAAAACAGGATTGTGAAAGGTAATGTGAGGGGGAAAACAGGATTGTGAAAGGTAATGTGAGAGTGGAAACAAAGGACAGTGAACGTTAATGTGAGAGGACAAACAGAGCATAGTGAGTGGTAATGTGAGGGTTAAAAAGAGGACAGTGAGAGGTAATGTGAGGGGGAAACAGCACAGTGAGAGGTAATGTGAGGGGGAAAACAGAGGACAGTAATAGGTAATGTGAGGAGCAGGCGTTTTAACAGAGGAGGGGGCTCGTGAGCACATCTGAGTAGGCCCCTCCTCTGTAAGTTGCAGTAGTCTCCGGCATTGTGCATGTCTCCAAAAACATGGCGCCTGGAGACCAATTTGGCTACTGCGCATGCGCAGTGGCCATTTTGGAGGCTATTTTTGCCGCGACAACAGTGCCTGACACTGGACTACAGAAACGATGAATGCTGAGCTTAAGGGGAAACGCTCATTTCACCCAGCGGTGAAATAAGCAATCTCACTAGATTTTCAAATCTAGAGCAGGTGATAGGGACGCGCGGAACCGCGCATCACTGTCGCCAGAACCCTACATATGGAGATATCCGTGTTTTATTGCTGAGCAAACTAGTCAGATTGCTTAGAATTTAAGCACGTATCTTTCCGTGTGTATACACCTTAAGTTTTAAAAATGGATGCAGTGTGTGTGCAGTGTGAGCTGCCCCTGGACCCAGGGGCCAGTGTGCATGGCACACATTGCACGCCTATGGTTAGAGGGAAACAGAGGACAGTGATACGTAATGTGAGAAGGAACAGAGGACAGTAAGAGGTAATGTGAGGGGAGGGAATAGATGACAGTGAGAGGTAATGTGAGGGGGAAAAAAGTACAGTGAGGGGTAATGTGAGGTTGAAACACAGAACAGTGAGACGTAATGTGAGGGGGAACTGATAACAGTGAGAGGTAATGTGAGGGGGAAACAGAGGTCAGTGAGACGTTATGTAAGAGGGAAATACGAGTATAAGCAGAGGTAATGTGAGGAGAGAATACGAGAATAAGCAGAGGTAATGTGAGGGGGAAACAGAGGAGAGGGGGCCTAATTCAGACCTGATTGTAGCAGCAATTTTGTTAGCAGTTGGGCAAAACCATGTGCACTGCAGTGGGGGCAGATATAACATGTGCAGAGAGAGTTAGATTTGGGTGAGACAGTGAGAGGTAATGTTATGAGGGAAACAGAGGACAGTGAGATGTAATGTGATGGGAGAACAGTGGAGAGTGAGAGGTAATGTGATGGGGGAACAGTGGAGAGTGAGAGGTAATGTGAGGGGGAAACAGAGAACAGTGAGTTGTAATGTGATGATGGAAAAAGGAGATTTATGGTAGACTTACCATGGTTAAATCTCTTTCTGCAAGGTACACTGGGCAGGGAAAACACTGGGGTGTAGAGATGGATCTTGATCCAGAGGCACCAACAGGCTAAAGCTTTAGACTGTCCTAGGATGCATTGCGGGGCCTCCTCTATATAACCCCGCCTCCAGGCACTGTGAGTCCAGTTTTAGTTAACCAGTCCAATGCAGAAGCAGGTAAAAGAGAAGGCAGATGTTAGCCACATAGAACCACGTTCTCACGACATGAGAAGGTACCAGCGGCTAATGCCATACAAACCCAAAGAAGCTAAGTGCGTCAGGGTGGGCGCCCTGTGGAACCCAGTGTACCTCGCAGAAAGAGATTAAACCATGGTAAGTCTACCATAAATCTTCTTTTCTGCAGTGGGGTACACTGTGTTTCACAGGGAAAACATCAGGGATGTCCTAAAGCAGTTCCTCAAGGGAGGGGACGCACCTTAGCAGGTATGAGAACCCGGCGTCCAAAGGAAGCATCCTGGGAGACGGAAGTATCAAAGGCATAGAACCTAATTAACATGTTCACTGAGGACCACGTAGCAGCCTTGCACAATTGTTCTGTGGACGAGCCACGGCGGCCGCCCAAGAAGGTACAACAGACCAAGTAGAATGGGCTTTAATAGCAGCAGAATCTGAGTCCAGAGTCCAGCCTGCGCATAAGCTTGTGCTATCACCATTCTTATCCATCTGGACAAGGTTTGCTTATTCGCAGGCCAGCCACGTTTGTGGAAACAAAACAGTACAAAGAAGCTCTTGCAGCGCATTCAGGACAACAGACAAATCCCATGGAGCCACAGGAGGGACATAGGGAGGCTGAATCCGCAGGACGCCCTGAGTGAATGTATGAACATCAGGAATAGACGCAATTTTTCTCTGAAACCACACCGACAAGGCATATATATGAACCTTGAGGGAGGCCAGACGACATACTAAATCCAGGCATTTTTACAGAAAAGCCAGAAGTCTGGAAGTACTAAACTTGTAAGCATTGTAATTCTTAGCAGACCCTATAATAAATCCATGCAGAAGCCGGTGTGGGCCTTCAGCATAGTTTGGATAACCGCCTCGGAGAAACCTTTGGCCCTCAGGAGTGAAGTTTCAAGAGCCACGCCATCAAAGCAAGTCTGGCCAGGTCTGGGTAGACACAAGGGTCCTGAATGAGGAAGTCTGGGTATTGAGGAAGTAGAAGAGGATGCTCTATCAATAGACCCTGCTGGTATGAGAACTAATGTCGTCCTGGCACGCTGGAGCAACTAGAAGTAGTATTCCTCCTTCCTGCTTGAACTTCCGTAGTACCCTTGGCAGGAGTGACACTGGAGGGAATACGTAGGGCAGCCGAAAGTTCCATGAAATTGCCAATGCATCCATGAATGCTGCATGAGGATTCCTTGTTCTTGATCTGAAGACCGGAACTTTGTGATTGTGTCGAGAGGCCATCAAGTCTACATCTGGTAGGCCCCACTTGTCCACTAGGAGTTGAAAGACTTCTTGATGAAGACTCCACTCTCCGGCGTGCACGTTCTGATGACTGAGGAAGTCCGCTTCCCAGTTAAGGGACCCCCGGAATGAACACTGCGGATATTGCTGTCAGATGGCGTTCTGCCCAACAAAGGATTTTTGACACTTCCATCACTGCCGTGCGGCTTCGAGTGCCACCTTGATGATTTATGTAAGCCACCGTGGTGGCGTTGTTTGATTGTACTTGAACAGGCCTGTTCCATATCAGTGGCAGGGCAATTCCAGAATGTTTATCAGGAAGAAAGATTCCTCCCTGGTCCACCGACCCTGGAGAGAGTGTTGCTCCAGCACCATGCCCACAACCCCTCAGATTGGCATCCGTAGTCAGGAGGACCCAGTTGGGAATCCAGAAGAGGTGGCTCCTGCTCAACTGCTGGTCTTGTAGCCACCAGGTCAGTGACAGACGAACCTCCGGAGTCAATGAGATCATTTGAGACCTGATCCGATGAGGCAGGCCTTCCCACTTGGAAAGGATTTACCTCTGTAGAGGGCGGGAATGAAATTGAGCGTACACTACAGTGTCAAACGCCGACACCATGAGGCCTAGTACTTGCATCAACATTATTGGGCGAGAGAGGAAGCATTGTATCCTGTCCTGAAGTTTCAGGACTTTCTCTGGAGACAGAAACAGTCTCTGACTGTGTGTGTCCAGCAGTGCCCCCAGGTGCACCATGCTCCGAGCATGGACCAGTGAGGACTTCCAGTTGACAAGCCACCTGTGGGCTTGTAGGAAATTTACCGTCAGTTGTAGATGACTGAGGAGGACATCTTGGGAGTTCATCAGGATCAGCAAGTCATCCAGATACGGCAGGATCCTAATTCCCTGACGACTCATATGAGCCATCATCACGGCCATAACCTTGGTGAAGAGCCGAGGGGCCGTGGCCAGTCCAAACGGTAGAGCCTGGAACTGATAATGAAGGCTGCTGATAGCAAACCGCAGATATTGCTGTGCGATATGGCAATAGGTATATGCAGATAGGCATCTTGTATATCCAGGGATACCATATAATCTCCAGGTTACATGGCCAGTACAATCGAGTGCAGCATTTCCATATGGAACTTGGACACTCACACAAATTTGTTCAGTGATTTGAGGTTGAGGATAGGCCGGAAAGACCCATTGGGTTTCGGGACAAGAAACAGGGTCTACTGGTATCCGCCGCCTCTCTGGGACAGAGGTACCGGCTCTAGCACTGTTGTATCCTGCAGGGAAAGCACAACCAGGTATAGCACTTGCGCCTTCAATGGGTCCGAAGGGATAACCATCATTCAGAACTGGCGAGGAGGACGTCTCTTGAAAAAGACTACGTACTTGTGAGAAACGACTTCCCGCACCCATGCGTCTGAAGTGGTCTTTAACCAGTTCTGGGTGAATTGCAGAAGTCGGCTTCCCACCCTGGGATCCCCCAGGCGAAGGCCTGCCCCATCATGTAGCAGGCTTGTCTTGTTTGGAAGCAGGCTGACGGGCAGCCCAGGATTGTTTTGCTTTGGGCTTAATGGTTTTGGGAGCACAAGTTTGTCTCGGGTATGCCTGACTATTTGCTTTCCCTTGAAGTCAAAATTAATAAAAAGTGGTACTCTTTGCCTTCTGTGCAGAAGGATTAGTATTTGGGAGAAACACAGTCTTAACAGCCGCTAAGTCAGTTACAATCGTATTCAGATCTTCCCCAAACAGGATGTCTCCATTAAAAGGGAGTACCTCCAAGGTCTTTTTGGAGTCAAGGTCCACCTTCCATGACCTCAACCACAGAATTCGGCGAGCCAGGATGGACGTAGTTGACGCCTTGGCCGCCATTAGACCTGCCTCAGAGGACGCCTCCTGAATTTAGTGGGAGGCGGCGGCAATATGAGACAAATATCGTCTGGCAGTGTCAGATATATCCTGAGGCAGCTCTTCCTCTATTACCTGAACCCATGCTTCAATTCCTTTTGCAGCTAAGGAGGCTGCTACAGTGGGTCTATGTACAGCACCTGTAAGGGAGTAAATAGACTTCAGGCATCCTTCAACATGCTCATCTCTCAGTTCCTTCAGTGAGCTGACAGTGGTGACAGAGAGAGTAGATGACACCAGAAGACAGGTGACATGGGAATCCACCGGCGGTGGATTTTCCCACTTGTTACACAACTCAGCAAAGAGAGGATAATGAGCTAGCATCTTTTTAGACAGGGAGAATTTATTTCCTGGAGAAGTCCAGGGTTCTGACGTATGTAAACAAAATGGTCAGAATGTGGTAAGACTACTTTAGTTACCTTCTGACGTTTAAATTTATCAGGTTTCTTAGATGCAGTAGTGGGATCTACATCATCATCGATTTGTAGAATCAGCTTTATAGCCTCCACTAGGTCAGGGACATCAACTTGCATTGTAGTTTCCTCATCAGAAGTGACTGTATCAGTGTCTGACTGATCAGTATACTTCCCATCCTCATCAGAAGTATCATCTGAGATAATAGTTGATTGTGAGGAGGAGGTGGCCCACTTAGATGACCCCTTAACTGCATTGGGACGTGGGGCAGGTTTTTGTCTAACCAAAGATTGATTCAATTGTTGTATATGGGTAGACAGAGTATCCGCCCAGGGCAGAATAACCATTGGTACGATATGTGGCTGCAATGGCACAGGAGGTCCCATAGGGGGCGAAAAGCGTGTCACAAGTGTATTAAACATATTTGAGAACGGAACGCCGCCCAAGGTGGCTTCTGATTGGTTACAGGAGCAGTGGACTGACTGGTAGATGTATGGCACTTATTACAATGACCATCATTCAAAGCTTCCCCCTCAGGCAAATCCCTGGTGCATGCACTGCATGGTACAGGAGTGTCCACAGATTTCCCGCCCTTTCTGTTAGACATATCAGTGAATGTAACCGCAAAGCGTATGAGTATGATACAGCCAGACAGAGTACAATACCTGCAAATAAATCCTCTAGTATGTGACAGCGTACACAGTACACAACACCAGCGTCTAAATCCGGTACTATGTGACTGCATACACAGTACACAACACCAGTGAATAAATCCGGTATGATGTGACTGAGTACACAGTAGAATACACTTAACAGTAAATACGGTGTAGCACTATATATTAGAGATGAGCGGGTTCGGTTTCTCTGAATCCGAACCCGCCAGAACTTAATGTTTTTTTTCACGGGTCCGAGCGACTCGGATCTTCCCGCCTTGCTCGGTTAACCCGAGCGCGCCCGAACGTCATCATGACGCTGTCGGATTCTCGCGAGGCTCGGATTCTATCGCGAGACTCGGATTCTATATAAGGAGCCGCGCGTCGCCGCCATTTTCACACGTGCATTGAGATTGATAGGGAGAGGACGTGGCTGGCGTCCTCTCCGTTTAGAATAGATTAGAGAGACACTTGATTTACTAATTTTGGGGAGCATTAGGAGTACTCAGTACAGTGCAGAGTTTTACTGATAGTGACCAGTGACCACCAGTTTTATTTATAATCCGTTCTCTGCCTGAAAAAAGCGATACACAGCACACAGTGACTCAGTCACATACCATATCTGTGTGCACTGCTCAGGCTCAGGCCAGTGTGCTGCATCATCTATTATCTATATATAAATAATATTATATATATCTGTCTGACTGCTCAGCTCACACAGCTTATAATTGTGGGGGAGACTGGGGAGCACTACTGCAGTGCCAGTTATAGGTTATAGCAGGAGCCAGGAGTACATAATATATTATATAGTGAGTGACCACCAGACACACAGTGCAGTTTATTTAATATATCCGTTCTCTGCCTGAAAAAAGCGATACACACAGTGACTCAGTCAGTCACATACCATATCTGTGTGCACTGCTCAGGCTCAGGCCAGTGTGCTGCATCATCTATATATATTATATATCTGTCTGACTGCTCAGCTCACACAGCTTATAATTGTGGGGGAGACTGGGGAGCACTACTGCAGTGCCAGTTATAGGTTATAGCAGGAGCCAGGAGTACATAATATTATATTAAAATTAAACAGTGCACACTTTTGCTGCAGGAGTGCCACTGCCAGTGTGACTAGTGACCAGTGACCTGACCACCAGTATATATAATATTAGTAGTATACTATCTCTTTATCAACCAGTCTATATTAGCAGCAGACACAGTACAGTGCGGTAGTTCACGGCTGTGGCTACCTCTGTGTCGGCACTCGGCAGCCCGTCCATAATTGTATATACCACCTAACCGTGGTTTTTTTTTCTTTCTTTATACATACATACTAGTTACGAGTATACTATCTCTTTATCAACCAGTCTATATATTAGCAGCAGACACAGTACAGTGCGGTAGTTCACGGCTGTGGCTACCTCTGTGTCGGCACTCGGCAGCCCGTCCATAATTGTATATACCACCTAACCGTGGTTTTTTTTTCTTTCTTTATACATACATACTAGTTACGAGTATACTATCTCTTTATCAACCAGTCTATATATTAGCAGCAGACACAGTACAGTGCGGTAGTTCACGGCTGTGGCTACCTCTGTGTCGGCACTCGGCAGCCCGTCCATAATTGTATATACCACCTAACCGTGGTTTTTTTTTCTTTCTTTATACATACATACTAGTTACGAGTATACTATCTCTTTATCAACCAGTCTATATATTAGCAGCAGACACAGTACAGTGCGGTAGTTCACGGCTGTGGCTACCTCTGTGTCGGCACTCGGCAGCCCGTCCATAATTGTATATACCACCTAACCGTGGTTTTTTTTTCTTTCTTTATACATACATACTAGTTACGAGTATACTATCTCTTTATCAACCAGTCTATATATTAGCAGCAGACACAGTACAGTGCGGTAGTTCACGGCTGTGGCTACCTCTGTGTCGGCACTCGGCAGCCCGTCCATAATTGTATATACCACCTAACCGTGGTTTTTTTTTCTTTCTTTATACATACATACTAGTTACGAGTATACTATCTCTTTATCAACCAGTCTATATTAGCAGCAGACAAAGTACAGTGCGGTAGTTCACGGCTGTGGCTACCTCTGTGTCGGCACTCGGCAGCCCGTCCATAATTGTATATACCACCTAACCGTGGTTTTTTTTTCTTTCTTTATACATACATACTAGTTACGAGTATACTATCTCTTTATCAACCAGTCTATATATTAGCAGCAGACACAGTACAGTGCGGTAGTTCACGGCTGTGGCTACCTCTGTGTCGGCACTCGGCAGCCCGTCCATAATTGTATATACCACCTAACCGTGGTTTTTTTTTCTTTCTTTATACATATATACTAGTTACGAGTATACTATCTCTTTATCAACCAGTCTATATATTAGCAGCAGACACAGTACAGTGCGGTAGTTCACGGCTGTGGCTACCTCTGTGTCGGCACTCGGCAGCCCGTCCATAATTGTATATACCACCTAACCGTGGTTTTTTTTTTCTTTCTTTATACATACATACTAGTTACGAGTATACTATCTCTTTATCAACCAGTCTATATATTAGCAGCAGACACAGTACAGTGCGGTAGTTCACGGCTGTGGCTACCTCTGTGTCGGCACTCGGCAGCCCGTCCATAATTGTATATACCACCTAACCGTGGTTTTTTTTTCTTTCTTTATACATACATACTAGTTACGAGTATACTATCTCTTTATCAACCAGTCTATATTAGCAGCAGACACAGTACAGTGCGGTAGTTCACGGCTGTGGCTACCTCTGTGTCGGCACTCGGCAGCCCGTCCATAATTGTATATACCACCTAACCGTGGTGTTTTTTTCTTTCTTTATACATACATACTAGTTACGAGTATACTATCTCTTTATCAACCAGTCTATATATTAGCAGCAGACACAGTACAGTGCGGTAGTTCACGGCTGTGGCTACCTCTGTGTCGGCACTCGGCAGCCCGTCCATAATTGTATATACCACCTAACCGTGGTTTTTTTTTCTTTCTTTATACATACATACTAGTTACGAGTATACTATCTCTTTATCAACCAGTCTATATATTAGCAGCAGACACAGTACAGTGCGGTAGTTCACGGCTGTGGCTACCTCTGTGTCGGCACTCGGCAGCCCGTCCATAATTGTATACTAGTATCCAATCCATCCATCTCCATTGTTTACCTGAGGTGCCTTTTAGTTGTGCCTATTAAAATATGGAGAACAAAAATGTTGAGGTTCCAAAATTAGGGAAAGATCAAGATCCACTTCCACCTCGTGCTGAAGCTGCTGCCACTAGTCATGGCCGAGACGATGAAATGCCAGCAACGTCGTCTGCCAAGGCCGATGCCCAATGTCATAGTACAGAGCATGTCAAATCCAAAACACCAAATATCAGTAAAAAAAGGACTCCAAAACCTAAAATAAAATTGTCGGAGGAGAAGCGTAAACTTGCCAATATGCCATTTACCACACGGAGTGGCAAGGAACGGCTGAGGCCCTGGCCTATGTTCATGGCTAGTGGTTCAGCTTCACATGAGGATGGAAGCACTCAGCCTCTCGCTAGAAAAATGAAAAGACTCAAGCTGGCAAAAGCAGCACAGCAAAGAACTGTGCATTCTTCGAAATCCCAAATCCACAAGGAGAGTCCAATTGTGTCGGTTGCGATGCCTGACCTTCCCAACACTGGACGTGAAGAGCATGCGCCTTCCACCATTTGCACGCCCCCTGCAAGTGCTGGAAGGAGCACCCGCAGTCCAGTTCCTGATAGTCAGATTGAAGATGTCAGTGTTGAAGTACACCAGGATGAGGAGGATATGGGTGTTGCTGGCGCTGGGGAGGAAATTGACCAGGAGGATTCTGATGGTGAGGTGGTTTGTTTAAGTCAGGCACCCGGGGAGACACCTGTTGTCCGTGGGAGGAATATGGCCGTTGACATGCCAGGTGAAAATACCAAAAAAATCAGCTCTTCGGTGTGGAGGTATTTCACCAGAAATGCGGACAACAGGTGTCAAGCCGTGTGTTCCCTTTGTCAAGCTGTAATAAGTAGGGGTAAGGACGTTAACCACCTCGGAACATCCTCCCTTATACGTCACCTGCAGCGCATTCATAATAAGTCAGTGACAAGTTCAAAAACTTTGGGTGACAGCGGAAGCAGTCCACTGACCAGTAAATCCCTTCCTCTTGTAACCAAGCTCACGCAAACCACCCCACCAACTCCCTCAGTGTCAATTTCCTCCTTCCCCAGGAATGCCAATAGTCCTGCAGGCCATGTCACTGGCAATTCTGACGAGTCCTCTCCTGCCTGGGATTCCTCCGATGCATCCTTGCGTGTAACGCCTACTGCTGCTGGCGCTGCTGTTGTTGCCGCTGGGAGTCGATGGTCATCCCAGAGGGGAAGTCGTAAGCCCACTTGTACTACTTCCAGTAAGCAATTGACTGTTCAACAGTCCTTTGCGAGGAAGATGAAATATCACAGCAGTCATCCTACTGCAAAGCGGATAACTGAGTCCTTGACAACTATGTTGGTGTTAGACGTGCGTCCGGTATCCGCCGTTAGTTCACAGGGAACTAGACAATTTATTGAGGCAGTGTGCCCCCGTTACCAAATACCATCTAGGTTCCACTTCTCTAGGCAGGCGATACCGAGAATGTACACGGACGTCAGAAAAAGACTCACCAGTGTCCTAAAAAATGCAGTTGTACCCAATGTCCACTTAACCACGGACATGTGGACAAGTGGAGCAGGGCAGGGTCAGGACTATATGACTGTGACAGCCCACTGGGTAGATGTATGGACTCCCGCCGCAAGAACAGCAGCGGCGGCACCAGTAGCAGCATCTCGCAAACGCCAACTCTTTCCTAGGCAGGCTACGCTTTGTATCACCGCTTTCCAGAATACGCACACAGCTGAAAACCTCTTACGGCAACTGAGGAAGATCATCGCGGAATGGCTTACCCCAATTGGACTCTCCTGTGGATTTGTGGCATCGGACAACGCCAGCAATATTGTGTGTGCATTAAATATGGGCAAATTCCAGCACGTCCCATGTTTTGCACATACCTTGAATTTGGTGGTGCAGAATTTTTTAAAAAACGACAGGGGCGTGCAAGAGATGCTGTCGGTGGCCAGAAAAATTGCGGGACACTTTCGGCGTACAGGCACCACGTACAGAAGACTGGAGCACCACCAAAAACTACTGAACCTGCCCTGCCATCATCTGAAGCAAGAAGTGGTAACGAGGTGGAATTCAACCCTCTATATGCTTCAGAGGTTGGAGGAGCAGCAAAAGGCCATTCAAGCCTATACAATTGAGCACGATATAGTAGGTGGAATGCACCTGTCTCAAGTGCAGTGGAGAATGATTTCAACGTTGTGCAAGGTTCTGATGCCCTTTGAACTTGCCACACGTGAAGTCAGTTCAGACACTGCCAGCCTGAGTCAGGTCATTCCCCTCATCAGGCTTTTGCAGAAGAAGCTGGAGGCATTGAAGAAGGAGCTAAAAGGGAGCGATTCCGCTAGGCATGTGGGACTTGTGGATGCAGCCCTTAATTCGCTTAACAAGGATTCACGGGTGGTCAATCTGTTGAAATCAGAGCACTACATTTTGGCCACCGTGCTCGATCCTAGATTTAAAGCCTACCTTGGATCTCTCTTTCCGGCAGACACAGGTCTGCTGGGGTTGAAAGACCTGCTGGTGACAAAATTGTCAAGTCAAGCGGAACGCGACCTGTCAACATCTCCTCCTTCACATTCTCCCGCAACTGGGGGTGCGAGGAAAAGGCTCAGAATTCCGAGCCCACCCGCTGGCGGTGATGCAGGGCAGTCTGGAGCGACTGCTGATGCTGACATCTGGTCCGGACTGAAGGACCTGACAACGATTACGGACATGTCGTCTACTGTCACTGCATATGATTCTCTCAACATTGATAGAATGGTGGAGGACTATATGAGTGACCGCATCCAAGTAGGCACGTCACACAGTCCGTACTTATACTGGCAGGAAAAAGAGGCAATTTGGAGGCCCTTGCACAAACTGGCTTTATTCTACCTAAGTTGCCCTCCCACAAGTGTGTACTCCGAAAGAGTGTTTAGTGCCGCCGCTCACCTTGTCAGCAATCGGCGTACGAGGTTACATCCAGAAAATGTGGAGAAGATGATGTTCATTAAAATGAATTATAATCAATTCCTCCGCGGAGACATTGACCAGCAGCAATTGCCTCCACAAAGTACACAGGGAGCTGAGATGGTGGATTCCAGTGGGGACGAATTGATAATCTGTGAGGAGGGGGATGTACACGGTGATATATCGGAGGGTGAAGATGAGGTGGACATCTTGCCTCTGTAGAGCCAGTTTGTGCAAGGAGAGATTAATTGCTTCTTTTTTGGGGGGGGGGTCCAAACCAACCCGTCATATCAGTCACAGTCGTGTGGCAGACCCTGTCACTGAAATGATGGGTTGGTTAAAGTGTGCATGTCCTGTTTTGTTTATACAACATAAGGGTGGGTGGGAGGGCCCAAGGACAATTCCATCTTGCACCTCTTTTTTCTTTTCTTTTTCTTTGCATCATGTGCTGATTGGGGAGGTTTTTTTTGGAAGGGACATCCTGCGTGACACTGCAGTGCCACTCCTAGATGGGCCCGGTGTTTGTGTCGGCCACTAGGGTCGCTAATCTTACTCACACAGTCAGCTACCTCATTGCGCCTCTTTTTTTCTTTGCGTCATGTGCTGTTTGGGGAGGGTTTTTTGGAAGGGACATCCTGCGTGACACTGCAGTGCCACTCCTAGATGGGCCCGGTGTTTGTGTCGGCCACTAGGGTCGCTAATCTTACTCACACAGCTACCTCATTGCGCCTCTTTTTTTCTTTGCGTCATGTGCTGTTTGGGGAGGGTTTTTTGGAAGGGACATCCTGCGTGACACTGCAGTGCCACTCCTAGATGGGCCCGGTGTTTGTGTCGGCCACTAGGGTCGCTAATCTTACTCACACAGCTACCTCATTGCGCCTCTTTTTTTCTTTGCGTCATGTGCTGTTTGGGGAGGGTTTTTTGGAAGGGCCATCCTGCGTGACACTGCAGTGCCACTCCTAGATGGGCCCGGTGTTTGTGTCGGCCACTAGGGTCGCTAATCTTACTCACACAGCTACCTCATTGCGCCTCTTTTTTTCTTTGCGTCATGTGCTGTTTGGGGAGGGTTTTTTGGAAGGGACATCCTGCGTGACACTGCAGTGCCACTCCTAGATGGGCCCGGTGTTTGTGTCGGCCACTAGGGTCGCTTATCTTACTCACACAGCGACCTCGGTGCAAATTTTAGGACTAAAAATAATATTGTGAGGTGTGAGGTATTCAGAATAGACTGAAAATGAGTGTAAATTATGGTTTTTGAGGTTAATAATACTTTGGGATCAAAATGACCCCCAAATTCTATGATTTAAGCTGTTTTTTAGTGTTTTTTGAAAAAAACACCCGAATCCAAAACACACCCGAATCCGACAAAAAAAATTCGGTGAGGTTTTGCCAAAACGCGTTCGAACCCAAAACACGGCCGCGGAACCGAACCCAAAACCAAAACACAAAACCCGAAAAATTTCAGGCGCTCATCTCTACTATATATGAGACCCTGATGTATCTAGTCCTAGGGTACAGAATACAGTGATAGATAAAGCTGGGATACACTGAAAGTGAAATCCACATGGCAGATACAGGCACACACAGTAACAGTGACAATGCAGATAATTAATTTAGTCAGACAATAAAACTGCACTGGACTAGATATATATATATATATGTAAAACAATGGGAAATCTGAAACCGGATGTATAAATCAGAATACTCATACAATACATTCTGGTAGAGGTAAACTTGTTCTTAACTAACGCTGTCTTAAAATGACATGTAGAATACTTAAGTGTCTGTAGAATCACAGCGCTGATAAATCAGGCGGATTTACAGAGCAGACCATGCCCTGCAGTCCCCGAGACCAGTCACAGCTACTGTGAGAAGATAGCACCCACCAGCAGTGATGGCGCCCGGAGCTGGGGGAGGGGCTACAGGTCAAGCATCTTATCCTCTATGCTGGTCCTCACCACCTGGTACTATGGAGCCTTATTAAACATAGATAATGTATTACCCGACCTGTGCTCCCCTGCTCTGGTGGATAAAGTGGGGCACCTGTACGGCCACAGTGTCCACGCCAGCATCACGATCCAGAGACCGCGCCCAGAACACGATTTATTGGTGGGTCCCACCCGGGTGAACCCTCTTACCTCCTCCCTTAGCAGCAGCCACGCAATCCAGGAGTGCGTCTTCGGTGGTGTGCCTGGGAACCGGAGTGTTTCTGACGCAAGTACCCGGGAAAAGAGCCAGCGGGAGTATGCGACGCCGCTGGAGAGGTGATGGAGCTGCAGCACAGTATGTCACACTGACATATGAAGGGCAGCAGACCTTGAAGTCTTCTAAATAGCTTTTTCGGGGCTGCCTGCACAGCCCCCCTGTTAAGTGACCTGCTTATGCAGTCTCCAACTCTAAAACTGAGCTCACAGTGCCTGGAGGCGGGGTTAATTAGAGGAGGCCCCACAATGCATCCTAGGACAGTCTAAAGCTTTAGCCTGTTGGTGCCTCTGGATCAAGATCCATCTCTACACCCCAATGTTTTCCCTGTGGAACACAGTGTACCCCGCTGCAGAAAAAAGGATAGTGAGAGGTAATGTGATGATGGAAACAGATGATAGTGAGAGGCAATGTGAGGGAAATATAGGACAGTGAGATGTAATGTGAGGGGAAAACAGAGGACAGTGACGTGTAATGTGAGGGGGAAACAGAGGAGAGTGAGAGGTAATGTGAGGGGGAAACAGAGGGCAGTGAGAGGTAATGTTATGAGGGAAACAGAGTTCAGTGAGAAGTAATGTGATGGGGGAACAGAGGAGAGTGAGAGGTAATGTGAGGGGGAAACAGAAGGCAGTGAGAGGTAATGTGAGGGGGAAACAGAGGGCAGTGAGATGTAACATGAGGGGGAAACAGAGGACAGTGAGAGGTAATGTTATGAGGGAAACAGAGTTCAGTGAGAAGTAATGTGATGGGGGAACAGAGGAGAGTGAGAGGTAATGTGAGGGGGAAACAGAGGACAGTGAGAGGTAATGTGAGGGGGAAACAAAGAACATTGATAGGTAACATGATGGGGAAACAGAGGGTAGTGATAGGTAATGTGATGAGGGGAACAGGGGACGGTAACAGGTAATGTCAGTGGAAAAATAACAGACTGAGGGCAAAATCTATCCATCCTGCAAAAATTGGAGCAGTTGACCAAAGCAATAAATCAGCTCCTACAGTAACTATCATTTTTCCAGCATCTGCAAGGGAGAAAGCAGGAGGAGCAAGAGGTAATGTAATAGCGGAAACAGGACAGGAAATGGCAATGTGAGAGGGGAAACAGGATAATGATAAATTATGTTAAAGGGGAGACAGAGGACAGGGAGATTTACGGGGCCGACATATCATGCAGAAATTGGTGCAATTCCCTATTCTGCAGATGCAGGGATGGGTGATCACAGAAATCCAACATGTTGAATTTCCCCTGGTTCACCGATTGCCACCAAATCATGGTCGGTTTTGGCACGTTGGGATTCCATGATCAGCAGGTCATTAGAATATGGAATCAGGCACGTAAATCTATGGATCACAGAGTGAGGGAAGAAACAGAGAACTGTTAGCGGTCATGTGAGCAGGGAAACAGAGTTCTGTGGTAATGTGAATGGGAAAATGGAGGACTGTGGGAAAATGTATCCATTCTGCTAAAGAGAAAAAGTGGAGAAGGTGCCTAAAGCAATGGATTAGGTGATTCAGTAACATTTATCAAACACTTTCTTTAAAATTACAGAAACTGATCGGTTGCTATGGGCAACTTCTCCACTTTTTAGCTTTAGAATGTTTGCTACATATCTCTGAGATAATATGACAAGATAAACGGAGGACAATGAGACATACTAGGGTATTCAATTATCCGCAAATTCGCGGCAATTTTTCGCCCGAAAATTTTTCGCGGCAATCGGCCGAAAATTGCCGCGAAAACGCTCCGTTTTTCAATTTTTCGCAAATTTGCGGCAATTTTTCGCCCGAAAATTTTTCGCGGCAATCGGCCGAAAATTGCAGCGAAAACGCTCCATTTTTCGACCTATTCAATTCCGACTGGGTTTCACGTGAAAATTCTTGCAGTGAAAAGTGCAGGTGAAAATGGGGAAATCAGCCTGTACCCCAAAAAATGCTAAACTAACATAGGAAAACAGAAGAGAAGTGTGTTAGAGATCACATTAGAGAGTTTTTGGGGACTTAAATTGTGTGAAATGGCGGTTATATGCATTTTTTTTTTAAATGCAAAAAAATTATAGAAAGCAAGTTTTTTTGAGCAAAATAAATGCTCTCACTAAATGTGGGGTACATGAAAATGGGTATAAGTATATATTTGGGTCATTTTAGGGAACTTTTAAAAAAAGTGGAAACAGACCGATTACTCCCATCTGCAAGCCTAAAAAACACCTGTCCCACTCATAAAGCACCCCAATATACCTGTCCTATACCTTGAACCCCAATTTCCAGCACTTTTTACTTTTTCACCCCAAAAATGACATGTCATTATTGGCCAATTAAAAATAATTAAAAACTTCAACGTGCCTAATTAGTCATAAAGGGGGGTGTCCCAGGAGTTCTGTACCATATCCAAACATTTTTACCTTAAAATAGTGACTTTTCCCAACTTTTCACCTGCTTCAGAGAAGGTGAAGTGAAATTAGTGAAAACATGATCACCGATAAATTTTCCAGGATAATTGAATAGGCTGTAATTGCATTTCACGTGAAAAGTCCGGTTTTTCACCCGAAAACCGGACTTTTCACGTGAAAAGTCCGTTATCACTGCTAATTGAATATGGCCAATAATGTGAGAGTGGAAATGGTGAACATTGAGAGAGGGCAAATGGAGGATATTGAGAAGTAATGAGAGAGGGCAAATGGAAGACACTTAAAGGTAATGAGACCGTTTACACAAAAGAGAAAGGGAGAAGGGAGAGAATGTGAGGCAGTGTTGGGTGCATCATAAAGTGGAAGGTACTCACTATGACTGCCCTGACATTCTTCTTCCCTCAGCCCCAGCTCCCTTCAGGCATATAACTACAGTACACCATCTCACAGACATGCATCATAGCCAAAGCGGTGCTGCCTCATGTCAACACCCCACTCCTCTGTCCTACAGCTAGGCTGATGGTAAGACCCAGGGAGAAGACAAAGACCCAAGGAAAGAGGGGAGAGACCCAGGGAGAGAAGAGAAAGACCATGAGAGAAGGGATAAAAGACATATACACCAGCAGTTAGTAGATAGAGTGAGTGAGAGAAAGAGAGAAAGATAGAGACCTGTGACGAGAAGACAGATACCAGGGGAGAAGAGAGAAACTCAGGACGAAGAGAGAGAAATGAGAGCTAGAGAGAGGATAGAAGTGGGTTGGGGTGGAGGTGGGGGGAACTTATTTGGAATGGGTACCTTAGACAGAGAGAGAGAGAGAGAGAAAGATACACAAAAAAACAAGCCATCACTGAGCAAAACAGCTGATGTTTTTTTATATTTTTTTATTTATCAATTTGCCGAAAAAATACATTGCCTGAATGGAAAAAATAAGACAACTGTATCATATACACAATCACTATATTCATAACATGAAAGTCACCAGACACAGCACAAATATTTCTAAACAGTGCGCCAGTGTTCAGTAATTTGTTAATATACATTATCAGCTAAAAACAACCATAGAGAGCAGTGAGGCATGACTGGTGCATCCATGTGTGAGTGAAACTCTAGCAAAATTACTTCTAATCAGAAATGCAGAAACTACAAGCGCCTTTGTCTATTTCTATATCTTCCTCACCCCTCCCAATGCACAATCTTTAATATCAGACTGCAATACAAGTGGAATGCAAATAAAAAAAACAAGAATTTTCCAATGAATAATGTCCATCCTGCAATCTCAGTATTTGCTGTGAGAAAGCTGTAGTTACAATGCTTTACAACAGGGGTGGGGAACCTCCGACCCGCGGGCCGTATAAGGCCCACAAAGCCGTTTGTTCCGGCCCACCCGCTTGTGTGTCAGCGCAGGGAGGAGAGCACAGCTATGTGTCCGGCGGCAGCGGCAGGTAGGATCTCAAATCAGACGCCGGTTTGTGAGTCACTTAGATCTCGCGGACCAGCAGCCTATCAGGAGCCGCCGCTGCTGGTCCGCAAGCTCTGATTGGCTCACAAACCGGAGGCTGGTTTGATATCCTACACGCCGCCGCCCGACATAGCCGCGCTCTCCTCCCTGCCTTGACCCCCTGACAGCTGAAACATGCCACCGCCGGATGGAGCAGCAGCCGGATGGAGCAGCAGCGGTTAGCAGCACAGTGGGGTGGAGGGGCATTTGTGTATCTGGCACTGTGTGGGCATTTGTGTATCTGGCACTGTGGGCATTTGTGTATCTGGTACTGTGGGGGCATTTGTGTATCTGGCACTGTGGGTATTTTTGTATCTGGGACTGTGGGTATTTGTGTATCTGGCACTGTAGGAGCATTTGTGTATCTGGCACTGTGGGGGCATTTGTGTATCTGGCACTGTGGGGGCCTTTGTGCATCTGGCACTGGGGGAACATTAGTGTATCTGGCACTGTGGGGGTATTTGTGTATCTGGCACAGTGGAGGCATTTGTATATCTGGCACTGTGGGGGCATTTGTATAACTGGCACTGTGGGAACATATGTGTATCTGGCACTGCACTATTGGGGGCATATGTGTATCACATCCCATTTTAATGGGCCACACCAATTTTTTGGCATGCACACACTCAGTACCTCTAAGGGGCATAGCTACTAGGGGACAGGGTCATTTTTAAGTTGATGATTTTTGTATGGCCCCCCCGAAGGATTTTAGAAATATCCGAATGGCCCTTAGTAGAAAAAAGGTTCCCAACCCCTGCTTTACAAAGTAGGCAATAATGCGCTGTGAACAGTGGTTGTACGTATGGCGTGGTTGTATGTACGTATGTACGTATGTACGTAAGACAAAAGCAAGATCATGTTTAGAAAACTGCTTCCATCTGCATTACTCCTTTACCCTCCAACAGGGGAGTAACTCCAAAAGGCAATGGATGCGCCTGCCTCCGGGCTCCAAGCCCTTAAGTGGCATCTGCATGTACAGCAGGACCTACGTGGTTAACAATGGGATCCAAATGTGACCGCTGCTCTTCCAACAGAGCTCTGGGATGCATGCACTGCTGCTGCACCTCTGTCCTGGGCATGCGCCCTCAGTGACGGTGAAAGGGAGCGTGACTGGCGATCACAGATCTGCCATAAGACCTCGTCCCCTTTCACATAGGCCACGCCCCCTTTTCTGGCGCGCCAAGGGCCCGCTTTCTGCTTTCAAGAAGTTGGGAGGTATGCATGCAATAGCAAGCATTATCCTAGAGAGCAATGTGATGCATGATCACACTCACTTTAGAGATCGTGAGAGCAGTCATTCAAACCTGGGGCCTAATTCAGACCAGATCGCAGCAGCAACATTTTTCTTTAATGGGCAAAACCATGTGCAGTGCAGGTGGGGCAGATGTAACATGTGTGATCAGGTCTGAATCACCCCCTGACTCTCTCCCTAGACACCATTGACTTATCTGACAAAACCCACCGCTCCTCCATTCACCTGTAAAAAAAAAAAAACAGAACGCAGAAAAGGAGAATTCAACAATGGGCCTAATTCAAACCTGATCGTAGCAGCAAATTTGTTAGCAGTTGGGAAAAACCATGTACACTGCAGGGGGGGCAGATATAACATGTGCAGAGAGAGTTAGATTTGGGTGGGTTATATTGTTTCTGTGCAGGGTATATACAGGCTACTTTATTTTTACACTGCAATTTAGATTTCAGTTTGAATACACCCGACCCAAATCTAACTCTCTCTGTACATGTTACATCTGCCCCACCTGCAGTGCACATGGGCCCTCATTCCGAGTTGTTCGCTCACAAGCTACTTTTAGCAGATTTACTCACGCTAAGCCGCCGCCTACTGGGAGTGAATCTTAGCTTCTTAAAATTGCGAACGAAAGATTCTCAATATTGCGATTACACACCTCTTAGCAGTTTCTGAGTAGCTTCAAACTTACTCGGCATCTGTGATCAGTTCAGTGCTTGTCGTTCCTGGTTTGACGTCACAAACACACTCCTCCGTTTCTCCAGCCACTCCCGCGTTTTTCCCAGAAACGGTAGCGTTTTTTCACACACTCCCATAAAACGGCCTGTTTCCGCCCAGAAACACCCACTTCCTGTCAATCACATTACGATCACCAGAACGAAGAAAAAACCGTGAGTAAAATTCCTAACTGCATAGCAAACTTACTTGGCGCAGTCGCACTGCGGACATTGCCCATGCGCACTAAGCGGAAAATTGCTGCGATGCGAAAAAATTTACCGAGCGAACAACTCGGAATGAGGGCCATGGTTTTGCCCATCTGCTAACAAATTTGCTGCTACGATCAGGTCTGAGGGCCTAATATAGACCTGGTCGCACGCAGGCTATTTTTTGCACTGCTGCGACCAGGTAATCGCCGCCTACAGGGGAGGGGGTAATGCCTTTGCAGTAGTGCGTTTGCTTGTGCAGAGAGCTGCACAAACAACAAGTTTGTGCAGTCTCTGCACTGCTCAATACTTACTCAGCCACTGTGATGATCCTTGCTGGAGCTGACGTCAGGATCCCTCCCCGGAAACGGCCGGGCACACCTGCGTTTTCCTCGACACTCCCAGAAAACGGTGAGTTGACACCCCCGGGCGGCCTCTCTCTGTCAATCTTCTTGCGTTCGCTGCTGCAAACGCTTTCTTCATTGTTTTAGTCGATGCTCAGCGATGGCCGTCGGCGGCCAGCGACGCGCCTGCACATTGCGGCCAGCATGCATGCGCTGTTCAGACCCGATCGCATGGCTGCAAAAAACTGCAGCGTACGATCGGGTCTGAATAACCCCCTGAATTAGGCCCAGTGGTTGAGAAGGGGAATGGTGGTGCTGAAGAGGAAATATTAATGTACTGTTACACTAAAGGACTGTCTAAAATGCTGGATGCTGCAGAATGGAAATGATTCTCAGCTTTTGATAAATGCAGCTTTCATTTTATTACAACTGTGAAGTGTGGTGATCAATGTACACATGCAGAGATAATACTAAGGCATACAGGGGTCCACGTAGAGGTGGACGCGCACTGTTATTGATTTTATTTGAATTTTGCATATAAACCAAACATTCTCAAGCATCAATAGTCATACCGACTGAGAAGCAATTAGTGCTTACAATTCCTTGGGCTATGGGGGCAGGACTGGGCTTTGAGGGGTTGTACAAATACAGTCAAAGTACAGTAAAGATGTGTGCATGCAAAATGTATCCAGCGCTGACAAGAAAGTGGCACACATGCCTATTATTTAGAAGCTGGTCATTTGCCCATACTCAGCCATTGGTACACAATGCAAAATGATGAGTCTGAATCCATCCAATCTATGTTAAAACCTGAGCTGGATTAAGGCTTTGGGGGGCCCAGGATACTTAAAAGAGGGGGCCCTGTCGGCATTTTAATTGTCCAGATGCCAGCGTAATTATGTTAACGCCGGTATCCCAACCGCAGGGATTTTCTAGATATATGATATCTATCTATATCTATCTATCTATCTATCTATCTATCTATCTATATATATATAAATATATATATATATATATATATATATATACACTGTGCGTATATACTATAGAAATATATTATATATACACACATATATATGTATTTATAAGTATATATATTTATATATATGTGTGTGTGTGTGTGTGTGTGTGTGTGTGTGTATATATATATATATTTAATATACATACATATACAGTATATAAATACAGCCAGCCTTACTTTTTTAGGGGGTTGCTGGTAATACAATAGCCTCCAGACAGATCATGGCCACACGCTCCACATCGCTTCTAGGAAAGGGATCCCTCCTTCTTCCCTGCAGCCTGCGCGCCCAGCCAATAACTAAGTGGCAGGCTGCGTCTTCATACATTATAGGACAGCTGAGCCGTCGCTTTTCTGTCCTGTCTGTGCTGGGATGCAGCCGCTTAGCCGGCCCCGGCTTCTGCTAGTGAGTAGGGACGGGACTTGTGAGCGCTGCACAACAGATCTGATAGTAAGAGATATCCGATCTGTGGCGTGGCGGGGTGCCCTTTTGGAATGGGGGCCCGGGATATTTACCCCCTTGGGCCCCCCCCCCTTCCTTAATCCGGCTCTGGCTAATACTATATTAACATGCCAGCTGCAATTTATTTGCATATTTGCAGTTGATCTTCTAACCATTGAATGGTCAGTTTTATTTTACCCAAAAAGGACATCAACAGTTGTCGATTTTATTTCCTATTTAATTTAGGAACATCTTTTTAAAACTTATATTTCAATATTTAAGTGGAAAATAATGGGTGGCGCTTGATTTGCCGGCTGTCAGCATACCGGCGCCGGAGTCCCGACAGCCGGCATACCAACAACTATTTTCTCTCTTGAGGTGTCCATGACACCCCTGGAGGGAGAATAAATAGCGTGGTGTGCGTAGTGCGCCACCGTGCCCGCAAGGGGCTCTTTCGCGATCGCCCCACTGCCGGCATACCAGCGGTCGGGATCCCAGCGCCGTTATGCTGGGTGCCGGGATCCCGTGCGCCGGCATATTGATCATAGAGTAGGACCCCACTGTTGCAATACAGTATTATTCCTCACTCATCCAGTGCCAATAAATCCCCCAGTGGCAATAGATTCCCTGTGCAATTACCACCCACCCCCTTGGTGATAGTAGATCCCCAGTGGCATAACCCTGGACCCCACCCATTAATGTCCACTGGTCTTCATTGTGACACTATACTTTCCTCAACTCACCAATGCCACTGTCACCATTTAAGTATCGCACCCCCTTATCCCTTACATTTATAAAAAAATCTTTGATTTCTATTTGTGTCTTGGACTAATATCCCTTGACATGGTGAATTTTACATTATTAGTTAGTAATAAAACTGTTGTGTTCACTATTTTGTATGAACTGCGAGTAGTCTATTTATTGACTAATATCATTGCAGAGTCATACCTGCTGACCAGGTGCATATACTACTGTTCTGTACAGGAGTAGATCAGGCTCCTCAGCTTACTCTCTGAGCTGGGCACATCTTGCACATACAACCATCTTGCAAGACAAACAAATTGCAACGTTTGCACTTGTGATTTACGGCCTAATTCAGCATGGATCGTTATTCAGAGAAATCACAAACTGAGAGATTATCAAACGAGTGCGCATGCATAGCGTTCACATTGCACATCCGTGAAGGGTAATAGCAACAGAAATTGTTTACAGATCGTAATTGCAATGTAGCTGCTGTACGACTGACAGGAAGCCAGCGTTTCTGGGCGGAAACCGGCCATTTTGTGGGTGTGTCAGAAAAACACAAACCCAGGCGTTTTTGGGGAGGGTCTCCGACGTCAGTTCAAACCACTTCCAGGCTGTCAGTCGCAGATAAGTGGCAGCCTCAGACCTACTCACATTTTCTCAGACAGCAAAGATTCTTCGATGTTCTGGGAATTGCGTATGCAACTGCGAGTGGATAGCGATCTGTGATGCATTTGTTATTCTCTTTGTTTTTTCTACCTGTCGGGGAAGCACCGAATAGCGAACCATGCTGAATTAGGCCCTTAATCTCGCAAATGCCATCCAACTCATCATGAGCCACACATGAGCCCCACAGACAATAATTATAAAATTGCAATGAAATGATGGCAAACTATCATATAAGATTATGAGGGATATTTATGAAGACTTTTGCACAGGGAAAAGGTTAATTGCTTACCATTAACAATGACCAATATATCTCGGAAATCAATTTCACCCCTGACCTCCACTCGCCCCTCGCATCTGTAAATGCCTTCATCTCTCTTACTTATGTTGATAATCTGGAGATTATTGTTTGTTAACATTGCAAATCGACCTGAAAAAGAATAGAGATGCAAACAAAGGTTAGAACCAAATGACGTGAAGGAAGACTCTGAACTGCTAAATGGGATTCCTACTCAAATTTACTCTTGCCTAACACTATCAGGCATTTCATGAAAAATGTATTTACCAATTTGAAAGTAAAATGTAATTTTCAAAGTTTAATATTTTCTTGTCTGCCAAGAAATCCTACAAAAAAATAAAAAATAAAAAAGGAAATATTTTAGGAATATCATTATCTAGTAGCCATGATCAAAGAATATTGTGTTCTACCACAAGGGTTTTAAGGCTTTGATTAAGATGCATTAATGCATTTATTCACATATATTTACACTGTCACAGTTTAAATGAATCTTTAATTAAGTACAATTATTTTAAAGTTTATGGGGGGAATTCAAAGGTTTGAAAAGCCGGTTGGGTGTCTGTTCTTTCCTGTCTATTAGATAGGAAAAAACAGACACCCAACTGACTTTTCAAACATTTGAATTCCCCCCCAATATGTTGTTATGCTGTCATTCAAGACAATATAATAACTGCATTATAAGGGCAATAAATCACTTGCGTGTTTACAATGCAGTTATTACATGTATGTCACTGGAAATTTCAGTACAATGTACTGTATAGGTCAGAAGGACAATGCTGTAAAAGAAGCTGATGATACACAGTAGGCATGCTACTGTATGTGGAATTTATGTGGAATGCTTTTAAAAAGAAATAAATCATGAAACTATGAATATGTTACATTTGCAGTGGCACAGTGAGGGAGGGGAAACAGGTACTAATTGTTAGGATATGGTGCACTCTGTACCTGTCTCCTTCTGTGTATTAGTCTATGGGAGCATACCCTAGTGTTAGGCCTCTAGTGCCAGGAGTCACTCGGAGGCGGAGTTATATGATGTAGTTCCTGTTCCTCCATCTCAGGGAGAGAGTGAGGAGAGTGTGATACACAGAGACTTGAGACAGAGTCCTGGTGTGCAAGTGTGCAGAGCTGAGACTGGGAGCAGATCTCAGCTACAGAGACTCACAGTGTTCCAGTGCATGCATCATCTTCTCTACAGTGGGAGTCAGACTGCACGGCTGTGCAGTCCTCCATGCTTCACCACCACTGACATCTCCTGATAAGTTACGCTACCTAATGCTGTTACCTTGTGTGATATATGGGCTCCTGATTACCGCTATCAGTGTTACATCTGAGTCACCTGTGTTCACTAAATAAACCTGCATTACTGTTTAAGTCTTCTAGTGTGTGGACTGACGTCACTGCACCAGCTAGCCCAGTACACTCTGCCAACACTAATCACCAGTTCCATGAGCCTCTCCCCTTCTTACCTGTCAGCCTGCAGCACCTCTTCACAGCCCAGCACACACTGATGTGTGTAGGGCTGCAGCGGGTGCAAGGATGCTACTGATGTCTCCTCTGCCTCCTCTGTTAGCGATTGCACCCCCCCAGCCAGATATTTCTGTGGCTAAGGAGTGTGCCTCAATATGCCTGTATTTTACCGCTCACCAGTGGCAGTTTATACCTATGGGCTGCAGCCCCCCCACCCATACACACACAAGTAAAATCCCCCACCCAGCTCACTGTCAGTGAAGCCAGATGCTGTCCGTAAGACTGCACTGGCTTCACTGTGACTGGCAGTGACTTCCTATTGGAAGTCCTGCTTCCCAGTCAGAGACACTACAGGCAGTCCCATTGAGACGTGTTTCCTCCCTCCAGGACTGCCAGACCGGGCTGAGATAGGCAGAGAGCTGGCTTCCTATGCCTCATCAGTCATAGCCGGCTTCTGTGGACTGCAGCCGATGTGGTCGATAGAAGCCTTGGTTTTGCGCATGCGCAGTACCCTTGATGCTGCTGCACATGTGCCAGGTCTTGGCATCTGTGAACTGTACATAGTACAGGTGCCGTGACCCAGGCGGCAGCGGTGACAAGGTGGCAGAGATCCTGCATCATTGCCAGTAGCAGCCATCCTCCTCCAAGGTAGGAGCCGCTGCTGCACTTCACCCATCCCCACTGGCACTACATCCCACCAGGGGGTTACCCACCCAGCACCCAATCCCATGGGCATATACCCACACCCTACCAGGCAGGGGGCAGTGGAGCGTGTGTCAGCGGGGACTAGTGACCAGTCCCTCCTGCTGCAGCTGAACTCTGCACTTGCAGAGATCAGCCAAACGGTACTCCAAGGGAACTTAGTTCTCCTCCTTGCACTTTGATCCCTGGCGCATGTGCTCTAGAATGCCATTGCACAGCATTCTGGGGAACGTTCCTTTTCATACATTTTCTGCATCCCATGATGTGTGCTCATGTCCCTGTGACTCATGGTTATGCCCCATCATCCAAAATCCACTATGACAAGGATGTTTGCTTTCTACTTCACCACTTTTGATTATTCCATCTTCATTTAGCACTATATTTTAATAATACATCAATGATGCATCACAGGAAAAAATTATTAATTTAGTGATTAGTACAGATGGTCCACATTTATCTTGACATCTTTGCTGTGCCTAGGCACACCATGATTTATTAACATAAAGCCTTAATCTCTTGTTCTCAGATGGAATACAATACAGAGAACAATACATCAGGGGATTCATTTATTACAGCAGGGGATTAAGTCTGACTGACCTGGCTCAATTAATCCTATTAAAGCCCAAGATAAACATGGACCCATCTGTACATAAAATAAATCTAAAAAATATTTAAATAATAAAATTTTACAACATAATAAAGAATGTAAACACATCACTATAGTCGGGGCACTTATGTACTTTAGTGTAAGACACAGTGGCCAAAATTTACTAAGAATTCGAGTTTGTCCGATTTGTGTTTTGTTTTTTTCTAAGTCCCAATCCTGGAATTCACTAAGCACCAATCTCGGCAGTATTTGGACTATTCGTAATGGTTTGATTAGCAAAGTTCAGAAATAAGAATGAATAGACCATCGGTCAAACGCGGCTGTTATTTCATACAATACGGGCATCCACTATTCATTCGTATTTGGGTGTTAGTCTCTGAGTGCTCAACTGCGGGTGTATTTTTTTGCGATTTGTTAAAAAAGCAGCAAAAAAATAGACCTGCTTTTTCCAGGCGAGTTTGGATAATCATGCACGGATCAGTGAGATCTGTGCATGTTTATCTATAGGAAAGGGTCTGTTTACTGTAAAATCGTGAAAAAAATTGCGTGGGGTCTCCCCTCCTAAGCTAAACCAGCCTCGGGCTCTTTGAGGCGGTCCTGGTTGAAAAAATATGGGGAAAAATTGACAGGGGTTCCCCCATATTTGATCAACCAGCACCGGGCTCTGCACCTGGTCCTGGTGCAAAAAATATGGGGGACCCCTACGCTTTTTGTCCCCCGTATTTTTGGAACCAGGACCAGGCGCAGAGCCCGGTGCTGGTTGTTGAAATATGGGGGAACCCCTGACATTTTTTTCCCCATATTTTTTCAACCAGGACCGGCTCAAAGAGCCAGAGGCTGGTTTTGCTTAGGAGGGGGGACCCCACGCATTTTTTTTCCGAATTTAAACTATTTAATTTTTTTTAAAAGATGCACAATGAAACCCTGCACGGATCTCACAGATCCGGACGAGTTTCATTGCTGTAATGTCGGCAGTGTTTTACTGTTCACTCCCGTAAAACACTGCCAAAAAATATGAATGACATCGACATCGGAAAATACGAAAATGTAAAATACGGCAGCTTAGTAAATGAGGCGTAATAAATTAAAAAAGTTGCACAATAGCACATTCGATGTCATTCGTGATGAATCTCCCTCCAAATCGGCACAAATACGAATTGTTGTAAATATACCCCAGTGTGAGTGTGAAAACTGTCCAGGGAATTAAAACAAAACGTGGTCACTGTTATTGATTTGGACCCTTTATATTCCTTCCAAAACAATTTATATCTTACTAATCAGGTAGGAAAGTTCAACAATTGTCATGACAACCCCTTACATTTACAGATGTACACTACAGATGTGTCCACATACATCTTTGCTATATCCCACCATGTATGGCACGGTTTTGCAAGCCGTAGACTCCACCCACTCGCTACCCATGAAAAACAGCTTAGCCCTGTTTGGCATGTTGTGCCAAATTGAGCAAAATAAGAAAGATGTAAGTGGGCACATCTGTATGTTCCCTATCCTATCAGTATCTTAAACAATATTGCTAGGAAATCCATCTAGTAATGCAGCACAGTACTTCAGAAATTAAATTAATGCAATCATTGATAATAAATATAACAATTTGTTTAATAATACAAAAAAAGGTCTACAAGATAACCACTGCAAATTTAGTTTCTCCACCAATGAATGAACATGGTGGACACAATATTGTACATGTATAATATTTATTTAAACTTAATTACAGTATTTTACTAAAGCAAACACTATACCAGTGTGACTTGAAACATGTAATTATTAATTAGTCTGTTGTGATTACAACATACTGTATACCGTGGTCCCTCCTTCTTGCATCCTGGAGATCCAAAATATTTCCTTGTACCCACTGAAAATTGAAGTTTTTGAAAGATATACCACAAATATTATTAGGTTGACAGTCATTAGGTCAACCACATATGGCTGACAGACACAAGGTCGACATGGACAAAAATTCAATACAGGAAAAGGTTGACATGTTCAAAAGGTCTACAGGTTCAAATGGTCAACATGACAATAGTCGACACACATATGTTCAAGACATGTTTTGGGGTTTTTTTTCATGTTTTTGAACTTTTTATTTCCTTGACTATCCATGTCACAAACTATGATCTTTAGTAACCTTGTCTTGAGGGGAGCGAGACATCATCCCCAAAGCGAGGCGAGTGAAGTGATCCCAAGAGGGAACATATTTCTACAAATGTTGGGCCCAGATGAAAAAAAACTATCAAAGCTAACTCCAAATGTGAAAAAAAGTGTGTTGACTACTTTTGTTTCAACAATTGTCATGTCAACCTATTAACCTTGTCAACCTTTTGTTCCTGTCAACCTTTCCCAGTGTAGACCTTTCATATGTCGACTTTTATTTCATGTCAACATTTTGTACACGTTGACCTTTTGTACATGTTGACTTGTGCCTGTTGACCATATGGAGTCAACCTAAAGACTGTAGACCTAATGAATGTAGAGCTACTATACCACACCCTATCTGATCATTATTATAAAGTACATAATAGAATTGGTTGGTACAGACATTGCACTAATTTCCAGAAAATCCCCAGGTGGAATACAAGAAAACATAAATTGTGCTATCATCTATATTTCAATTATATTTGTTCTCGGTAATCTTTGTGTACATGTCGGCAGTATGGCATACAGTCCGCCCACTCCACTACACCGAGACTGCCCTGGTGAAAGTCACCAATGACCTGCTTTCAGCCAAATCCAAGGGCCACTTCTATCTGCTCATCCTTCTGGCCCTCTCTGCTGCCTTTGACACCATGGATCACCCTCTCCTCCTCCGCAAACTCCAAAATGTTGGCCTCTCTAGCACCGTCCTTGACTGGTTTACCTCTTACCTCACTAACAGCTCCTTCTCTGTGTCTGCCTCCAGAACCACCTCACACCCTTCCATCCTTCCTGTTGGTGTCCCTCAAGGTTCTGTCCTAGGCCCCATTCTGTCCTCCCTGTACACCTCTTTCCTGGTGCACTCATTAACTCCTTTGGCCTTCAATACCACCTCTATGTTTATGACACACAACTCTAACTCTCATCTCCTGATATGACCCCCTCTGTCCTCTCTCAGGTCTCCAGCTGCCTCTCTGCCATCTCCTCCTGGATGTCTGAGTGCTCTCTGAAGCTCAACATGGACAAAACTGAACTCATTATCTTTCACCCAGCCACAGCAACACCCCCCACAAATATCTCTATCACTGTTGACAACACAATCATCTCCCCCGTTCCCCAACTCCGCTGCCTGGGCGTCACTCTTGACTCCTCCCTCTCTTTTGTACCACACATCCAAGCTCTGGCGCAATCCTGTCGGTTCCAGGTACGCAACATTGCTCGCATCAGGCCATTTCTCTCCCAGAGTGCAACTAAACTTACCATTCACTCACTGGACATCTCATGACTCGACTACTGCAATGTTCTCCTCACTGGCCTCACTTGCTCCCATCTCGCTCCCCTCCAATCTGTCCTCAACAACGCAGCTAGGCTCATCTTCCTCTCCCGCCGCTCCACATCTGCCATTCCCCTTCGACAAGATCTACACTGGCTCCCATTCCCCTACAGAATCCTCTTCAAACTCCTCACCCTCACATACAAGGCCATCTCTAATTTCACTGCTCCCTACATCTCCAACCTCCTTTCCCTTCATACTCCCTCCTGCACCCTAAGTTAGGCCGATGACCATTGCCTCTCCTCTGCCCTTGTCACTGATCCCCATGCACGAGTTCTAGATTTTGCCAGTGCTGCACCCCTTCAGTGGAACATGCTCCTCCACTCCATTAGACTCTCCCCGACCTTGCAAATCTTCAAACGGGCACTAAAAACCCACCTATTTATCAAAGCATACCCCTCCGATGGATAACCTAGTCCTTAGGCTGCTCCTCCATCCCCCTGCCCAATGCCTTGAACATCTCTGCTTTGCTTGCATACTGCAATCAGGCTTCCTCTCGCTTGCCTGCTCCTTATGTCATCTGTCTGTCGCCCCTCCCCACTAGATTGTTAGCTCTACAGAGCAGGGCCCTCTTTCCTCTTGTTGTCAAAGCCCTCTTCTCGACACATTTTACTCACAGCTCTCTCCTACTCAGCAACCATCTTTACTTGCTTTCTCTCCTACTGGTAAAGGCTCATCTCTATCTATGGCCACCAGCCCCAAGTAGTACAATGATTACTGCCTCGCTACTTACATCTTAGCTGTATTATGTTTTGAGAATTGGGGTGCTCTTTGTTACCTGTACTCTATTTTTATTATTTATTTACTGTAATGCTAAGTTTTGTCTCACTGTACTGTCCTTTGTAAGGTGCTGCAAAACACTTGTGGCGCCCTATAAATAAAATGTAATAATCATAATAATAATAATAATAATTAGATAAATGAGACTGATTTGAAAAAAAAGCCCACAATTTTGTTTTATGTTGCAAGTCTTAAAAAAATAGCTAAAACCTCTTTTGAAAAACATAACTTAAAACGTTACCAAAATACTAACTGTCATCAATGTCTGTTACATCTTCACCATTATTCAACCATCGGACCATAGGAGCCGGCGAGCTGGTGATGTGGCAGACGATTTCTGCGTCTTCACCTGTCCTGAATTCTTGAGGTGACCTGACATCTTCAAATGTCAGTTTCTCTAAGGTAAAAAATAAATTAATATTAGTTCACCATACAATGACCTTGAGGGAAAAATATAATAATCGGTTGGTTGTCACCATATATGGTACATCTTATTTATTTATTTATTTACTTATGTTTGGTAATACCACTGAACTTTCTTGAGAAAACAATACTGGTTTAATAATGATAACCCCCTCTGACCATTAAATACCATGTAATGAATTTATAGGATGTGATTACATTTTTCAAATAAATGTTACTCGTTAGTATAGTATATTATTTTCTAGATCTATTCTGGAAGTTGACAGTTTAGTTTGAATGGGGGAGGACAAGTACTTTGAGATATCATTAGATGTAAAGCCATACTTCATATCAAGTTATCAAAATAAGATGACTCCATTGCCTATAAATACTGATTAGATTATGTTAGTAGTTAAATAATTGCATACATGATTTACATACCAGACTTCGTTTTATTTGATAGGAATATGAAATTAAAAAGGGATTCAATGAAAAAAAATTCTAATCTAAAGATTCATTTTACCACCCACTACCGTAGCTGGAACATGAATGAGTATGCACTAAGGGGGGTTTCCAATTGCCCAGAACACCCCTCTTATGAAAAAGGTATTCTAAATCCAACACCAGTTTACTTGCTTGTGGCAGGTTGTTCAATGGCGACTTGATGGTTTACAGCATGCTATTGTTGGGTTCAGTATGTTTGATCTTCAGACAGGATGCTGACGACGGCATCCTGATCTTTGAAATCCCGATGGGGGAGAGGTAACTATGGTATCCTCTACCACCTAACCCTCCCTTCCCGCAGCTTAACCCTAACCTCCCCCCATAGTGCCTAACCCTACCCCCCCAGTAGTGCCTAAACCTAACCCCCCAACCTCAAAGCCTAACCTTACCCCTACCCCTTAGTGCGTAAACCTAACCCACCCTCCCCACAACCTAACCTTAACCTCCCACCGCCCACCATAGCCTAACACTAACCCCCCCCCCAGGTGGTAGCTAAACCTAAATGCCATAACCCGCCCGCTATACTTACGGTCGAGATGCCAGTTGTCAGGATTCTAGCATCAGTCTCCTGACCCTGTCAGGATTCCAGCATTGACATTCTGATGGGTGTCCAAATTTCAGCGTCAGTATTCTGACTGCCGGGATACCGACAGCTGGAATCCCCTATGAATTGTCTTGATCTGTTTTATCCCCACCTGTCTCTCCACCACTGGTGATAGGTGTGAGCCCATCTATCTCTCCTCCACTGGTGATAGGTGTGAGCCCACCTATCTCTCCAACACTGGCAGCATATCAAACGTGAGGTGTGCATAGCCATACATGCGTGCCATCTTACGTGAAGGAACACAGAGTCTGATAGTGCAGTGTGGGAAAGGGTACATGTGGGTGAAGAAGGGGCTTATATTGTTATCTGTAACTATTATGTGGCATGTACTGTAAGCATGTAATCAATTTATTTGAACATTTCTTTTTGATACGTAATCTTTACTGATACTATATGTATACGCAGCAGAGCTCACATAAATTGGCAGTAGTATACTTGACTTGCTCCACATTTGCTTTTCAAATAAATTGCTTTAGTCAGTATTAATACTGTACATATTTTCATTTATTAAAGTCATCCAACTAAATAATAAGGTGTGTTTCAGAGAAAATTAAGAAGGCAATGTATCAAACGTCTAATGTGGACAAGTGGAGAAGTTGTCCACAGCAACCAATCAGATACTAGCTATCATGTATCTAGTAAATAGCTAAAACAAGAACTAGAATCTGTTTGGTTGCTATGGGCATCATCTTCAGTTGTCCTCTAGAACAGTGATTCTCAGCCGCGGTCCTCAAGTACCCCCAACAGTTCATGTTTTCCAGGTCTCCTCACAGGATTGCAAGTGAAAAAATTTGCTCCACCTGTGGGTCTTTTCAAATGTGTCAGTGAGTAATGAATACACCTGTTCAACTGCTAGGTGACCTGGAAAACATGAACTGTTGGGGGTACTTGAGGACTGAGGTTGAGAACCTCTGCTCTAGAAGGTTTGATACTGTACATCTCCCCCTAAGAATTAAAGAAATTGGTATGAAATACCAGTGGTCGGCATCCCGACACTGAAGATCCCAACATTGGAAGGGGTAAGTATTTGTACCCTCCCCTACCCTTACCCTCAGTGGCTTCTAGGACTAACCCTTCCCCCCAGTGCCTAACTCTAACCCTCCCCTCCCTCATGGCCTTAACCCTAACCCAAACGCCAATACTTACTTCCGGATGTCGGCTGTCAGTGTTTTGGGACAGTCTCCTGAGTGGTGTCGGGATTCTGGCATTAGTCACATGACCATCGGCATCCTGACCGGCGGAATGCCAAACGCATCCCAAATTAAACACAAAAGGGCTTAAACAATATGATGTTTCTACATTTAAATGCATGAAAATACATGAAAAAGAAAACAACTGGTGCCCTTTACTTTCATAAGTGGAGATGTATCAAACCTTGGAGAGAGATAAAGTGAAGACAAATAAAGTACTAACCAATCAGCTCCAACTGTCATTTTACAGCTTGTGTTTGGAAAGTGATAGGAGGTGATTAGTGAGAGCGTTATCTCTCCACTTTATCTCTCTCCATGGTTTGGTACATTTCATCTACCCCAGAATTTGGAATGTTACACTCACAGACAGCACTCCTGGACACGTCAATAAAACCTTCTTCAGGATTCCGTGAATGCCCTACTAGCAAAAAATGGCCATTGTCTGAGACTTTCTTTGACACTTCAACTGGTATATGAGACACTAGAGATTTAAATTTTTTTGCAGTAGCAATTGATGCCATACCATTAACCGTTGCAAGTATTCAGGGCAGTTGAGATCCTGGACGGGCCCAGGTACTTTTCAGGGGGTGTGGTCTAATTGTTGGAGGTGTGGTTACACCCCCTTAGAAATAAATACAGAAAAATATCACTTTAAGCACCCCCTGGACACACTGCAGCCCAGCGCACAGCAGCGTGTGCTGGACTGAGAAAAGCTGCTGCTGCCAGGTAAGAGGGGTGGACCCAAGCAGTTTCGGACTGGGGATGTAGGGCTCACCGGGGAAATGCAGTAGAAGAGGCCCATGTTAGGGGTGTGGCCAGTCTGCCGAGGGGGTGTGGTCTGCCACCTCATTGGTTTGACTAACCATTAGAGAGTGCAACATTTTGGGCCTGCATGATAATGTACCAGATTAATAACAGCGATGCACTGTAGAAAATATACCATAGTCCAGCATAAGGTACAGATGTAGCCACCTTTGTCTTGACCGATTCTCCGCCTAGACGTCCGTTTAGTCACACTAAGGCGATAGCTGAGTTTAATCACAGGCATGCGCGTTGAGGTGATCTAGATACTCAGCATGCATTACACATCTCCACCACTGGGTGGCTAATGCTCCACTAATCCAGTACTTTCGATCGTACAGTATAGCGGCGGATTGATCTACCTGTACCTGTACAGCTCTGGCAATTGGTCAGTGATGACTGTAATGTTAATACTGTAGGCGTAACGGGAGGCGGTGGGAAAAGATGGTGACCTACTGTAGAGTACTGTATGTGTATGGAGACGCAACTAAATGTGTAAAAGGAAGAATGTACAGTACAATGTATAAACACTGTGCTTTTAAAATACATGAGCGTCTGAGTTCCCTAAGGCATAATGGGAATGGAGGGCTAGCAGGAGGCGGTGGAAAATACCGTGCTTAACAAATGCGAGTGTCCGAGTCCTCTAAAGCATAAACCAACACCAATGGGGTAAGGGCCGGGCGCTGTTTGCAGTACTTTTACACATGAAATTGGGAATCTCTCATGAGGCATCGTGGGCTAGGGGTGAAGGCTCCCACCTCCCACGCTGAGGGTCCAGGGTTCGAGACCTGATGTGCCTTCTTTTCTATTTTATTGTAATAATACACTGTATTATTTTATTTTCATTGTAAGACAGTCAATGGAAGATTGCACAGAAGTTTCATATAAATCAGAGTAGATCTGCAGGAGCGATTCTTTACGCTAAATGCATCTACACAGCGGTAATGAGTAGAAATGAGTGTATTCTGAGTGAGCAAAACAGTACAGTAGATCTTCGGCGTTTGTGTATTGCACAGGACCTGAATTCCCTCCCTGTCCACTGCATGATCTGTGCAGGCTCCCAGGGGGGAAGGGCGATGGGCTAGCAGGAGGCGGTGGAAAATACTGTGCTTTACAAATGCGAGCGTCTGAGTCCCCTAAGGCATAAACCAACACCAATGGAAAGGAAGGGCCAACCTTTTTTTTTAATGTGTTCCCGTGAACAAGCACAAACAGCTAATTAGTACCCTAATAGAACATACTGTATAGAGATACTAAGGACGGTAATTTGGCATCCGGTAAAACAACTGTTCATGCTAATTAGTACACTAGTAGAACATACTGTACAGAGATACTAAGGATGGTGATTTGGCATCTAGGAACTTTCAGAGGAGCTTTTATCTCTCTCCATTATACATACAAAGATTAAACTTGCAACTGTACGTGCTAATTAATACACTAGTAGAACATACTGTACAGAGATACTAAGGATGGTGATTTGGCATCTATGAACTTACTGAGGAGCTTTTATCTCTCTCCTTTATACATAGAAAGATTAAACTTGCCACTCTACGTTACAAGCTGTTTGTGCTAATTAGTACACTAGTAGAACATAGAGTACAGAGATACTAAGGACAGTAATTTGGCATCCAGGAATTTAGGGAGGAGCTTTTATCTCTCTCCATTATACTTAGATAGATTACAATGGAGAGATTAAAGCTCCTCCCTAAATTCGTGGATGCCATATCACTGTACTTAGTATCTCTGTACAGTATGTTCTACTAGTGTACTAATTAGCACGAACAGCTTGTAACGTACAGTGGCAATTTTAATATTTCTATGTATAATATAGAGAGATAAAAGCTCCTCCCTAAATTCCTGGTTGCCAAATCACCATCCTTAGTATCTTTGCATAGTATTTTCTATTAGGGTACTAATTAGCACAAACAGCTAATTAGTACACTAGTAGAACATAGAGTACAGAGATACTAAGGACAGTAATTTGGCATCCAGGAATTTAGGGAGGAGCTTTTATCTCTCTCCATTATACTTAGATAGATTACAATGGAAAGATTAAAGCTCCTCCCTAAGTTCGTGGATGCCAAATCACTGTACTTAGTATCTCTGTACAGTATGTTCTACTAGTGTACTAATTAGCACGAACAGCTTGTAACGTACAGTGGCAATTTTTATCTTTCTATGTATAATATAGAGAGATAAAAGCTCCTCCCTAAGTTCCTGGTTACCAAATCACCATCCTTAGTATCTTTGCATAGTATTTTCTATTAGGGTACTAATTAGCACAACCAGCTAATTAGTACACTAGTAGAACATAGAGTACAGAGATACTAAGGACAGTAATTTGGCATCCAGGAATTTAGGGAGGAGCTTTTATCTCTCTCCATTATACTTAGATAGATTACAATGGAGAGATTAAAGCTCCTCCCTAAATTTGTGGATGCCAAATCACTGTTCTTAGTATCTCTGTACAGTATGTTCTACTAGTGTACTAATTAGCATGAACAGCTTGTAACGTACAGTGGCAATTTTAATCTTTCTATGTATAATATAGAGAGATAAAAGCTCCTCCCTAAATTCCTGGTTGCCAAATTACCATCCTTAGTATCTTTGCATAGTATTTTCTATTAGGGTACTAATTAGCACAAACAGCTAATTGGTACCCTAATAGAACATACTGTACAGAGATACTAAGTATGGTGATTTTGTATCCAGGAACTTATTGACGAGATTTTATCTCTCTCCATTATACATAGAAAGATTAAACTTGCCGCTGTACGTTACAAGCTGTTCATGCTAATTAGTACCCTAATAGAACATACTGTACAGAGATACGAAGTATGCTGATTTGGCATCCAGTTAAAAGCTGTTCGTGCTAATTAGTACACTAGTAGAACATACTGTACAGAGATACTAAGAATGGTGATTTGGCATCTGGGAACTTCCAGAGGAGCTTTTATCTCTCTCCATTTTACATAGAAAGATTAAACTTGCCGCTGTACTTTACAAGCTGTCCGTGCTAATTAGTACCCTAATAGAAAATACTATAAAGAGATACTAAAGACGGTAATTTGGCACCCAGGAATTTAGGGAGGAGCTTTTATCTCTCTCCATTATACTTAGAAAGATTACAATGGAGAGAGATAAAAGCTCCTCCCTAAGTTCGTGGATGCCAAATCACTGTCCTTAGTATCTCTGTACAGTATGTTCTACTAGTGTACTAATTAGCACAAACAGCTTGTAACGTACAGTGGCAAGTGTCATTTTTCTAAGTATAATGGAGTGAGATAAAAACTCCTCCCTATGTTCCTGGATGTCAAATTACCATGCTTAGCATTTCTGTACAGTATTTCCTATCTAGCTAGAAACCCTGTATCCTGTGCAAGCTAGGCGGACAACTGGAGGGGACCCGAAACACGGTTGCTTCCCGTTTCCCTTCCCAGTGTCACATAAACTAGTGGTTGGTCTGCCCCGAAAGCCAAGAGTCTCCTCTTTTGTATGGTACAAGTCCTGAGTCTCTGGTACACCCAGAACTAGAGATATCAGTACGCAAAGTGGACCCATTTTCCCATAGACTAGAATGGGCCCGTTAATTCAGACCCACCATGGGTTCCGACGCTTGCCATGAGCCTTGTGGGGGTCACAGAAACTTGGGGTTAATACCCTCCGGTAGCTAATTGTCTCCCCTTCCATACCAACCTAGCGATGAAGGCTCCCACCTCCCACGCTGAGAGTCCCAAAGTGCCAACCTTTTTTTTCTATGTTCCCATGACATTCACTTTATTATTTTTTTTTCTTTGTTATACATTCAATGAAAGGGTGCTCACAGGTTTCACATAAATCAGAGTAGGTGGAGGATTTTCCTACATACAGTAGTATACTGTTGCACATGTCTTGTAACCTGATCGGAACTCCCTCCCTGTCTACTGCATGTACTTTGCAGGTTCCCAGGGGGGAAGGGGAAAGTGGGATGGGGGTAGGGCGAGGCAGTGGAAAATACCGTGTTCAAAGAAAAGGCATAATCAAAACCATGGGGTACTTTGCGGTGTATCGTTATGTGCATTGACCTCGCTTATCCCTATCACCCCTGTGTATTTTAGCTAGGGGATTCTGATGCTCCTTCAGCATTGCTTCAAATCTGTGCTGTTACTTGCTTCATAGCCGAGTGCCTCCATGGAGCTAGGAGTCACAGGCGGTAGCCATTTCAATTGAGTTTGCCCTGCTATAGAATTGTATGTGTACCGTAAAGTGCATAGAACCTTGACAGTAGAAACTCTCCTGCAGCTTTGCCCTGCTTTATGTAAAACTTGTGTTTTGTCAGTTTGCCATGCGATCGAGCCCGGTGTAACGTAATGTGCATAGACCTCACTTATCTCTATCGCCCCTGTGTATTTTGGCTAGGGGATTGTGACGCTCCTTCAGCATTGCCCCGTAGCCTGCAAAATCTGTGCTGTTATTTGCTCCATAGCTGAGTGCCTCCTAGGAGCTAGGAGTCACAGGCGGTAGCCATTTCAATTGAGTCTGCCCTGCTATAGAATTGTATGTGTACCATACGGTGCATAGAACCTTTACAGTAGAAACTCTCCTGCAGCTTTGCCCTGCTTTATGTAAAACTTGTGTTTTGTCAGTTTGCTATGCGATCGAGCCCGGTGCAACGTAATGTGCATAGACCTCGCTTATCTCTATCGCCCCTGTGTATTTTGGCTA
Source organism: Pseudophryne corroboree (assembly GCF_028390025.1). Lineage (NCBI taxonomy): Eukaryota > Metazoa > Chordata > Amphibia > Anura > Myobatrachidae > Pseudophryne > Pseudophryne corroboree. The sequence continues at coordinate 971,569,343 of NC_086445.1, read as the reverse complement.
GGGGATTGTGACGCTCCTTCAGCATTGCCCCATAGCCATCGCTGCCTGCCACGAGGTGGGGGTTCAGGGGTAATGGTCATTTTGCCAGTGTGCTATGCAATTGAGTCCGGTGTACCGTAATGTGCAGACCTAGCTTATCCCTATCGCCCCTGTGTATTTTAGCTAGGGGATTGTGACGCTCCTTCAGCATTGCCCCATGCACAAGGGTTCAGGGGCGGCGGCCATTTTGCCAGTGTGCTATGCGATCGAGTCCGGTGTACCATAATGTGCATAGACCTCGCTTATTCCTATCGCCCCTGTGTATTTTAGCTAGGGAATTGTGACGCTCCTTCAGCATTGCCCCATAGCCTGTAAAATCTGGACTGTTACTTGCTCCGTAGCCTAGGGCCTCTGTGGGGCAAGGAGTCATAGGTGGTAGCCATTTCTATTGAGTCTGCCCAGCTACAGAATTGTATGTGTACTGTACGGTGCATAGAACCTTAACAGTAGAACCGCTCATGCAGCTTTGCCCTGGTTTATGTGAATAAAAATAATAATAAAGTGTCTGGAAAAAACTAACATGCATTTGTACTTTAGGAATCGAACTCAGGACTCTGAGTATAGGAAGCGGAATACTTCACCACTTCGCTGCAGACAGATGAATAAATCCATTGGTTTTGATTATGCTGTAATGACTACGGGATTAGGACGCTTACATACTGTACAAAATTCCTAAACTCAAGAGGCAATAGTGAACTTCTAACACGTCCATTTGCGACAGTGTACACTACTGGTTTTCTGTTGTTTTGTCTGCGGGACTTGGACGCTCACATATTCATAAAGTACTGTAGATGGATCATATACTGTATGCTGTACTATCTGTGTCTGTATCGTATATACTGTATTAAATAATGCAGCGTAATGAGTATTTACTGTATGAAGCGTAATGAGACGCCTTAGTAAAGTAGTCCTTATTATATATTTCAGTATTGTACTTTACGGGAGACCACACGCATGCTCAGTGGTGATTGTAAAAAGCGACATCTGGTGGCTGATCGCAGGTATTACACGTAAAGGTAACGCCAAATGCTCTGTCTGCCTCCGTGTGATTAGGTACGCCTCTCTGTGACTAGGCGCGCCTCCCTACGCTGCGTATGCTCGATCGGGACAAACGCCTCAGCCAGTCAAGATAAAGGTGGCTACATCTGTAACATATGTTTAATGTATAATTCAAGTGCACAGTCTGGAACCTGATCCTTAGAGCAGGAAGGGGTCCCCCAGGCAGTGGGGCCCACCGGTGGTTTCCCCTGTACCCCTGTCTGCCAGTCCAAGCCTGGACCCAAGCCCCCACTGGGCCCCTCTATCAGGCCTGGGCCTGGGTAATTAGTACAAACCCTCCCACCCCCTGGCTCCAGGGGTTTGCATGTTACCATACTGAAGGAGGATATGCAAGAAAGAAATTCTGCTTAATACTGTATATTGGCATTGTAGATCAACTTCTTTAGGTTGTGCATGATTGTAGAAAAATGATGACTAAACTTTGGTAACTGTACTTCATTAAGTCCTATGTCACACATTTCTCTTTATCTGAACTTGATCTTAACAGATGCAATCTCATCTTTGTGAGTAATTTGTCGGATCAAGTTCCAAATGCCATGTCCCCCTCCTTCAGCTTCTCTAACTGCGACTGCCATGAAAAAACCACGTTGCTTTTTGCAGAATTATATGGAAGATGAGTCAACACAGCGCACATCTGGACAGGCTTAAAAAATGACCCAGTATAACTGTGACACCTCTACCATCTTTCAGTCTGTCAATCGGGCAGAGGCGTTTGCACATGTGAGATCACCGTTGTATCCCACTGTTTGCGCGTGTGGTACTGCGTCTGCGTGTGCGCACACTACTGAAGGCTTCAGCATGTGAATGCTGTCGGAGTAGCATTCCATACTGAACTAGGCCCTTACTCCGGTAATCTTAAAATAAGTTCCATTTATTAATGCACCCTAAACAATAAACCATTTAATTTTATTGTACAAGAACACTGGAATCCAAGCTGCTTAAGGCAAATTGGTTATTTCAACAAAACACTCTAATATGTCAGAAAATACTAGTATACCAAAACCAACAATTATTTTGTAAGGCACGAAATAAGCCCAGTTTTGTCATAAAAAAAACAAAAATCAAATAGATTTGTTACAAAATCATTACCAAAGGTTTCCTACAGTTTAACCCTTGCTCAATATAAATGTCAAGCCAATTTAACCTCTCTGCTACCACATAATACAAAATACAAATTATTTTCAGTTCGGCGTACAGTTCCCATACGTTTGGAGGGTAACAATTGAAGAGTCTATTAAAGTGACACTTTCTCAATGGTCCTATTGGTAGCTGCAAGTGTTCAGCACTTTATTATTTTATGAGTATAATGACATAGTCTAACATATATATATATATATATATATATGTGTATTTATATTTTATATTACTGTGTACTAAGGCCTAAATGTATTGAGCGTTAACAACGATAAAGTGGAGACATTTATCTCTCTCTTCTGCTTCTGATAGCAGGTGACATTTCACCAAATCCAGGACCCTGCCACTTGCATCTCTCACATTCACCTGATTCACAGCAACATAGAAACCTCATAAACATCACATGTCTTCCATCACCCTCCAGATCACTAAAATGTGCCTTATGGAATGCACGCTCTGTTTGTAACAAATTAACATCCATCCATGACCTCTTCATATCCAACAACATCAATCTGCTGGCTATAACAGAAACCTGGCTCACACAATCTGACACAGCCTCCCCTGCAGCACTGGCACATGGTGGTCTCCACTTTACACACACCTCCAGACCCGATAACCATAAAGGAGGAGGAGTTGGACTTTTATTTCCCAATCTTTTGCATATACTGTTCTACCACAGGTTCCATAACTCACATTTACATCATTTGAAGTACATTCCATTAGGGTTCACTCTCCTTTCTCTCTGCGTGTTGCAGCTATCTACCGCCCACCTGAGCATCCAAAACAATTTTTGGAAGATTTTTCTGCCTGGCTCCCTCACTTCCTATCCTCTGACATCTCCACCATTAACATGGGTGATTTTAATATTGCTATTGATTGTCCAAAATCTGCTGCGCATGCCTCCAAACTACTCTCTCTAACCTCCTCTCTTGGCCTCTCCCAATGGACTGACTCCTCTACTCATCAGGCGAGCCACTGCCTTGATCTAGTATTCACCAGACTATGCTCCGTCTCTGAACTCACTAAGACTCCTTTCCCCCTCTCAGATCACAACCTTATCACCTGCATGCTCTCCTCTGTTAATTCAAACCCTGTGTTGCGGAAGACCTCCAATCTTCCTCAAACCCGCAGAAATATTAACACAATTAATCTTCAAGAACTTTCCACTTCACTCCAACAACTGCTTTCACCTATTTCTGCATTCACCTCTCCTGAGATGGCTGTATCACTCCTTAATGAGACTCTAGAACTAGCCCTTGATGAAGTGGCTCCAGCTACCCATCACACTCCACGTAGGCCTAGATGTCAACCATGGCACTCCAAATTAACAAGACAACTACAAAAACTCACACGAAAACTTGAACGTCAGTGGCGTAAATCTCGTATTTCAAGTGACTTCCTCACATATAAGACTGTCTACCATTCTTATAAAAATGCCCTGGACACTGCCAAACAAACATATTTCCAAACTCTTATCTCTGCTCAAGCCTCTAACCCCAAACGACTCTTTAATACATTTAAATCACTTCTGAATCCTCCCGCACCTACCCCACCAGCCACTATCAAGGCACAGGATCTTGCTTCCTACTTCAAGGATAAGATTGATAAGATCCGAGATGAAATGGTATGCTCTTCGGCAGCTAGTGACCTGCTCCGTTCTTTACCTGAACCCTCTGGCACTCTTTCTTCATTTGATCCCACAAATGAAGATGAAGTATCATCACTCTTCTCATCCTGCTTTTCTACTACCTCTCCTCTTGATCCTTTACCCTCACAAATAAGTAAAGCTCTGTCTCTGGTGCTAATCCCTACCTTAACTAACATCTGTAATCTCTCTCTCTCTACTGGTATTTTTCCTTCACTCTTCAAGCATGCAGTGATTACTCCCATTTTAAAGAAACAAAATTCTGACCCTAATGCTCTCTCAAACTACCGCCCTATCTCTCAGCTCCCTTGTCTCTCTAAGCTACTTGAGAGACTTGCCTACACTCGACTCACACACTTTCTTAACTCAAACACTTTGTTGGACCCACTTCAGTCAGGCTTCCGTTCCCAACATTCCACAGAGACAGCACTGACTAAAGTGGTTAATGATTTGATCACTACGAAGTCTAAAGGCCACTACTCACTACTTATTCTTCTAGATCTATCTGCTGCATTTGACACTGTAGACCACTCTCTTCTCATACAGACACTACAATCCCTAGGTCTTAAAGACACAGCCCTTTCTTGGTTCCTATCGTACCTATCTAATCGCTCCTTCAGTGTTCGCTTCTCTGAATCTACCTCCTCTTCGCTACCTCTTTCAGTTGGAGTACCGCAAGGCTCAGTCTTGGGTCCTCTGCTTTTCTCTATCTATACTTCATCTCTTGGTAAACTAATCAGCTCTTTTGGTTTCAGTATCATATGTACGCAGATGATACTCAAATCTACCTATCCTCCCCTGACTTGTCCCTATCTGTACTGGACCGTGTCACTGAATGCCTTTCTGCCATCTCATCCTGGATGACATCTCGCCACCTCAAACTTAATATTTCAAAGACAGAGTTAATTATATTTCCAACGGCCAATAGTAGGTACCAACCTGATATCTCTATCACTGTTGAAAACTCGACTATCTACCCTACCCCACAAGCTCGCTGCCTAGGTGTCATCCTTGACTCTGATCTGTCCTTTGTTCCCCACATTCAATCTGTCTCAAGATCATGTTACATGCATCTAAAAAACATATCCAAAATACGACCATACCTTACACAAGACACTGCTAAAACTCTAATCCACGCTCTCATTATCTCCCGTATTGATTATTGCAATAGTCTCCTAACTGGTCTTCCCAAAACGAGACTCTCACCACTACAATCCATTCTGAATGCAGCAGCGAGGCTTATCTTCCTCGCTAGACGTTCATCGTCTGCAGATCCACTCTGTCAGTCCCTCCTTTGGTTACCTGTACTCTACCGCATTCAATATAAAACACTTTTACTCACACAAAAGGCCATTAACCAAACTACACCAACGTACATCACTTCGCTTATCACAAAATATCTCCCAACCCGACCTCTTCGCTCTTCACAAGACCTGCGTCTCTCATCCACACTCATTACTCGCTCCCACTCACGACTGCAGGACTTTCATCGGGCTGCACCCACTCTGTGGAATGCCCTACCACGCACAATAAGACTCTCCTCTAGTCTCCAAACCTTCAAGCGTTCCCTCAAAACTCACCTCTTTAGGCAAGCGTATCAAATTCCTGAACCACCCACATAACTTTCATTAACCTTCCTATTAAATTACATCCACTCTGTACAGTCCACAAATATCCTCACATGTCTTCTCATTCTATGCAAAAGATAGCACCTTTCCTTGTGTACATATGCCTATTTCCCTATAGATTGTAAGCTTGCGAGCAGGGCCTTCCTACCTCTATGACTGTTATCACCCAGTTTGTTATTGTTATTTCAAATTGTAAAGCGCAACGGAATTTGCTGCGCTATATAAGAAACTGTTAATAAATAAATAATAATAAAGAGTAATAAATGGACGGCCAATCAGTTTCCTAACTGACATTTTTTAAATACAGCCTGTGACATGGCAGTTAGGAAGCTGATTGGCTGGTCATTTATCTCTCCTTATGCGTCTCAGATTTATCTCTTGTTAAGGCTTTATACATTTGGGCCTGAGGGAGACATTTACTAAGCAGTGATAAGAATAGAGAAGTGAGCCAGTGGAGAAGTGGCCCATGACAACCAATCAGCACTGAAGTAACATCTATAATTTGCATACTATAACATTATACAGAGCTTCTGATTGGTTGATGGGGCAATCTCTCCACTGGCTCACTTCTCCGCTCTTATTACTTCTTAGTACATGTCCCCCTGAATCACTTAAGGCAAAAAGATAGATACAGTATGAGCTTTAGTCATCCTGGTGAAGATCTGTACCTCTTTACTGAAGCTCTGGTAGCCTCACAATTTCACTTTGAGATTAAAAGAGGTGGGTTGCGTTATTTTGTTGAATACTACCAGAGTTATTACTTAGAAAGAAGATTGGGAATGTGTCTAGTCTTTCCTGTATCGCTCAGAACACTGGGATGCAAGGTAACTAACTGATGGGATCCAGCCAGTAGCTGATCTCTATATATAAGGACTCAAGCTGTAACTTGCACAATGTTAGTCAGTAGTAAAAAGTAGCTCAGACTGACATTTATCCTAGTGTGTGTGTGTGTGCTGCACTGTAGGGTGATTACACACCTGTCATGTCGCTGTTGCTGCCCCTGTGTGGCAGTTGGGGAGTGTCCCAGAGGAGTAGATGCCTCCATCCTTCAGCAGCCCAGTGACTGTATGTAACGCCTGCCTCTTAGGCTGCTTCTCAGCCAGCCAATCCAGGGAGAAGGATCTGCCCTCTCCCTACAACACCAGCCTCCAGCTTTGGGACTGCAGTGCCAGATCAATCAGCCACCCTGCCGCTCAGATTCCTGGGCCAGCTGGGGTTCAGCTACCTCTCCCTGTCGCTCTGCTGCAGGTCCCACACCATGGTGTCTCTCCTCACTCCACCCAGGGCTACAGTTCAACTGTCGTTTCTCAGCCCATCTATCCAGCAACAGTCTCTGTGTCAGCACGTGCCGGGTCCTCCTCCTGCTGACCACACAGGCAGGTGGCTCTGCCTATGCCCCATTTACTCTGAGAGGCAGAACTCCCCGTTTCACATATTCTTACCCATGCCAGGGCACTTTAGGTCTAGTGGTACTCCCTGGTTCTGGGGTACCATAATTTTTTTTAAAGTGTCCTGTATGTGACATTTTTACTAATTTTCATGGAATGGCCTTAATACACAAATAAGAATCTCAGACAGTCTGGGAGGAAATATAAGGAAACTTTGAGCTCCTCATATAAAGTGAGCTCAGACATTGCCAACCTATGTAAACTAGCTATGAAGTACATGATGCTGCCAAGTACGTAAACTCTGCAACAGTGTTTAGCACTGCCGAAAACTCTGAGAGTAATTGACATTGAAAGCTGCTATGAAAAGATATTGAGAAACTGGTTTTCATAAAAAATTGTTCGAGCAATACCATAGCTGCAAATTCCAAAATGAATGTGTAACATTATATACACCGTAAAGGTGCAGAAGGAAGCTGAAGTTTCCTTTGTGGTGGACACAGACAAAATGGCTGACACATTTTAAGCAAAAGATTTTCTATTTATTAATAATGACACTAAATGATGACTACAATTAGTGGTGAGCGGGTTTGGTTGCTCGGGATCCGAACACCCCCGAACTTCACCCATTTTACACGGTTCCGAGGCAGACTCGAATCTTCCCGCATTGCTTGGTTAACCCGAGCGCGCCTGAACGTCATCATCCCGCTGTTGGATTCTCGCGAGATTCGTATTCTATATAAGGAGCCGCACGTCACCGCCATTTTCACTCGTGCTTTGGAGATGATAGCGAGAGGACGTGGCTGCGTTCTCTCAGTTTCTGTGTTCAGTGTGCTGCAAATATCTGTGCTCAGTGTGCTGCAAATATCTGTGCTCAGTGTGCTGAAAATATCTACGTTCTCTGCCTGAAAAATGCTCCATATCTGTGCTGTATTGTAGTATATAGTAGGAGGACAGTGCAGAATGTTGCTGTGACCACCAGTATATATATAGCAGTACGGTACAGTAGTCCACTGCTCTACCTCTGTGTCATCAAGTATACTATGCATCCATACCTGTGCTGCATTTTAGTTGTGCGCAGTATATAGTAGGAGGGGACAGTGCAGAATGTTGCTGTGACCACCAGTATATATATAGCAGTACGGTACAGTAGTCCACTGCGCTATCTCTGTGTCGTCAAGTATACTATGCATCCATACCTGTGCTGCATTTTAGTTGTGCACAGTATATAGTAGGAGGGGACAGTGCAGAATGTTGCTGTGACCACCAGTATATATATAGCAGTACGGTACAGTAGTCCACTGCTCTACCTCTGTGTCGTCAAGTATACTATGCATCCATACCTGTGCTGCATTTTAGTTGTGCACAGTATATAGTAGGAGGGGACAGTGCAGAATGTTGCTGTGACCACCAGTATATATATAGCAGTACGGTACAGTAGTCCACTGCTCTACCTTTGTGTCGTCAAGTATACTATGCATCCATACCTGTGCTGCATTTTAGTTGTGCGCAGTATATAGTAGGAGGGTAGAGTGCAGAATGTTGCTGTGACCACCAGTATATATATAGCAGTACGGTACAGTAGTCCACTGCTCTACCTCTGTGTCGTCAAGTATACTATGCATCCATACCTGTGCTGCATTTTAGTTGTGCGCAGTATATAGTAGGAGGGGACAGTGCAGAATGTTGCTGTGACCACCAGTATATATATATAGCAGTACGGTACAGTAGTCCACTGCTCTACCTCTGTGTCGTCAAGTATACTATGCATCCATACCTGTGCTGCATTTTAGTTGTGCGCAGTATATAGTAGGAGGGGACAGTGCAGAATGTTGCTGTGACCACCAGTATATATATAGCAGTACGGTACAGTAGTCCACTGCGCTATCTCTGTGTCGTCAAGTGACTGGGAACCCCAATTAGTGCACCGCGTACCCTCGCATGGCTCGCTTCGCGTGCCATGCTTCGGGCATGGTGCCTTCGCTTCGCTCGGCACAGATTACCGTTCCAATCGTAGTCCATGTGGATCGTAAAGTATGGAAAAGTTCCCCAAAAGAAAAAAAAGTTAAAAAACTCATGGCGACCTTTTCATGTGTCGACCTTTTATGTGTCAACCATTTTCATGTGTCGACCATGTGTCCATGTCGACCATGTCAATGTCGACCATTAGTGGTCGACCTAATGACTGTCGACCATAACATGGTCGACCATGTGAACGGATACCTATATATATGTATAGCAGTACGGTATAGTAATCCACTGCTCTACCTCTGTGTCGTCAAGTATACTATGCATCCATACCTGTGCTGCATTTTAGTTGTGCGCAGTATATAGTAGGATGGGTGTTAGGTGCCGCAGTCCGCGGCGCCGCTCGCTCTGTTTCCGAGCGACGCTCACGGACGCCGCACCTCTCTCCCTGCCCGCCCGGCGCCTAGCAACGTCAGGACGCCGTGCGTACTGTAGCCGCCGGGTCCCTGGCAACGCTAGGACGCCGGGCATCCTCAGCTGCTGGGTCCATAGCAATGGGGACGCCATTGGCGGACCGCGTTCCCCGTTGCCAGATAGGATTGATTAGTTGCTCGTGCAGCAGGGCAGCTGCACGGCAACTAGTAATTATCGTCTGGGGGCTGATCTTGCTGGCCCTCCTGTCATTGGCCAGCAGGGTCTTTTTATAGGAGCCAGCACACTGCAGCCTCGCCTGTGATAGCTTCCTGTATGCTGTTCCTGCCTTGCAACGTCTGTTCCTGTATCTGGTCGATTCTGCTCCCTGTGCTCCTGAGTCCTTGTTAGGCGCCGTGGTCCGCGATGTTCTCGCGGCCCGGCGCCTAGCAACTAGGGACGCCGAGCGTGCTAGCCGCCGGGTCCCTAGCAACGCTGGGACGCCGTGCGCGCTGAGCCGCCGGCTCCCTAGCAACGGGCGGACCGCGCTCCCCGTTGCAGGGTCAATCAAGTTTACCACACATACACTTGTCTTCTGGTCGTGCAGCAAGGCAGCTGCACGGCATTTATGCTAATCAGGCTCTGAACATCTGATTGGAGGACTCCCTGTTAAATACCTTCTCAGTGCTTCACACAGACGCCGGTAATAGCTTCCTGCATGCTGCTTAGGTTTGCTGAGCGTCTATTCCAGTCCTGCTGTGTCCGGTCATTCCTGTCCTCAGAGTTCCTGAATCTTGGAGTTGTCATCTCATCCCAAGGAGTCTTCTGGTCCTCAATAGCCCGCAATAGTCGCCAGAGGATCTCGTGTGGTTTTCGTGAGTTGCGGCTCTGCCGCGTGCTGCGGCCTAGCCCGCTTCATTTTGTATTCTGTTTCGGAGCATTTGCGGAGGTTTCCGCTTCCACAAGTCCTCTCCGGAACTCGGCGGTGCCGGGTAGGAGAGTGGACAAGTGGGTATTTTGGTTGTCCTTTTTCCTGGCGGTTCTCCGCACATATTCTAGTTTTAGGTTAATTTGTAGCCCCTGGCTTTGTTGTTTAGTTAGAGGGCCCCTTGTTATCACCCTGTCTCGGATTTCTCTTTGTCTCCCATTAAGACCTGAGGGGGCATTGGAGTTGGGCAGACGTAATACGCCCTTCAAACGCGGCTGCCATGGGCTCAAGCAACCATAGTCTCGCAAGAGATTTCTGACAGCACGGGCGAGACAACGGAGTTAGGGCGCCAGGGGCTATTCCCGTTTCCGCTCCCTTTCCCAGCATTACGTTCCAGTGCTCAGGTCCTTGCTATAGGATCTCCCCAGACCAGAGTGCTGGAATCATAACAGTCCTGGAGTTCTGAAGCCGGTCCTGGGAATCCTTCCTGTCCAAGTGAACCTGTTGCAGTCATCTGGGGGTTCTCGCTTGTTGGGGTTCTCTCCCGGTTTCGTGAGTAGCGGCTTCTACCGCTTGTTGCGGCCTAGGCCGCTTAGTCCTTGTGTTAATTTTGTATTGGTGGTTTTTGCGGAGGTTTCCGCTTTTCACTGTCCTCCCCGCTACACATCGGTGCCGTGTGGGGGTGTGGACAGTGGTATCTTTTGTTGTTCTTTTCCTTTGGCGGCGTGCCGCACATATATTTAGTTTTAGGGTAGTTAGTAGCCCCTAGCTTTCTGTTTGCTTTAGTTAGAGGTCCCCTTGTTATTATCCTGTCTCGATTCACGCCTTGTCTCACTCTAAGACCTGGGGGCATCGGAGTTGGGCAGACCTAATCCGCCCTTCAAACAGTAATTAAAAATGTAGTATTCCTTTTTTTTTTCAAAATGGCCTTATTCCAGTGGGATCTTATCTCTTATGAGATGGCCGTTATCAGAGTCACCTGTAAAGTGAAAGTCGGCCATAGTGGGGTGTAGTTTTTAACTCATATCACGTAACTGGGGGGGTATCATAATCAGATTCCAGTGTGCATGAACTCATTTTGTGTGATGACCTTCTTGAAATCAGCGATGAGGAGGAAGAAAACTACAGTTGTGTCTACTTACATCTATCCTCCCTGCACGTTAAACAGTCCTTTTAGTCATGCCATGCCGTGGGGTGACTCAATAGCGCCGAGCTTCTTAACGTGCGACTTTTTCCATTATAATGCATGTTATTCACAAAATGATGCAGATAGGAAGCACAAGAAGTTTATGCCGATTACAATGACTGCCTGTATTCTATGTGCGACCGTGGCTGTATCTGCATACGAAATGGTATGTCTCCTATAAAACACTGTAACATACCATTTCATATGCAGATACAGCTGCAGACGTACAGAGAATAAAGTAAAAAGCAGCACAAATCCTGGAGTATTAACAGGTGCAGTGGGTAATTACCAGATGTTCCAGAACTGTGGTTAAACAGTTCTAAATAGGCATAGAGATATAACTGCAGGGATTCCGGATTTCCCCCAGTAGTCGGTCAGGTGATGTTATAACCGTTTCTCCACTCCACTGCAGTGTTAACTGTACTGTATGACTTGAATATACATCGAATTTGTGTATATTGTAAGAAGATGTCTTAATTTTGTAGACAAATCAAAGTCCGGCATGAAACTATACTGACGGGTATAGAGACTTTCATTACCATGGCAACCGGGACGCTGTTTGGCCGTTGTATGAGAGCGGGATGATGCACACCGCTGCAAGACGTATTTCCGGATCAGGAGTAACGGGTCGCTATGGCAACGGGGATGCGGCCGGACGCAGGGATTATATCGAGGGACGGGTTACCAGGGCAACGGGGGAAGTGACGCACAGGTCCAGCAGAGGACCACGGAACTTTAGGTGATTGATGTATAGGGTCCAGCTGGACCTGTTGGACTATGATTGGTGCCCTGTTTAGTTAAATATCAGGATCTGTAAAGAGAGCTACATTGCACATTTTGCACCTTGAAAAAGAACCCAGCCCGGGGTGGAAACGCGTTGGTGAGATCCAGGGAGGTGACCACGGGTTTGCAGTGGAGTGGAGATACGGTTATAACATCACCTGAACGACTACTGCGGGAAATCCAGAATCCCTGCACTTATATCTCTATGCCTATTTAGAACTGTTTAACCACAGTTCTGGAACATCTGGTAATTACCCACTGCACCTGTTAATACTCCAGGATTTGTGCTGCTATTTACTTTTTTTTACTGTTGTGTGATAATAAATGGTGTTATGCTATATACATCTTTTTTCTTCCATATGATTTACTATGAGGACGAATAGATAAGGAACACGCCAGATTTTGGACGTCTAAACACAAGCGCTGGTTAAGTTTTATTCTCCATTTTTACGTATATTCTGTGCACTTGTGGTGAGGGGTTGGAAGAAACCTCACAGGAGTTTAAGCATTACTAGCGGCTGTTGCGCACGGAACACTGCCATATTGTTTTTTGGTACAGAGAATAAAGGCATGACACATATAATTTTAATAAGCAAATTAAGCTTGTGCGTCCTATTCACATATTGACGCAAAAAAAGACACCCAATGCTAATGGAGTTGCATGGGACATGTCAGCTCACTCACGCCAGTCATCTCCCGCTACATGGCATATTGAGCAGTACGGATGGTGTAATGTTTTGGACTACTGCCTCACAGCACTGAGGTTGTGGGTTTGATTCTCACCATGGCCACAACTGTGTGGAGTTTGTATTTTCTCTCCATACTTGCATGGGTTTCATCTGGGTGCTCCGGTTTTCTCCCATAATCCAAAAATATACTGGTAGGTTAATTGGCTCCCAACAAAAAATTAACCCTACTGTGTATATGTGTGCATGTATGTATGGTAGGGAATATACTGTAGATTGTAAGCTCCACTGAGGCAGGGTCTGGTGTGAATGGGCAAAAATTCTCTGCAAAGCGTTACAGGATATGTGTGTGCTATGTAAACAACTGTTAATTAATAAATGTATGAGGACACATCTGTATGATGATGAGGACTTAGTAAATGCCAACACTGATGAAGATGACCACAGAGAGCAAAAAACTAAAACCAATTTCTAAATGGTAACTTAATAACCTTATCTATTCTACAGTCAAACAAGCAATGACAACCAAAATGTTTCTTGTTGTGGGTGCCAAAGGAAACCAAGCATTTCAGCCACAAAAGTGACAATCCTTGTTGTTGAAGTGCTTGGTTTGTGAAAATGAGCATATTCTGCTTAACCTACAGTACAACATGTGGGGGCATATTCATCATCTCCCCAGGGGATGTAGAAATTGTGACATTCATCAAACTCTGAAGATGCTTTATTTTCAGAGTTTAAATGAGAAACTGAGAAACTGTTTACATGGCAACTCGTGCAGCAAAAGGTGGGTGGGGGGTGCAGCTGCAACAATTAGGAGACACCTGGGGGAACGCAAGGCTGCAAGGTGACACTATAACCAGGCAGCTTTGTCAATATGATGCGGGTGGAGGGGGGAGGCAGCAGCTGTGGGGATCCATTATGCAGCTGGGCTGCCCCAACAACTATCAGCTGTCGGGGGTGTCCACGGCTGCCGTGTCCTATGTGCAGCTGGGCTGCCCCAGCAGTTGTGAGCTTTTGGGGGTTTCACTGCTGCAGTGACTGTATGATGCGGGGGGTGGGGGTGACCGTGCCTACCGTGTCCTTTGTGCAGGTGCGCTGCCACAACAATGAGGAGTTTGTGGGGGGGCGGAGTATCCGTGGCAGTGACCCTTTCTGCATCCGGTGTCGGCAGGAGAGTTGGGCGGTCAGAGGGGAAAATTATCACTTTCTGAAAAACTGTCTTCCTAAAAATACCACTTTTTTGGAAATTTTCTCATGGGGGCATAATGCATACTGAAAAAAAATGTGAGAGAATGCAATGAGAATTGAAACCTAAAAATGCTCATTGCTCAATTTTTTCATGATGAACATGCCCCATGGTGTTGTCTCAAAAACCATTCTTCCAATATTTTTAACTTATTGGTTTTTGCCAGCTTGTGTTGTAGAGATTCCTTTTTAAAATGTGCATTCTGCACAGCCTGCCACTGCTACCCCACTGTCTCCATGTCATCCATGTGAAAGTGTCAGGAAGAACACTTTTGTATTAATACAAGGAAGTGATTCAGGCAGGTGATACTCTGGTTATCTGAATCCTGTGGATTTCTGTAATTCAAACCTTTCATGATTGAAAAATCCAATTCTTAAGTTATTTAAACATAATAAAATAATTCAAAATGTCATGTAGGGAATCATGAGGTACACTTCTAGGTTAGCAAGTGGTAGTAGAGACTCAGGGTAGTGTGACCATGCATTACTGATACTTGTAGTGTCATTTAATTAAATCCTTTCTTGATTAAAAACTACAAATCTTTAATTAATCAAATCATCATAAAATAATTAAGTGCAATTCATTCTAATGCGTGGGAATAATGAGATACACTTGTGTATTAGCAAGCGATAGAAGAGGCTCTTTGTAGTGTGACTATGTTTTTCTGATACTTTTCTTTAATCAAAGCCTTTCCTGATTCTTGATTAAAAATACAAATTTGAAATCATAATAACATTTTGAAATGCAATTCATTCTGTTGTGTGGGTGTGTGATGGTCAGGACATGGTTAAGATGAAAATATGCTTCATTAATAATAATTCCACTATTGCTCAAATTATAACTGTATGTATGAATTGTTTCTTGTGCATGTAAGGTCATTGAGAGCTGCTAATCTGAATGTCCTTTTGTAAGGTTTTGTATCAGGCAGCATTTGTCACCCACATAAGAGGATTTAAGGAACATTAAACATTATTGAATGTAGAGCAGGAGGAGTCCTAATGAAAGGATGTAAAACAGGGAAGGTGCCAATATAACCATTTTACATGGAGATGTTATAAAGCTCTGTATGTTCTTCAAAAACCTATTTTCCCTCTTAGGAGAGTAACATGGGTATTGTAAATAAGGACTCACAGGCAGGTTTTCCAGTTACGACCACAGTGTGGACTCGCAGGCAGGTTTTCTGGTTACGACCACAGTGTCTTTACTGGCATCAGAGACTGTAGCACAGCATACACAGGCTTGGGCCTGGGCACACAGGTATATACAGAAAAATGAAACAAATGAATATAAAAGGTCCCAGCACTTCCCGTGCTCGCAATTCATTCTGCTGCAGTGGCTTGCCGCTACACGTGCCATGCTCTTCTGGCATGGCCAATGTCCACAGTCCCTGGCGCTATATACTCAGCCCTGCTCACTGGCCTCTAACAGGCATCAGTGCAATACATTGTGGGTAAATGGGATTTTTAAACCCCTCTCCTGCACCTGACTTCCTGCTGTCTCTGGGTGAGCTAGAAAACCCGGACAACTGTTTCTCCAGCTACAGCTGTGCAGAATGTGTGGGACTTGTTTTCTTCTCCCTTTGAGGGAGCTGATTCAACCAGAATGTGAACAAATCAGGTGAGAGACCACCCCTCTCACAACAGGAGACATAGGCTGATTAGAAAATTACTGTAGGAAATAATATTAATGCACTGGGCTCCTACATTTTGTATCCATGATTGTTATGAATATTTTTTGGGTAAATGTATGCTCTGCTGATTCATTTATTGCTAGCTGTTTCCAAAAGAGACATGTCTTAATTTTAAGAAATGTTAACTGGACATAACTGACAAAGTATTTGGTTAGCCAGTTTTTTCATTCAGTTGTCACCCTGCCATAAGTAACCATTTGATACAGGACAAATCTCTACGTAATTAGTTTAACTAGTCGGTTAGAAGAGACATCCTCTCTGTCACTTACAGTACAAAGGAAATGTATCTAAGAGGAAAATACCCAAACCAATAATCAAACACAATATGAATCTTCAAAGTGTATATCTACTTAGTTCAGGATTGGGAACATTTGATTGCCAATTTATTTTAATTACTTTATGTGTGCAAGTTAGGATGGACTGATGCATAGAGAACCTATGAAAATCATCTGCAGGTTGTGGAAAACTACTGTGTTATAAATATATACAGTACTTATGAGAGGTCATCTTTTCCATTGGGCTTAATAGGCAGTTGCCCAAGGGCTCCAAGACAGTAAGTGGCCTGGACTGAAAGCTGAGAGTCCCCTCTTTCCAGTGGTTCCAAATATTTTAAAATTGATCCTGGGGAACCGGAGATAGCTGATTTCAAAGCATCAGTCCCCATCCAAGTCTGTTAATTCCGGTTCTGGACTTAGAATTTTTCTGAGGGTATCTACCAAAATATGGGACTCCTGTCCTTTCAGTGGACACTGGCAACTTGTCTCTACCATGCCCAGAACTGGAGATATCAGCCTTACAGCAACCAGTCCCTGCTCCAGCTCCACATGCCAGGGATGCCTTTTTTTAAAATTGTCGTTGAAATGATCCTGCTCCTGACCTCTGATACTGTAGACCATGGAAATTGTGAGTCTCTAGTTTCTCATCCCATGGAAAGCTAAGAAATCCACCCCAGGAACCAGAGATATCCTTGGTCAAGCAAGCTGCCCTCCACCGGAAAATGATGAAGATTAAGCCCACTCCACAATCCACCACTCCCCCGCATATTAAACACCCCCACAATCACAGAGTCATGTAACTGGGCCCCTTCATTCCTCCCAATGCCTCCCTTTTACAATTTATTATTCTCCCTCCCACCCCATCTCACTACCCCCCACCCCATCCGTGAAGTAAAGGAGTAATTACTGTTCCAGGTCATGCATGCTGAGCGGAAGATAGAACACCCCCTACTGCCCACAGGATATCACAGCTGCAACCAATAGCACCGGACACAACCCATACCATGCTGTTAAGACGGCCCTGTCTCTATTTGTGGTGGTTTCTATGCACCAAACATGGCTTTCACCTTCCAAGCTTTGTATTTACAGTACTGTTTAGTGGTTCAGAGGATGATTCTCAAACTGCTGCTGACGAATGGCAGTTTACAAATGGTGATTTGGTCAAAACTACCTGAAAAACAACTGGGAAAGCTATCTAGCCAATCAGGACATATGAGTAGGCACAATAATTAAGTATGAGCACAATCATTATTCATTGGTTAAGGGGACAATAAAATGTTCCCAATTTATACAAATTTAAACCATAGAAGTTTTAAAACAGTTGGCGGGATGTAATAAAGTCCGATTTAGGCGGCCGTGTAGGATGCCGGACGAACTCATATTTTTTTTAAAGGTGCAATCATATACAAGGCATGGTTTTGCCTTGTACATGATTGCCCCTTTAAAAAAAACATCCAAGTTCAGCCGGAATCTCGCACGGCCGCCTAACTTGGACTTCATTACATCCCACCCAGTAGGTTTATTTGTAAAATACTCACGATAAATTTCCAGAACAACGGTAGACTCCTGTGTATGTCCTTTTGAGTCACTAGCTTGACAACGGTAAATGCCAGCATCATCGATTTTAGCGTTATAAATGGTAAGCCATGATCTGATGCTTTCCCTTTGTACCACGACTCTTTGATTAGACATTATTTTCTCTCCTTGAGGATTATACCAGTCTATCGTTTCCGGCTCTCCTACAACTATTACAAAAAAAAGTAGATGTTATTATCTTTATCTTTGATTACGTGAAAACTGTAAAAATTGGGACAAAAACGATGCACAGCTCATTGTAAAAATTCTGTTATGAATAATAAAACACCCTAATTTTCATGTGTTTGTGATCTGTAGCCAAAAACACGATATTTCAGTTTAAATGTATTCTATCGCTCTTCAGGAAATGGGAATTGCATGGAAATTTTACATTGCAATATTTAGAACTTGACACAAAAGCCAGTTGAGAACATATGGTAAATAAATTACATTTTATAAGAGTACAAGCAGGACTATTTATCTCAGGAGATGAGAAACTCATCTCCTGTGGCACAATCTTAGGATAGACAGGGACAACGTTCTAGCAACTATTTTGGATTTCCCCCCCTTTCTCTCCTAAGCTCCCCAGCCGCCCTGCAATAACTGATTATAGAAGGACACAGCAGGATGACACAAGTCTGCTGAGTATCGTCAAATCAATGTAGTGCAGAGTATTCTCCTACTAATTGGAACAAGTTGGCACTTTTTGGCAGAGATCTAATTTGGACTGTGCCTGACCAACATTCATGTTTCCAAAAGATCTCAAAATTCCATTGATAAGGGCATGGAGATGCAGGCTGGAAGAACAACGTCCATGATCATCTCTTTGTGAACTTGAGAAAGTCACATTGTCAAGACAACAAGGACACTAAGAGGCTGATTCTGGCTGAGTCAGACTCATCTCTTTCCAAGGACGTAATCAGCAAGTTTTAGCATTCAACACATGGACAGAAGGGAGATCTAAGCATTTTGAAAATCTCTGTGTTATTATGAGTTGGACAAATTTTTGTTGGTTCTTATTTGGCATGAAATGGGATTTTCGGGTTGGGAACTGGGCAGTGATCATACGATTGCAGAAAACTGTTCCGAGGTGTTGGTGTGTCATGGGCATGTCATGGGTGTGTAGCTTGAGATCCATGCTCTTCTGATCTGTGTGTATGGAGAAGGGAAACCTGTTTCAGATGGATCTCTTGCACTTAGAACATGGCTGGTGCAAGTGCTGACACTAATGATGACATTTGCGGCTGTGAGCAGAAAAACAGTGGCCGAGCAGTTTCTCACTTGAAGCCGCATGGATCCTCACATTACTATTACGGGAACATATATTAGCATAAATATGGCTTCTGCAGCATCAAAATAGCCACTTTGTTGCCACTCATAATCAGACCCCAAATTTGTGTTGCACTGGGGATTTACTATGTATGCTGTATAACCAATAATACTTATTATTATGGATTTGCTGCTCAGATTTGAAGAAGTGACACAGTAGAATACAGTAGATAAGTACTGTAACAACCAAAACCAGCCAGTGAAAATAGAAAATATATACCTGTGCATGTAAAGTACTTGGATTGTCCCACGCTGATTTCAACTTTACTTAGGGATATCGACACTTGCAAGACAGCTGTAGGATAAATACACAGAAAAAATACAAATTAGTTATTTTGATATATTAATATACATATTGGATAAGAGCACCATCAACCACTGGTGTCATATAATGTAGGAACTAAGCAGATTACCATACAGGACACACTAGTATAGGTATGTTTAAAATAATAATTTATTTAAAACACATTTAAAAGTAATGCACATTGTTTCCATTACAAATATATCAACTAAAAACAAATTCAGATCACCAAAGAGTACAGAAAAGCAGAAATAGTGAAAAAGCAATTATGAGGTATAGCTTATCTTTGTGAGGAGGTCAGTTAGGGAGAGCCCATTAGGACTTAATCAAGTATATACAGTCAGAGCCGCTAATAGAGGCAGGCAGATTAATTTTATATATATATATATATATATATATATATATACACCACCAGAAGAACAGGCGGCACTCCAGAGACTTTGTTAGCAGTGTTTCTTTTTTTTTTTATATATTCTTTATTTTGGTTTTTACAGAAAAAAGAAAGTAAGGACGTCATTGAAAGTACAACAAGTCGTACAATATAGAAATACATGGGTTAAGATACCTGTAAGATATATAAACCATCCTATATCTACACAAAAGACAAGACAGAGGTTAGAAGGGGGAGATGGGGATAGAATCAGGGGAAGGTGGGGAATGGGCGAGCTAATCGTTGTTTTATTTTTATTTATTTTTTTAAATTAGGTATTAGTTTGGATTCCTTATAGCTAAGCATGTTACACATATACGTGTCCTCATGTTGAGTCTAGTGGGATCTGGTCTTTGTAGGTAGAGGTAGCTTTGAACTCTATCCAAGAGAACCACGTGGCGACATAGTCGGTATGTGAGTCAAGAACCGAGTGAAACGTCTCTTCCATAGATCTATAAAATTCTATCCGTTGGAACCATTCCCATATTTGAGGGGGGGCCCGGGACTTCCAGTGGACTGGTACTACAGCTCTCGCTGCGTTGTTGAGGTGTTTGAGGAGAGAGTTTTTATATTTTGCCAGTGGAATTGTAGTGTGGGAGAGCAACCAGAAGTCAATTCCAGTGGGCACCTGAAACCCCAGGATCTTGGAGGAAATTTTTATTATTTGGGTCCAAAAGGTAGCTATCAGGGGACAGTCCCACCATATGTGAAGAAGGGTGCCACTTTCTTTTCCACATCTCCAGCACATGGGGGATACTGAGGGATAAAACTTATGTAGAAGGGAGGGACAGCGATACCATCTTGTGAGCAGTTTATATTGTGTTTCAATAACTTCTAAACTCGTAGAGCACCGGGACATAACTTCACAGTGTTTCTGCCAGTTGATGTGTATCCCTCTAGGTATGAGATCTGCGTCCCATTTTGTGCAGAAAGCAGGTTCGCCGGGGTAGCGACCATGTAGCAATATCTTGTAGATACCTGACACAACATGGGAGGGTTCAGAGGATTGGGAGCACATTGTTTCAAAAGGGGTAAGACTACCAGTCAATGCCGCGGCTGACCTGTGGGACAAAATAAAATGACGAGTTTGGAGATAAAACCAGAAGTCAGTCGCAGGAATATCAGTTCCCTTCCTAAGATCATTGAAAGCTTTGATGTTCCCTTCAGAGAGCAAATGTGTTATTCTAGTCAAGCCTGCCCTGTTCCACCTAGCGGCCACGCCGCCTCCCATACCCGGTCCAAACAGTGGGTTGTCAAGGAGCGGGAGAAGCAGGGAAGTTGCTGAGGTAAGACCCAATTTAAATCTCAGTGTGCTCCAGAGAGCCAAGGTGGGTCCAACCGTCAGATGTGAGGAGCGGCTAATGGTTGCAAGCCAGGGTACCGCCTGTAAGTGTAGGCCCGAAGACCGTTTCTCCAAGTCAACCCACCGCCTAGAGCTGGTGCCAGGCCGGGACCAATCTAGGACTCTATTTAAAACAGTAGCTTGATAATATGCCGACACCATGGGCAGTTGTTGGCCCCCCTGAGCTTTCCTTAAGAATAGATAGCAGTGTTTAAACCTGGGTTTCCTGCCACTCCAAACAAAATGGCTGATCGCTTTGTGCGCATTTGCTAAGAACTGGCGGGGGAGCTGTAGGGGGATAGTTTGGAAAAGGTAAAGTAGCCGTGGTAAGATGTTCATTTTTGCAATGTTCATACGGCCTAGCCAGGAGAACTTCTGTTGGAGCCATTGTGACATTTCCGTGCGCAATTTTCGCAGTAAAGGAATGTGGTTCAGAGTGACAGTGGTCGAAAGGGAGGAGGGGATCAGGATGCCTAAGTATTTAATGTGTGAGGGGTGCCAGGCAAATGGGAATGCAGTCTTTAGGGATGAAACTAAGTCCGTGGTGAGAGAGATATTGAGGGCCGTTGATTTAGCATAGTTAATTTTGAAATTGGATAGCGTTCCAAAGCGCTCAAATTCTTTCATAAGCCCAGGCAGGGAAGCGGTAGGATTTGTAACAACCGCTAAAAGATCGTCAGCAAATAATGCCAGTTTATGTTCGTCTTTGCTCACCTTCAAACCAGTGATGTCTGTATTCTGCCGAATGGCTCTAGCTAGAGCTTCCATGCAGATGACATATATCAATGGCGACAGCGGACACCCCTGTCTAGTTCCATTTGAGATGGCTATCGGGCCAGATAATATTCCGTTTACCCGCACTTGTGCTGAGGGGGCTCGATATAGTGCCAGTATTTTTTGCAAGAACACGTCTCCCAAACCCAGCCGACGCAGCGCGGTCTCCATAAAGACCCAGTCAATACGGTCAAAAGCTTTCTCAGCATCTATGGAGAGAAGCATCATGGGGGCCTTAGTAGTGTGCGCATGGGCAATCAAGTCAAACACTCGTATGGTGTTGTCTCTTGCTTCTCTGCCGCGTATGAAACCGACCTGATCCGGATGTATTACTGTAGGAAGCAACTGGCATAGGCGGTTTGCCATGAGTTTAGCATATAATTTAAGATCCACGTTGAGGAGGGATATTGGCCTGTAGCTAGGTGGCAATGAGGGGTCTTTTCCATCTTTAGGGATGACTGTGACATGAGCCTCTAGGGACTGGTTTGAGAAGGGGGCCTGCGGGGAGACAGCATTGCATGCACGGAGCAGGAGGGGGAGAAGTTTATCCTGAAATGTTTTGTAGTAGGATATGGGAAAGCCGTCGGGGCCCGGGCTTTTTCCAGATGGGGAGGACTTCAGAGCGGACAGCAGCTCTTCAGCCGTAAAAGGGACTTCGAGGGCCTCAATTGTAGCAGGGGAGAGGGACGGGAATCCAATCTCTTCCAGGTAGTCCTCTACTGTCTTCCCATGCAATGACTGCTCACAATGGGAGCGCTGAGACGTTAGATTATAGAGATTCGTGTAATACGATTGAAAGATCTCAGCCATCTTACCGTCAGAAGCATGGGGGACACCAGAGGAGTCCCTGATCTCTCGAATATAGGTCAGGGATCTTTGGGCGCGGAGGGCGCGGGCTAAAAGTTTCCCGGGTTTATTACCCCATCTATGAAACTTGTGTCGACAGCAGCGAAACGCTCTACGAGTGCCTTCATCCAGTAAGCCATTAAGAGAGGCACGAGCGTCTTGTAGTTCCGCTAAGACGTCCGAGGTTAGCGTAGACTTGTGAGTGAGCTCCAGTCTTTTAATTTTAGCAAGTAAAGCTTCTCGACATTCATTTTTTTGTTTTTTAAGGATGGAGCCTAGTTGGATGCATTTGCCCCTAATCACGCATTTGTGGGCTTCCCAAACCGTCACTGGGGAGACTTCATCAGTCAAGTTGAGATTTATATAATCCTCAATAGCACTGTCTAGTTGGGTTCGGCAATCTGGGTCTCTGATGAAATGCTCGTTAAAGCGCCAACGCCACTGACAGGAGGGGGGGCAACGCAAGGACATGGTAACCGTAATTGGGGCGTGGTCAGAGCCAACTATTTGACCTATTGAGGCATCAACTAGAAAATCGAGGGAGTTATGGTCTACAAGGAGATAGTCAATACGGGTGTAAGAATTATGAGGATGGGAATAAAACGTGTAGTCCCTGTCTTTGGGATGGAGCAGGCGCCAGGTGTCTATTAACTGAAAGTCGTGTAAGATTGATTTAAATCGTTTAACATCATTCCTAGAGGATCTAGGCGCTCCAGTAGAAGTATCTAGAAGAGGCTCCAATGCCCAGTTAAGGTCACCCCCTATCACTAATATCCCCGTCAGAGATCGTTCTATCAACTCTAAAGCCTCCTTCACAAAGCGGATCTGACCCTGATTAGGGAGATAGAGGTTAACAAATGTAAAAATTTGGCCAGCAATAGTAGTCCTCACCAGCAGGCCCCTCCCATCCCCAATTGGGATTTCTAATACATCATTCAGTCTAATATGTTTGGCAAATAGGATTGCAACTCCTTTGGCCTTAGCTCCAGAGAAATCATTGAAGTACCCCTGCGGGTAGTGACGGGAGTGTAGCTTCGGAGAGGCACCCTTTTTAAAATGCGTCTCCTGGAGGAACACCACATCTGCTTTGTCGGTGTGTAGAGTGTGTAGGAGCCGGGACCTCTTCTCGGGGATATTAAGGCCCTTTACGTTAAATGATACTAACTTTAAAGTAGCCATAATAATCTAGTAGTCATGAGTACCAGCATTGTTAATTTGCTATGGAACCCATATTGCCTTACTAAATGAGCGGCCGCCCAGGGCATCTTGTCTGGGTAATGGGGGAGGGGTAGGAAAACACAAGAGGGAGGGAGGGGGGGGGATAACAAAGACAAACGAGATAAAGAAAACAGCTGTCGATGCAACAGCAATACTCTGCATCGTTAGTCATGGGAGACCGGAAACGGCCCATGATCTACAAGTGTACAGCAGAGCAAAGGGGGGGTCCGGGGGGAACCGGGACACTTCACCATCGATAGCATTAAAGTATAAACAATACTATTAAAAGTTGTTCAGTGGATATAACAGTTCTAATAAGGGGAAAACTAAGTCAGTAAACTGCGATAGCCTAGTAGGGCAGTAGTGACATGGAGGTAGGACAACGTGGTAAGAATTGCTAGTCCAGTATGAGAATGACAACCTAGAAATCGGGGAAACAAACATAGATAACAGAGTATACAATATGGCAGGGTGCGTCAGTCCATGTGCGTCCATGCGTGGTAATCGAGTACCAAAGTAGCCCTTAAAGTAGACTATTCAACCTGTACTGAAAAAACATTGTAGAAGAGAGAACAGCAAAACATTACTTAATAAACATAACCAATAGTCACGTGTCTTTATGAGTTGTTGCCGGGGTTCCGGTCCATCTTCGTCAACCCTCGTCATCCGTGGCACCCGCGGTATCAGGCACATGTGAGGGTTCTCCGGTCGTGTTGTTTCGCCGCCGCCTCCGAGGATTGCGGACTCTGTGCCACTGTTCCCTTTGGGGTGGTGGAGCCAGCGAGAGTTCAAACGGGTCCAGCCAATTAGGGAGGGTTGGGGCCGGGATATCCAGAGCTAAGCAGAAGTCCTTGACACCGTCGTATTCCTGTAGAACATAAAAGGATCCTTTATAGTTCACTTGGATGGATATCGGAAAACCCCAACGGAATTTAATGTTACGGCTCTTGAGTTCATCTGTGATGGGGCGGAGTATCCGCCTCTGCTGTAAGGTGGACCACGAGATGTCTGGGAAGATTTGTATCTTCTGGCCCTCAAAATTGATGTTCGGTGTTCGTCTGGCTGCTCTGAGAATCTCTTCTTTCTCTTGAAAGTAGTGGAGCCTGCAGATAACGTCTCGAGGTCGCTCCGTCGGTGCTCCTCTCTGGCGTAAAGCCCGATGTGCTCTGTCGAATACTATCTGGTAGTCAGAGTCCATTTCCAGAAGTTCATTGAATATTTTGGTTAGGGCAGATTCAAGGTTTTGAGGTGCGACGTCCTCAGCCAAACCTCGTATTCGTAGGTTATTCCGCCGACCTCTGTTATCCACGTCATCTAATCGCCGACCCATGGCCACCAGAGAACACGACTGCCGCGAGATGAGATCATGGAGGTCAGAAATTTTTGTGACCATCTTTTCAGAGCAATCTTCTAGTGCTACTACTCTATCCGCAACATGCGTAATGTCCGCCTGCAGAGAAGAAAGACGGGTCTGTATAGAATCCTGTATTCTTTGTTCCATGGATTGAAGGTCGTGTTGCAGGTCTTGACGGGTAGGCAGGGATCGCAGTGTGGAGAGAATGGTGGATAGGTCCGAGGATTCCATCATAGGAGATGGTGGCGGAAGGGGAGCCGATTGCTCCTCAGTTGTCTTATCTGCCATAACTCTGGAAGGCAAGGAGGACGAAGAAGGGGTGGTTGAGGTCGGGCCAATTATCGGCGGCCGGAACAGCGTCTGAAATGCCTTGGTTTTGGATGTATTAGCTAAGGCAGATGACCTTTTCTTGGTTGACCGTCTGCCCGGCATGAGGCACAATATTAGGCGTGATCGGAGGGGGTTATCGTCGAACTGGGTATCCACATATAAGCATGAGTGTCGTATCACGTGTTCCCCCCAGCGTGGCCTGATCAGGTCATTGTATGTTACAGCTCAGGTACCATAGCGTGAGAGGGTTGTAGTTGGATAGTGTCGGCACACCATTCATCCATCTTGGAGCGCTTCTAGCCTCCCCTCCGAAGGTACCATGCAGTATAAGAAAGTCTGAGGATAGGGATGTAGTTCAGGAGTTTGCCATAAGAGGGAGATCTCGTCTCAACAATGGTATGGAAAAGTGTAGCTGGCTGTGAGTTTCTTCACAGTGTAAATGCACGGTGGTCAAAAGATTGGGGCCAGCAGATGCCCCCCTTATGAGTCTCCAACCAAACCTGCGGAGATGTATGGCAGGGATGCTAAGAGGCAGTCCAGTGATTGTCTGGGGTGGTGTGGGCCTGCTGCCCACAAGCAATATGGCGGCGCTGGTGTCACATACAGGGCCTCCGGGACCAGGTTATCTGATATGTTCCTGGAGTGGCCCGTAGCATTGGTGTCAGTGTGAGAGGGTCCCCCAGGGCTCTGCGGCCTTCTGTGTCTGGGTATGAATAGGGACAGGGGGTGTATAGGAAGGGAAAGGGTTAATTATTATTATTGTTATTTATTTATATATATATTTTTTTTAATTTATTTTTTTATTTATTTATCTAATTTATTTTTTACTCCGTGTAGCTCTAAGCCACTTCCCCCTGGTATTGCAGTGCAGTATTGCAGTCCCAGGGATCCCAGTCCAGCAGCTCAGCAGTGAACTTCCCAGCACCTCGAGTATAAGATGGCCGCCGGACGCCCTTCAGCGCCGCCCCGCGAGTCCTTTCTCCGGGTCCCCGTCGGGCAGGTATGTGCAGGGTGCAGCTGGTAGGAGGGAGGTACCGCTAGCCGCGGCCAGCGGCCAGCGGCAGCCGGAAGAACGGAGCTCCGGGGGAGATCCGCGGCCCGGGCAGCGGGTCCTGGAGCCGTCTCCGGCCTGCAGCCTAACTCGAGGTCCCGGCTCCTCCAGGTCCCGCAGGCCGCAACCCGCAGGAGCAGTTAAAACTGCTCCCCGATTCCGCGGCGCTGCAGGAGGCTCAGCAGGGGGTACAGGCAGGGTAATAGCGGAGGTGGGGTTGTCAAGGAGGCACAGGAGGGTGAGAATAAAGTAGTTTGGGCAATGGGTCCCAGGAGCTCTTGTCAGATACGTCTTTCTCCTTTTGCATCCAGACCACGCCCCTCAGCAGTGTTTCTTTTTAATGAAGACGCATCCTACAATTGTTTCGGGCCAATGCCCGTCATCAGGGATGTACAACATAGTGCAAAGATACAATATATACCTTCACCAGGACCTCCCCCCACCTGTAAAAGCAATAACTCACCACACCTGGTGGTTATTGGATCCTGTATCCTAAGGAGGGCACCGGAGCAGATGATATGATAGCAAGCGGAGTGCCGGCCATGTTGCTGTTTTATATATATATATATATATATAGGAAAAGCGCAGGTGCGGCACTCGGATTCACAGCAGCATAAAAACAGACGGAGATTGTAATCTTCAATCAATCAACGTTTCAATATAGAAATATTGTCATCAGGATTCCTGATGACAATACAGGTTGAGTATCCCATATCCAAATATTCCGAAATACAGAATATTCCGAAATACGGACTTTTTTTAGTGAGAGTGAGATAGTGAAACCTTTGTTTTCTGATGGCTCAATGTACACACACTTTGTTTAATACACAAAGTTATTAAAAATATTGTATTAAATGATCTTCAGGCTGTGTGTATAAGGTGTATATGAAACATATATGAATTGTGTGAATGTAGACACACTTTGTTTAATGCACTAAGTTATAAAAAATATTGGCTAAAATGACCTTCAGGCTGTGTGTATAAGGTGTATATGTAACATAAATGCATTCTGTGCTTAGATTTAGGTCCCATCGCCATGATATCTCATTATGGTATGCAATTATTCCAAAATACGGAAAAATCCCATATCCAAAATACCTCTGGTCCCAAGCATTTTGGATAAGGGATACTCAACCTGTATTTCTATATTGAAACGTTGATTGATTGAAGATTACAGTCTCCGTCTGTTTTTATGCTGCTGTGAATCCGAGTGCCGCACCTGCGCTTTTCCTACATGTTTAATGTGAGGGCACCGGCCAAAGTTGCTACTTGGTGGATGGGAGTGCTGGACCTTGGACACTACTATATATATATATATATATATATATATATATATATACATATATCCTAGAAATCAGGCTGCTGCACTCAAGAGACATTTCTCATGAAAAAAGGTATATTGAAATATTGAAACACACACATGTATGTACCTGAAGGCACTGGAGCTTCTAATTAGTACGCTATATACAGTATTAGAGATGAGCGGGTTCGGTTCTCAGAGAACTGAAACCTCCCCCCCCCCCACGAACTTTGGCTTCAGAATCCGGATCTGAGCCAGGCTCGGATTTTCCATCTTGACTCGGAAACCCGAACTCGGTAAAACGTCACCATCCCGCTGTCGGATTCTCGCAGGATTTGGATTCCATATAAGGAGCCGCGCGTCACGGCCATTTTCACTCCAGTCTCGGAGGGTGAGAGAATGTGTACTATTCAGTGTGCTCAGTCTCTGTTTATTCGGGCAGGAAAGTGGGGTGACAAGTGTTGTGCTGCTCAGTCCAATCCATTTAGCCAGTGTAGCTATAAACTGGTGCTGTGTTGTGCAGACCAGTCCAGTGTAGTCACTCAGTGTATTGTGCTGCATCAGTCCAGTTAGTCACAGTGTTGGTGTTCTCTGCTGCCATATATCCAGTGTAGCTGTAAAGTGGGGATGTGTTGTGCAGACCAGTCCAGTGTAGTCACTCAGTGTATTGTGCTGCATCAGTCCAGTTAGTCACAGTGTTGGTGTTCTCTGCTGCCATATATTCAGCGTAGCTGTAAAGTGGGGCTGTGTTGTGCAGACCAGTCCAGGTTAGTCAGTGTATTGTGCTGTATCAGTCCAGCCATTCACAGTGTCGGTGTTCTCTGCTGCCATATATCCAGTGTCTTGTGTCATCAGTAATTCCAGTGATGATATATGCTGTTGCTCTATATATCCACTGCTGCAGTATAACAAATTCCAATTATATTATTATTAACAACCTGTTGGGCTGCATCAGACTAGTGGTAGTGTCCTGTGTCATTAGTAATTCCAGTGACGATATACGCTGCTGCTATATATCCACTGCTGCAGTATAACAATTATAACATCCTGTTGGGCTACATCAGACCAGTAGTAGTGTTTGCATCATGTGCTGTTTGGGGTCTATTTTTTAAATCTGCCATCCTGTGTGCCACTGCAGTGCCACTCCTAGATGGGCCAGGTGTTTGTGCTGCACACTTGTGACACTTAGCTTAGTCATACAGCTACCTAATTGCACCTCTTTTTCTTCTTTGCATGATGAGCTGTTTGGGGCCTATTTTTTAAATCTGCCATCCTGTCTGTAACTGCAGTTCCACTCCTAGATGGGCCAGGTGTTTGTGCCGCACACTTGGGTCGCTTAGCTTAATCATACAGCCACCTTGGTACAACTTTTAGGCCTAAAAACAATATTGTGAGGTGTGAGGTGTTCAGAATAGACTGGAAATGAGTGGAAATGATTGTTATTGGGGTTAATAATACCGTAGGAGCAAAATTGCCCCCAAATTCTGTGATTTTAGCTGTTTTTATGGGGTTTTTCCCCCCAAAAATCACCCAGATCCAAAACCAAAACCAAAACCAAAACACGAAAAGGTGGTTTTGGCAAAACCAAGCCAAAACCAAAACACAAAAATGGAATTAGAACCAAAACCAAAACACAAACACGAAAAGTGCCCGCCGCACATCTCTACTATATATGAAGGCACCGGAGCTACTAATTAGTGTTATATATATATATATATATATATATATATATATATATATATATATAAAACTGAAGGCACGGGATATATATATATATATATATATATATGTATATATATATATATATATATATATATATATATATACATACACTGCTCAAAAAAATAAAGGGAACACTTAAACAACCCATCCTAGATCTGAATGAATGAAATATTCTTATTAAATACTTTGTTCTTTACATAGTTGAATGTGCTGACAACAAAATCACACAAAAATTATCAATAGAAATCAAATGTATTAACCCATGGAGGTCGGGATTTGGAGTCACACTCAAAATTAAAGTGGAAAAACACACTACAGGGTGATCCAACTTTGATGTAATGTCCTTAAAACAAGTCAAAATGAGGCTCAGTAGTGTGTGTGGCCTCCAGGTGCCTGTATGACCTCTCTACAACACCTGGGCAAGCTCCTGATGAGGTGGCGGATGGTCTCCTGAGGGATCTCCTCCCAGACCTGGACTAAAGCATCTGCAACTCCTGGACAGTCTGTGGTGCAACGTGGCGTTGGTGTATGGAGCAAGACATGATGCCCCAGATGTGCTCAATTGGATTCAGGTCTTGGGAACGGGCGGGCCAGTCCATAGCATCAATGCCTTCGTCTTGCAGGAACTGCTGACACTCCAGCCACATGAGGTCTAGCATTGCATTAGGAGGAACCCAGGACCAACCGCACCAGCATATGGTATCACAAGGGGTCTAAGGATCTCATCTCGGTACCTAATGGCAGTCAGGCTACCTCTGGCGAGCACATGGAGGGCTCTGCGGCCCCCCAAAGAAATGCCACCCCACACCATTACTGACCCACTGCCAAACCGGTCATGCTGGAGGATGTTGCAGGCAGCAGAACGTTCTCCTTGGCGTCTCCAGACTCTGTCACGTCTGTCACATGTGCTCAGTGAGAACCTGCTTTCATCTGTGAAGAGCACAGGGCGCCAGTGGCGAATTTGCCAAACTTGGTGTTCTCTGGCAAATGCCAAATGTCCTGCACGGTGTTGGGCTGTAAGCACAACCCCCACCTGTGGACGTCGGGCCCTCATACCACCCTTATGGAGTCTGTTTCTGATTGTTTGAGTAGACACATTCACATTAGTGGCTTGCTGGAGGTCATTTTGCAGGGCTCTGGCAGTGCTCCTCCTGTTCCTCCTTGCACAAAGGCGGAGGTAGCGGTCCTGCTGCTGGATTGTTGCCCTCCTACGGCCTCCTCCACATCTCCTGATGTACTGGCCTGTCTCCTGGTAGCGCCTCCATGCTCTGGACACTACGCTGACAGACACAGCAAACCTTCTTGCCACAGCTCGCATTGATGTGCCATCCTGGATGAGCTGCACTACCTGAGCCACTTGTGTGGGTTGTAGACTCCGTCTCATGCTACCACTAGAGTGAAAGCACCGCCAGCTTTCAAAAGGGACCAAAACATCAGCCAGAAAGCATAGGAGCTGAGAAGGTCTGTGGTCACCACCTACAGAACAACTCCTTTATTGGGGGTGTCTTGCTAATTGCCTATTGCCACCTGTTGTCTATTCCATTTGCACAACAGCATGTGAAATTGATTGTCAATCAGTGTTGCTTCCTAAGTGGACAGTTTGATTTCACAGAAGTGTGATTGACTTGGAGTTACATTGTGTTGTTTAAGTGGTCCCTTTATTTTTTTGAGCAATATATATATATATATATATATATATATATATATATATATAGATTTGACCCAGAGCCTAATATTTCAATTTCTACTATCAGACAGAATATAACAATACAGCCAGCCGTACTTGCTCTGGCTGCTGCGACAGAGATGCAGGTGAGCGAGATCCTCTGCCTCTGCTGTCTCAACGCTGCCAGGGAATGGGAGCTGCCTTCCATCTTCCCTGCACTGTGCAGCCTGCGCGCCGAGCCAATGACTGAGCCGCAGGCTGCTGCTTCAAACACTATTGCTCAGCTGTCCTGTACTGTTGTCTATGTGGCGCTGGCAGCTACAAGTTTGCCTGTCAGTGCTGCGGGGAGCCAGGAGCGCTGCAGATCGGATCAGTGAAGATTGGATCTGTGGCGGATGGTGGGGGGCCCATTTAGAAAGGGGGGTTGGCGGTACTTACCCCCAGGGCCCCCAACTCTCTGTATACAGTATATAACATTCACCCACTGCACTAACCATTAGCAAATCTTAGGTGCATGTGGTATGTGACCACGTTGTTTAATAAATATCACAGAGGCTGTGCACTCACCCCAATAACTCACCATAATAAATAATGGGGCTTAGTTCATATGTTGATAAATACATTCAAGCTTCCAGCCTTCATCAAGGGACCTACTTTTCTGAAAGTTCCTCCTTTATCACTCCGTATTATAAACATCATAATTGCCATATACAGTATATAATTCTTATGGTGCCCCGCTACGCACCGGCAGTTCAGGCATCTGAACTGCCAAAGTGAATACCATGTGATCTTGCGATAGATCACATGGTAATCACGTGATGGGCACGTCACCGCCGAGTGGGAGCGGCCTCCTCCTGCTTCCGGCGGGTGCCCATCGCGCATCGCAGTGCGATATATCGCATGTGTTTTAAAAAAACACATGCAACCGCACTGCAAAGTGATAAATATTAAGTGCAGCACTTACTATTTTGCGACACGATATTCGAGCGGCGTGACCACGCATCACGTCGCATGGTGCTTAATATGCGCAAACAATCATGCGATTGATCGCACAGATGCGATCGAAATCGAAGGAATGTATGCCATATTGTATAAGTGCATGGGCCATATTCATCTATCTATCTATCTATCTATCTATCTATCTATCTATCTATCTATCTATCTATCTATGGGCCTAATTCAGATCTGATAGTAGATGTGGCAAATTTAGCACATCTACAATCATTTTCCCAGACATGTGGGGGGACGCCCAGCACAATCAGCATGTCTGGACCTCCCCTCCCCTCCCCCACTCCGCCACACTGGTGCAAAAGGGGGCGAGTAGCTCCCTACCTGCGCAGCACCTGCGATCTGCAGCTGCTGCGGCCCGCACCCATAATGGTCCGGACATGCCTCCTGTGTCCGGACCGCGCCCTGCCAATGGCATTCTAACACCGTTGGCACACCCCCTCCTGCCCCGCGACTGCCTCTGCCTCATTCAGTCAATCAGGCAGTAGCGATCTCAGCCCAAAGATGCTTTTAGCATCTCAATGGGCTCCCGGACTGTGTACGCACAGTGCACAACTGCGATCGCTGCCGCTGCAGTGATGCAGTCTGAATTACCCCCTATCTACACACACACACACACACACACACACACACACACACACACACACACACACACACACACACACACACACACATGCAGTACATGTATGTGACAGTTTAAATACATGAAAGGAAAATCTGACTAAAGTTTGGCAAGCGTATAAACAGATTGCATCTAAATTCTTTAAAATCACATTATCATTTGCATATGTTTACTAGGAAGCAGCTTAAAACTCTCCCTAATCTTTTTTTAATTAAAAAAAGGATATTATTGAACTTGCTTATTTTCAGTGAAAATGAGCTATGTATATTTAGCATATAAAATACACTGTATAGATTGACAATGATAATCTTTATATTAAAAAAGTTTATTTTTTATTTTTTTATTTTGTAAGGTGTCGATCCTATTACCCGAGAAGGGTGCGAAGCGCCCCTGCCATGGAATTTAAACGCCGGCAATGGCACCCGATCTCACACCCATTGCGGGCTGGTTTCAGGCTGAGTTCGCACCAAACTGCTCGTAGCCCTATGGGGCAGTGAGCACTTTTGTCTGGTCGTCGTAAAAAGTGCGCCCGCTGCCGCAATGATTTGCACCCGCGATATCAACGTGGCTAATAGGATTGACCCCTCAGTATAGTATCTACCTAAATCAAATAAAAACTATTAAAATAAGCAACAGAACAACTGAACATAAAGACATGGTAATAAAATGAATTTACTTTATTAATGAGTCACAGTTTCACCTAAGGGCAGGGCGCCCTTGTTAGATTAGGTACAGCAGTACGTAATATGACAAGGGGGGCTCCGCAAGAAGGTATCCAATGGAACTTTATATACCAGTACTCAGGGGCATTTTAAGAGAGGAGTGAACCCGTGTGCAGCCTCCGTTCCAGACCATCTCCTCTCCGGCAGCTAGTAGACTCTGGCACAGAGTGTACTGCGCATTTGCAGGTATCCAGGAACATCGCCACCCACGCCTTGATCCTGGTGACATCTCCAGTGTGCATGTGCAAATCACTCGGAAATGGACGCGGCAGCCATTTTCCAAGGGATTTGTGCCCACATTGCATGGCCGCCACTGCAGTACTCCGGAGAGGTAAGTATACCATATGGGTGCAGTGTGTCCGATGTGGCCCCCCCAGACCTAGAGACCCCTGTGCACCACACACATTGCACTTACAGTATTATAGGTTGTCAGTACTGCAAAATAAATATAAATATAGGAAGGAAATAATGTACAGGGAGGAGAAGA
Organism: Pseudophryne corroboree; assembly: GCF_028390025.1. NCBI lineage: Eukaryota > Metazoa > Chordata > Amphibia > Anura > Myobatrachidae > Pseudophryne > Pseudophryne corroboree. The sequence goes on along the minus strand of NC_086445.1, from coordinate 971,535,203 downwards.
CAGCGACGACCTTCCATTGATTTAATTGAATGGTGTCACTGAACACACGGAACGGGAGGAGAGGTGCCCCCCTACAGAGCAGGAGCCCCATATATAGAGGTACAGATGTAGCCATGCTCATCTTTGCTGCGATGAAACATGGTGCAACCCGTCTTACTGCACGGCATGCTGGGCTGTGACTAATCGCAGACAGCGATCAATTTGTTCGCTCCTTTAATTTCATTAATGGAGTGATCGCCGGCTGCAAATAGTCACAGCCCAGCATGCCATGCAGTAAGACGTGTTGCGGTATGCTGCATCGCAGCAAAGATGAGCATGAGTATTAGTATGATAGGTCCAACCAGCAGTTAATACTGGTTCATTATTTAGAGGTTGGACATCTCCAGATCCAAATAGCTTTTGCCCTGAGCACAGAATCCCTCCACCACTACCATATTTCAGTAATTGATTGAGAAACATTGGGGGTAATTCAGACCTGGTTGCATGCAGGCTATTTTTTGCACTGCTGCGACCAGGTAATCACCGACTACAGGGGAGGGGGTAAGGGCTTTGCAGGGGTGCGATGGACTGTGCAGTGAGCTGCACAAACGTTTCTGCACAGCCCAGGACTTACTCAGCCGCTGTGAAGTTCCTTGGTGTAGCTGACGTCAGGATCCCTCCCTGGAAATAGCCGTGCCCATCTGCGTTTTTCCGGACACTCCCAGGAAATGGTGAGTTGCCGCCCAGGAACGCCTTCTTCCTGTCAATCCACGGCCGTTGGCGGCGGCCAACGTGGCTGCACATTGCAGGTCACACGCATGCACAGTAAAGACCTGATCGCATCGGGTATGAATGACCACCCATAGTGCCTGCACCATATTTCCAAAGCAATCACTGAAATAACGTGTGGTTGGCCGCCTGGAAAGTAAATGCAATTGGTGCAGAGAGTGCGGTGTGGGGCCAACTCGAATCAGGGCAAAGAACTCCCTTCACCCATTAGAGGTACCCACTGGAAAGGAGCAAAATAAAGTTAGGTATCATTTTTTTCTAGATGTTCTAGGTGGGACACAATGTGCTAGTGTGCACTGAAGTGTCCATTACCTTGTAGCTCTGATTCTCATTTATAATAATGTAGTATTGTTCTGGTCTGTAAAAGTAAAATGCATATCTATAATGGGCCCTACACACTTACAGATATCACTGTTCTATATGAACATTCTTGTTCATTAATGAACGAGAACTCGTTCATATCGTGCAGTGTGTAGGCACCAACGATTAACGATGCGCGGCCCTGCGCTCATTAATCGTTGGTGCCGGGTCATTTATGCATGCAGGCCAATATGGACAATCTTGTCCATATTAGCATGCACTACTATGGAGCTGGGTGACGGGGAAGTGAAGAAACTTCACTCCCCCCGTCACCTGCCCCCCCCCCCCCCCCCCCCCCCCCGCGCCGCCGGGTCACCCGTCGGCCGTATCCACCGTCGGGCAGCTCGGCGGCGGATCGCCGAGTGTGTAGGGCCCATTAGCCATTTTGGAGCCCAAACACTTTCAGAATTTTGAGCTAATTACAAAATTGCCACCTGCACTTTTTATGCAGATACTTCTCCTGGCACAAGTGCAGCACAACATTCTGGAGCTTCAGCAATTTGAAGAAATAGGGATGATTCAGTTTCCTTGACCACAGCAAAGGAATGCTACTTATCTTGGGCAGCTTATAAAACACTGCATTTAGTGGTGAGATTACAATACATTCAGTGATATACAGCTCACGGAAATTGAAGCTATAGCACCATTGGAAACTGCCACCTTTTTTTTTGACATTATGAAGGTTGACAGGGGAGAGTGTGTGTGAGAGAGAGAGAGAGAGAGAGAGAGAGAGAAAGAAGGAGAAAGAGAAAGAGGGGACAAGGAGGGAGAGATAGTCCACTCTCAGAATTTGCCCGCATTTCTCATATGTACTAAGCTGTAGAATTAAATGCATTCCGGGGCTTGGATGTTATAGAAGCCTGTGGGCATCATTCCACATTTTCTCAGGTATCTAACTGCAAAGGACAGCTCTCATTGGGGGTGGACTGTTCTAAGTATCGCAACAGCAATGCAGTATATCCTGCCACACATCGTATAGATACCTTTTGGGTATGTACATAAAAATGTGATGTAATTCGCAAAGGACAGCCCTTTTGGGATGGGATGTACTAAGGGGAAAATGTGGTCAAAAACCCATTTTCGGAAATCAGACACATTTCCCATATGTTCTAAGCTTGGATGCAGATTTTTGCTGGCATTACCCTAGGAAAGCTTATGGTCTTCTTTCCATGTTTTCTCTGGATAGGGTTCCAATCGGATCCCTCTCAGCGCCCCCTGTGGCTGCTGCTTCCAACTGCCCATGAGCATGGCTGCCGGGTCTTAAACCCGGAAGTACTTCTACCATAACAGACAACTCTCATCGAGTGGGCTGACCTTTTGCGACCTACATCACCTTTATAAGTACATACCCGGAAGATATGTACACGATGCATGGCAGGATGTGCCGCATTGCAAATGCGGTGCTCAGTACATCCCATCCCCAATGGGAGCTGTCCTTTGCGATTGGACCTCTCTCAGGAGAACATGCAGAAAGAATATGATTCTATAGCAGCCAAAGCCCCTTAGTACATATGGGAAATGTGGGCAAAATCTGAAAATAGACGTTTCTGGATTTTTGCCCGCGTTTTCCCTTTAGTACTTCCCCCCCAAGTGAAAAAGAGGAAGCCCACCAAGAGACTGTGAAATTTAGAGAGAAAGAGAGAGAATGAGAGAGAGAGAGAGAGAGAGAGAGAGAGAGGGATGAGAGCGCGAGGGGAGGGGGATAAACTCAAGACAGAGTGACAGCCCTCCAGGAGATAGTGCGAGATAGTATGAAAGAGAGATAGTGTCAGAGATAATGAGTGAGAGGGAGAGAGAGGGGGGGAGTGAGTGAGAGAAAAAGATAAAGGGGTCTATGTACTAAGTCATGGGGAGTAATAAAGAGGAGAGAGACAAAGTGCTAACAAATCAGCACCTAACTTAAGCCCCCACACACACCTGAAAGACCATCGGGTCAATGAGCCCGATATCTATATATATTAGCTCGATATACAGTATTGTTAGTGAAAGTGCAAATCATTTGCACTTCAATAACGATGACGATCGGATGCGCGTTCCTGTGTGTCATATGCTAGATCCTCTGATCTTATGTGCTGCACATATGATCAGACAATCTGGGTAGCGGTGATGCACAGGTTGTATAATAGATCGATAGGTACTTTTCCTGACTTAATCTATTGTACTCCTGGAGCTGCCCTGAAGCTGCTGGGAGAGCTGCAGGGAAGATCGTAAGAACACAGGTTGTCCTAATGTATGGCAACCTATAGCATTATAGTGGAGAGGGGGGGTGTAGTCAGAGGGGGAGATGCAGCCCTCCAGAAGACAGAGAAATTTACAGAGAGAGTGTGTTAGGATTAAGGGGAGAGAGAGAGTTAGAGAGAGAGAGAGAGAGAGAGAGAGAGAGAGCACTTACTCACTTACTAATCACCCAAGAAATAACAGAAAAACCCACAAAAAGAATAGGAACATGGACAAAACTGTTTGGGTATGGGTGACTGGCGCTTGGGATCCCGCTGGTCACCATACCGATGCCGGGATCCCGGGGACTAGATTGCCGGCAGGCGGTGGGGTGGAGCGCAACGAAGTCCCTTGCAGGCTCGGTGGCTAGACAGGTTCTATTCCCACTCTATGGGTGTTGTTGACACCCACAAGTGAGAATAGTCCCTGTTAGCTGGAATGCCGACTATCGGGATGTTGAGGGGGTGGGATGTAGGTGCCGGTATTGTGACCAGCGGTCTCCTAACCGCCGGTCACATAACTACATCCCGGAAAAAAAACATCCCTTATTTGAATATTTGCTAAAATTTGGACAAGTACTGTATCTTTACAACTGCTGAAACAGTTTGGTGATGTTCCCTTGTAGTGTTTTGCTGCGCCGTACAGAGGACAGTACAGGAAGACAAAACTTAGCATTACAGTAAATAAATAACAAACTTAGAGTACAGGTAACAAAGAGCACCACAATTCTCAAAACATAATACAGCTTAGATGTAAGTAGCGAGGGAGTAATCACGGTACTACCTGGGGCTGGCGGCCATAGATAGAGATGAGCCTTTACCAGTAGGAGAGAAAGCAGGTAAAGATGGTCGCTGAGTAGGAGAGAGCTGCGAGTGAAATGTGTCAAGAAGATGGCTTTGACAACAAGAGGAAAGAGGACCCTGCTCTGTAGAGCTAACAATCTAGTGAGGGGGGCAACAGACAGATGACATGAGGTGCAGGCAAGCATAAGGAAGCCTGTTGGCAGTATGCAAGCAAAGCAGAGACGTTCAAGGCATTGGGCAGGGGGATGGAGCAGCAGCCTCAGGACTAGGTTATGCATCGGAGGGGTACGCTTTGATAAATAGGTATACCAGGACTCTCAAAATGACTTGTATGCAATTTTTTCCCCATCAAAAAAGTAGGAGAAACTAGACCATGGTGTTTTAAACTCTGCAATGTAGTGACGTGTAATTGTTAACAGGGCAGCCATGAGGAGGGTAGGACTGTGGGGACTGATGTCCCGGGCCCTTACAGAGATGGTGTAGAGCTGCACCAGTCTGTGAATCAACAGCAGGCTGATACGCAGGGAGGACTTCTTAAAACAAGCCTTCCCTGCACATCAGATCTCTGTGAACCATTCCTGTAGATCTGCAACACTCCACCTATATGTGTTATGATTCCAGCACTCTGGTCTGAGGAGATCTTATTGCAAGGACCGGAGCACTGGAACGTAATGCTGGGAAAGGGGAATGGAAAGGGAATAGCCCCTGGCGCCCTATCTCCGTTGTCTCGCCCGTGCTGTCAGTACACTCTTGCGAGACTATGGTTGCTTGAGCCCATGGCAGCCGCGTTTGAAGGGCGGATTACGTCTGCCCAACTTCGATGCCCCCTCAGGTCTTAATGAGAGACAAAGAGTGTACCGAGACAGGGTGATAACAAGGGGCCCTCTTACTGAAACAACCAAAAGCCAGGGGCTACTAACTAGCCTAAAACTAAATGTATGTGCGGTTTGCCGCCAAAGGAAAAGAACAACAAAGGAAATGCTGACCACACGCCCACACAATACTTTTGTGTACCGGCGGTGACAGCATAAGCAGAACCCTCTGCAAAACACCAGTGACAGAAATAATAATGGAATACAGCGGCCTAGGCCGACGGACACGGCAGAGCCGCTACTCACGGAACCGGTACGAATACTGGCAAACGGACAGGAACTCCCAATGCTGCTGACACAGACTCTAAGAACTGGAGGACAGGCAGAATCCCAAACGAAAGACCGGTGGACACCAAGAAGCCAGAAACTTGACCAGGCACAGGCAAAGGCACTGGACCTCAGGACAGGAACGCCTCACGGCAGGACACAGGAATCGTCACAGGGACTGACACAGGAATCGACACAGGAAGCTCAGGAACTAGCAGGAACCAAGCTCATAACTCAAGCAGACTGGATACCCAGAAATATCACCAGCGTCTGTGAATTGCAGTCAGCCAGCATATAACAGAGAGGCCTAATTAATAATCTCATGCAGCTGCCCTGTTGCATGACTCCAAACTGACAAGATGCAATTAGCAGCCAGGTGAGGCTGAACACATGGGAACAAGCTGCAATTACACAGACTCACCAGCGGCAGCAGACAGGAGTATTCTAAAACAGAGCAACAGGAAATCCTGGCATGCAAGACAACTTTATAAACATAAAATAGGAATGAACCAATACCTGTGGTTCATAACAGTATCCCCTCCTTAAGGGTGAGCTCCGAGCACCCCATGACACCCACGGGGAACATGAACAGAAGTATAACATAAAATACATAACCAAAATGCAAAAATGGAAATGAGCCACGGCCGTGGCTCATAACATTACCCCCCCCCCCTTGAGGAGGGGTCAAAGGACCCCAAAATACAGACTATCCAAAACAAGGGATACACAAAAAAAAACCTGACACACTGGTCTAACAGACACGAAAACAGAAACAAGCTGCAACCACAGCTTGTAACAGTGCCCTCCCCCTGACGGTGGCCACTGGACACAAGATAAGGAAAAAAAATCTTTTTTTTTTTTTTTTTTTTTATATCAAGGCAAGAGTCAAAAATTATTTCTTTTTCTTCTTCTTTTTACAAAGCTCTTTAGGTCTGACCAAGGTAATTCCCCAAACATTGTCTGAACTGATGGTACCACCCAGCAAAGCTGCGTTCAAATCAGAGACAGGTTTCTTACCCTTGGGAGCTGAACTTTCTGGCAAAGTACTATTATTAGAAGAAGAAGAAGTCAGAAAAGCACATCCTGCAGTCAAAACAACGGGCTGGGACTCTTGTGCCGAGTTTACAGTATTTGGTGGACTCTCAGCAGACAAGACGGGTGACTTAGAGGAACCTGAACCAATTTCTTTGGAACCATATCTTTTAATAATTGCATCACTGAATGCTGGGGGATTCTGAAGAATGGGATCTTCAGCTTTCATTAGGCTGGTCGCCCACTCAAAAGGCTCTCCTCTAAAAGAATAAATCAGATAAAGCACAAGGTTCTCTGAAGTGATGCCCAGAAATGGTCTAGACAACATAATAATGTAATAGTGTTTGTAAAGCGCCAGAAAATGGGCTAAGTCCCCATCAAAGATTATGGATGTTGAGATATCAGAGTCAGGATCTGTTTCCTTCCCATCTGACTGACTGGAGTGCTTTGCTAGGACCTGGTCACTATTGACCTTACTCGAGGCTGAGACTCTCTGAACCCCACCCGGGGCAGTGACTTTCTGAACCCCACCCGGGGCAGTGACTTTCTGAACCCCACCCGGGGCAGTGACTTTCTGAACCCCACCCGGGGCAGTGACTTTCTGAACCCCACCCGGGGCTGTGGCCTCCGGGAACCCCGCTGGGGCAGTGGCCTCCGGGAACCCCACTGGGGCAGTGGCCTCCGGGAACCCCGCTGGGGCAGTGGCCTCCAGGAACCCCGCTGGGGCAGTGGCCTCAGATTCTTTTACTGGGACCGAGCCGTCGGCCTCCCCCACTGGGATCGAGCCATCGGCCTCCCTCTCTGAGTCGATAATTATCGAAACTTCTCCCGGGACTATGACTTCCGGAACTTTTGCTGAAGCTATAACCTTCAGCACCTCCACTAATGCTACACCTCTTAAGTTCTTTCCTGGGGAAGCGACCTCTAGACCCTTCTTAGAGGTTGCGTATTTCGAGACCCCACTTGGGGATATTACTTCAAAGATCCCTTATGGGGTTTTGCTTCTCGAGTTCCCTTCTAGAACTATGGTTTCAGATACCCTTTCTGGGGTTGCGCTCTTCAAGTCCCTACCTGGAGTAACAGCTTCTGAGACCCCTTCTGGTATGGAAACCTAAGCTAAAATATTTGATGTCCCTCTATAAGCTAGAGCATCGGGTACCGGGTACCGCACCAAGATCCTGAGCATCGGGCACCTCTCCAGGACCCTGGGCAATGGGCACCACTCCAGGACCCTTGGCAACGGGCACCACTCCAGGACCCTGGGCAACGGGCACCACTCCAGGACCCTGGGCAACGGGCACCACTCCAGGACCCTGGGCATCGGGAACCACTCCAGGACCCTGGGCATCGGGCACCACTCCAGGACCCTGGGCATCGGGCACCACTCCAGGACCCTGGGCATCAGGCACCACTCCAGGGGCTTGCAACTCTGCTTCAACAGGAACCTCGAGAGGAGAGAAACATTCTCTTTTGATTCCTAAATCTATAATGGGGCTCCCTTGCCCAAGGACCCCAATTATAGGACAGAGAGCTTTTTAGTGTGGGTTGTGTGACAAGTACCTCTGCCACAGTAGAGACAGGAGTAGGTCTTGTATCCTGACTCAACTTGTCCAGAGGGCAAGACTCGTCACCACAATTTGGCTTGCGCAACTCACAGGTCTGCAGATAGTGGCCTAAACCCCCACAATATAGGCATAAGTTTAAGTTTCTGCGACGCAGACGCTCCTCTTCTGAGAGCCTGGGCCGCAGAAAACTTTTAAACCTTTTCTCTTCAATTAAACCAGAGGATTCTCTTGTCACCATACTGTGAACAAGAGTCTTTTTAGAGATAGATGTACTCTCAACGACTTCTGGCAAGATGAGCAAGATTTTAGTCAGAAGGTTTTGCAGTTGCTTTAAGGATTGCTGCAAAACTTCTAGTCGCTCTGGTCTCAAAGCACTGAAAGCAGAGTTCAGGGCTGAGAGAGATGCCTGCAGGGCTTGCATAGTAGACATAGGAGGATTTAAAACTAGACAAGACAAGACTAGACAAGGCAAGACTAGACAAGGCAGGACTAGACAAGGCAGGACTAGACAAGGCAAGACTAGACAAGGCAGGACTAGACAAGGCAGGACTAGACAAGGCAAGACTAGACAAGGCAGGACTAGACAAGGCAGGACTAGACAAGGCAGGACTAGACAAGGCAGGACTAAATTTTTGCTAAACAAAACAAGACTTTTTTTTTTTTAAACACCGGACTGGATTCTAAACACCGGACTGGATTCTAAACACAGGACTGGATTCTGCACACTGAATTCTAGACAAGACTGGATTCTAAACTCTGGATTGGATTCTGCACACTGAATTCTAGACAAGACTGGATTCTAAACACCGGATTGGATTCTGCACACTGAATTCTAGACAGGACTGGATTCTAGATAAGACACTGGACTGGGCCAAAAAAAGAAAAAAAGTTTTATTTCTTTTTTGTGGTATGGCTGGTGATAATGTTATGATTCCAGCACTCTGGTCTGAGGAGATCTTATTGCAAGGACCGGAGCACTGGAACGTAATGCTGGGAAAGGGGAATGGAAAGGGAATAGCCCCTGGCGCCCTATCTCCGTTGTCTCGCCCGTGCTGTCAGTACACTCTTGTGAGACTATGGTTGCTTGAGCCCATGGCAGCCGCGTTTGAAGGGCGGTTTATGTCTGCCCAACTTCGATGCCCCCTCAGGTCTTAATGAGAGACAAAGAGTGTACCGAGATAGGGTGATAACAAGGGGCCATCTTACTGAAACAACCAAAAGCCAGGGGCTACTAACTAGCCTAAAACTAAATGTATGTGTGGTTTGCCGCCAAAGGAAAAGAACAAAGGAAATGCTGACCACACGCCCACACAATACTTTTGTGTACCGGCGGTGACAGCATAAGCAGAACCCTCTGCAAAACACCAGTGACAGAAATAATAATGGAATACAGCGGCCTAGGCCGACGGACGCGGCAAAGCCGCTACTCACGGAACCGGTACGAATACTGGCAAACGGACAGGAACTCCCAATGCTGCTGACACAGACTCTAAGAACTGGAGGACAGGCAGAATCCCAAACGAAAGACCGGTGGACACCAAGAAGCCAGAAACTTGACCAGGCACAGGCAAAGGCACTGGACCTCAGGACAGGAACGCCTCACGGCAGGACACAGGATCAGACATAGGAATCGACACAGGGACTGACACAGGAATCGACACAGGAAGCTCAGGAACTAGCAGGAACCAAGCTCAGAACTCAAGCAGACTGGATACCCAGAAATATCACCAGCGTCTGTGAATTGCAGTCAGCCAGCATATAACAGAGAGGCCTAATTAATAATCTCATGCAGCTGCCCTGTTGCATGACTCCAAACTGACAAGATGCAATTAGCAGCCAGGTGAGGCTGAACACATGGGAACAAGCTGCAATTACACAGACTCACCAGCGGCAGCAGACAAGAGTATTCTAAAACAGAGCAACAGGAAATCCTGGCATGCAAGACAACTTTATAAACATAAAATAGGAATGAACCACTACCTGTGGTTCATAACAATATGTATGACATCACATAGGGGTGGAGAAGTGCGGCAGGATCTTTTTTTTAGGAGGGAGGGGCCCTGTTTATTTTGTCAGTCCCAAGCCCCACAATTTGTAAAGGCTGCCCTGATTGTTAATAATGTATATTGTATTGCTTAAATAATTAAAGATTATGGACCCATATGATACATTTTCACTAGAGATGAGCAGTTTCGGTTCTCAGAGAACCAAACCCTACCGGACTTTGCCTTCCGAGTTTGGTTCCGAGCCCGGCTCGGGGTTTTCCCACCTGACTCGGAAACCCGAATGCGGCAAAACGTTATCATCCCGCTATCGGATTCTCGCGGGATTTGGATTCCATATAAGGAGCCGCGCGTCGCGCCCACTTTAACTCCAGTCTCGGAGAATGTAGTGAGAGGACGTGTCCTCAGTGTCTGTGTGGGGGCAGGAAAGTGGGGTGGCGAGTCTTGTGCTGTGTTGTGCTCTCCAGTGTAGTCAGTGTATTGTGCTGCATCAGTCCAGCCAGTCACAGTGTTGGTGTCCTCTACTGCCATATATCCAGTGTAGCTGTATAAAGTGGTGCTGTGTTGTGCTGTCCAGTCCAGTGTAATCAGTGTATTATGCTGCATCAGTCCAGCCAGTCCCAGTGCTGGTGTCCTCTGCTGCCATATATCCAGTGTAGCTGTATAAAGTGGTGCTGTGTTGTGCTGTCCAGTCCAGTGTAGTCAGTGTAATGTGCTGCATCAGTCCAGCCAGTCACAGTGTTGGTGTCCTCTGCTGCCATATATCCAGTGGGGATGCGGTCAAGATCCCGCCGGACGGAATCCCGACGGTCGAAATACCAACACCGGAATCCCGACCGGCACAATATCAACATATTCTCCCTCCGTGGGTGTCCACGACACCCATAGAGGGAGAATAAATTAGTGCCCACAGCGTGGCGAGTGCAGCGAGCCTGCAAGGGGCTGCGTTCCGCTCGCCACCCCTGTCGGGATTGTGCTGGTCTGGATTCCGGTATCGGTATTTTGACCGCTGGGATCCCGTCCAGCGGGATTTCGTACTGATCCCATCCAGTGTAGCTGTATAAAGTGGTGTTGTGTTGTGCTGCATCAGACCAGTGGTAGTGTCCTGTTCATCAGTCATTCCAGTTACGATGTACACTGCTGCTATATGTCCACTGCTACAGTATTATAATAATAATAATAATAATAATAACAACAAGTCCCTTACAGTGTTGTTGTGTTGTGCTGCATCAGACCAGTGGTAGTGTCCTGTCCATCAGTCATTCCAGTGACGAGGCAGTCACAGTGGTATACGCTGCTGCTATATGTCCACTGCTGCCGTATAATAATAATAACAGCAACAACAAGTCCCTTACAGTGTTGCTGTGTTGTGCTGCATCAGACCAGTGGTAGTGTCCTGGCCATCAGTCATTCCAGTCATTCCTGTGCCGCATATAGGCCCTCATTCTGAGTTGTTCACTAGCTAGCTGCTTTTAGCAGCAGTGCAAATGCTAAGCCGCCGACCTCAGGGAGTGTATTTTAGCTTAGCAGAAGTGCGAAAGAAAGGATCGCAGCGCTGCTACAAAAAAAGATTGTGCAGTTTCTGAGTAGCTCGAGACTTACTCCTAGCTAGCGATCACTTCAGACTGTTTAGTTCCTGTTTTGACGTCACGAACACACCCTGCATTCGGCCAGCCACGCCTGCGTTTCCCCTGGCACTCCTGCGTTTGTATCTGACACGCCTGCATTTTTACACACACTCCCCCAAAAACTGTCAGTTTTTTGTGAAAGTACATCGCACATGCGCATTGCACCCCATACGCATGCGCAGAAGTGCCAATTTTTAGCCTGATTGCTGCGCTGCGAACAACGGCAGCTAGCGATCAACTCAGAATGAACCCCATTGTCTTATATAACCCCCAAAAAATAATGGAGAACAAACATTTGGAAGATAAAATAGGGAAAGATCAAGAACCACTTCCGCCTACTGCTGAGGCTTCTGCCACTAGGCATGACATAGACAATGAAATGCCATCAACGTCGTCTGCCAAGGCCGATGCCCAATGTGATAGTAGAGGGCATGTAAAATCCAAAAAGCCAAAGTTCAGTAAAAAGAACAAAATAAATACATTTAAATCGTCTGAGGAGAAACGTAAACTTGCCAATATGCCATTTACAACACAGAGTGGCAAGGAACGGCAGAGGCCCTGACCTATGTTCATGGCTAGTGGTTCAGCTTCACATGACGATAGAAGCCCTCATCCTCCCGCTAGAAAAAATTAAAAGAGTTAAGCTGGAAAGAGCACAGAAAAGAACTGTGCGTTCTGAGATGGTATCACAAATCCCCAAAGAGAGTCCGTGTGTGTAGGCGGTTGCGATGCCTGACCTTCCCAACACTGGACGGGAAGAGGTGGCTCCTTCCACCATTTGCACGCCCCCTGCAAGTTCTGGAAGGATCACCCACAGTCCAGTTCCTGATATTCAAATTGATGATGTCACTGTTGAAGTACACCAGAATGAGGATATGGGTGTTGCTGGCGCTGAGGAGGAAGTTGACAATGAGGATTCTGATGGTGATGTGGTTTGTTTAAGTCAGGCACCGGGGGAGACACCTGTTGTCCATGGGATGAAGAAGCCCATTGTGATGCCTGGGCAAACTACCAAAAAAGGCACCTTTTTGGCGTGGAATTATTTCTCCACAAATCCGGAAAAACAGGTGTCAAGCCATTTGTTGCCTCGGTCAATCTGTAATAAGTAGGGGTAAGGATGTTGACCACCTAGGAACATCCTCCCTTACACGTCACCTGCAGCGCATTCATCATAAGTCAGTGTCAAGTTGTGACACTTTGGATAACAGCGTAAGCAGTCCACTGACACCTATATCCCTTCTTCCTTCTGTACCCAAGCTCCTGCAAGCCACAACACCAACTCCCTCAACGTCAACTTCCTCCTCAGTCAGGAACATCAGTGCTTCTTTTTTGGTGTGGCCCAAACAAACCAGTCATTTCAGCCACAGTCGTGTGGCAGACCCTGTCGCTGAAATGATGGTTTGTTAAAGTGCTCATGTCCTGTTTATACAACATAAGGGTGGGTGGGAGGGTCCAAGGACAATTCCTTCTTGCACCAATTTTTCTTCTTTGCATCATGTGCTGTTTGGGGACTAGTTTTTTAAGTGCCATCCTGTCTGTAACTGCAGTGCCACTCCTAGATGGGCCAGGTGTTTGTGCCGCACACTTGTGTCGCTTAGCTTAGTCATACAGCCACTTCGGTGCAACTTTTAGGACTAAAAACAATATTGTGAGGTCTGAGGTGTTCAGAATAGACTGGAAATGAGTGGAAATTAATGTTATTGAGGTCAATAATACCGTAGGAGCAAAATGACTCCCAAATTCTGTGATTTTAGCTGTTTTTATGTTTTTTTCAAAAATCATCAGGATCCAAAACCAAAACACGAAAGTGGAATTAGAACCAAAACCAAAACAAAAAACATGAAAAGTGCCCGCCGCACATCTCTAATTTTTACACTGACACATTTTACTTGACAAAATACAAATGTATTTTTGTTATTCCTCTTATTGTCATGTAATACACGATTTGTTTTGAGCTTGTTATATGGTTATATGATCACAGTTACCCAACAGCAGACTTGTTAGAAACCTATTTATATAATCTAATGACTTGATTAATTATTTATGTAGAACAAACGAAATAATTATATTTAGTTATTGTATAATTTCAACAAATGTGTCTGTGTACAAGACTCAAACATATAAGCTAGTGATATACAAAGTTGTACTTTGTGTTCAGTGTATCTTTTTTTAAAATATTAAAGACTTGTAATTTATGTTCACCATGCATTATTAAGATTTTACTGAAACAATACTATTTTAAATTACTGTATTTCAATGAAGCCTGATTACAGGTTAAATACACATGCTGTTTTCAGCAGAATTTCAGGAGATCATCATTACAAAGCCCCCACCTGTCCCAAATTGGACAAGACAGTCCTTCATAATAACAAAGTAAGGTAAGCCCAGCATCTTCAGGAGTGCTTAGCACACCCCCAAAGTGATGGAAATGGTGGCAAGCCTTGATACTGCCACTTTTTTGGGCACGTGCAACAAGGTGTCCCAACCTCAAACTCCCACAGGTTGCAGGTATGATCATTATATTATAAGCTGAATATGTATAGCAGGCTTACAGGGTTTCAGAAATATATAGAGGAACAGAGTAAAATAACGAGGGGTACCCAGATATGTGATCGGATATGGTAATGAAATTTCCCAATGTAAGTGGAAGTGATAGAACATGGTTGATGATCTTAATTCCCATTAGAAGGGACATTTAAACTAAATAGACAAAATTACCTTTGAAACAAATTAATAGAAAAAAATGAAACCTTAAGAAACGAGTTGCTATTTAAGATGCTTAATTAAGGCTTCTAAACTAGTGACTGAATTGCAATTAAACCAGCTCAAGGACATATAGAGTTCCCAGGGCACTACGGTAATGAAATAGAAAACACAAATACCGTAAAAGCCATTCTCCCAAAAGAGGATGTTACTACTGTATAATCACGAATTACATCTCAAGGTGTACATGAAAGAACATTTCTACTGCAGGGGGAAATGTACCAAAGCTTCTGAATAGTGAATCATATATTGTACCTATAGTTTTATAGAATTAAATTGATAAATGATAGCTAGAAGTTGGTTGTTAGATATCGGCAACATCTCCACTATTTAGAGGGGTTGATACATCTCCCCCTTAGGGCCAGATGCATCATCACTTGAAAAGTGATAAAATGGAGAGTGAAAAATTACCAGCCAATCAGCTCCTAACTGCCATTTTTTAAACACAGCCTGTGACATGACAGTTAGGACCTGATTGGCTGGCCCTTTTTATTTCTCCATTTTATCAATCTCCAAGCGCTAATGCATCTAGCATTTAGTCTCATATGAGGTTGGCCCAGGATGCTGAGAGGTGGGGATGGGGTCAAAGCATTGGTCTGTCTAAGTGCCAACTCTTCAAAAGAGGGAGTCCAGTTTTCACAATGGGACATGGTCACACCCCAACCACCAAAAACATGACTCCCTCTTTGGAAATTGAACACGGTTTTAAGCCGTATCATCAACGTGTCACAGCGACTTGAAACACTGATCACACCGCAAGTTGGACCTGGGTAAGTTCCGGGTCTTCATTCTGCTGGCATTTGAAGATGACATTGTCTCCAAGCGCCAGTGATTCTGTTCTCCATAGGCTTTTAGCATGACCCGAGTCACCCATTTACACTGTATGCTACCCCAGTCCTTCCTGAGTCTGATTCTGGTAGCTACCAGGGTTTGGATTCATGGGTAACTCAACCAGGATTATTTTTTAGGACTCTAATTTGTGCAATGGAAAAGGGATTTAAAATGGTTCAAAGATGGCCCAGAATTAAAAAAACAAACAAAAAAACATAGAATTTGAGAAACTGCTGTTTTTGAGGAATATGAAATTAATTTGATTCTACACTCAATTAATAAAAAAATAACAGCTTTGGTATGAATAAGCAATCATGTATTGCATGTGTAATGTTTAATGTAACTACAGTATAATACGCTGGTTGAATAGAGATTTATAGTAGAATGTGCAAAATGTTCGAAATTGCAGATGGTATGTGGTTCCAAAAAAGCAACTGGATAAATAATTGCTGTATATTTGCTGTATATTGATGGTTTTTTTAAGCTGGCAATAATTCAAGGACAATTAAAATGTCTCTGCAGAATAGTAAATAATTAGTATTTATACTGCAGAACATGATGACACTCGTTGCTCCACAACAGTTAGAGGTTGTAACCATCACAAAAGTACCACAACATTATATTCCCAGTTTCCTATATTTAGAAAATTATATTTTTAAAGGGGTAAAGACTATCAAAAACCCTTTTAATTGATACAGGAGCTGCCTATTCCTTAATTCTCAAAGTCAACATTGCATGTTTGTCTGAAGATATAAATTAACTAATAAATAAGATGTGTATACAGTTACTAGATGTAGCTGCTGACATCATTGAACAAAGGGGCAAACAAGATGTGCCAAGTGGTTCTTATCTGCCGTCAAATTCTATAAAGCAGTGTTATACCCATTGTAAGTCCACTAAAATACACCTAAACTACCGATAAATAAATGAAAGACAATTATCACAGGTACAAAGCATATTATAAATGTGAGACACATGATACAAATATATGACTTAGGGCTTTTGCTAAAAAACTAATGGGCCAAATAAAGGGCAGCGTGCTTATGTATCTATTTTCACTTCAGAATTATTACATTGGAACATAAAAATGCCCTCTTGTGGCTACTGTAGGGAGTGCAGATAACTGAAATTTGTTTAAAACTAAAGATGTGTGCAGACCCCATGTGTGTTGGTTTTGGAAAAACCACCCTCAAGTGTTTTGGTTCAGATTCGGTTTTTGTTTCAATTTTGGATTCCTTCAAAATCAATAAAAATCGATAAACATTGGTTAAAAAAAATGAAATTGATAAAAAAAGCTGTAATTTGGACATGTTTACATGCAATCCAAAACCTGAGTTTGGATTTTAAATCCAAGTTCTGAACTGAAAACAGACCCGAGCTGGGACTCTGTTCCACTCGGAACTCCAAAGTGATTCCAAACAACTGGGACTTGATTTGACTCAGAACTCCTAAGTTTGGGTGTGTTCAAATTTCAGGAAAACCAAACGACACCTCTATTTGAAACATAATATTATATTGTATTTTTTTGCTTTTATTTATAATAAGAAAATTATACTTATATAAGTTGGCAAATAATACTTGTCTACTTTCCCAGACTGCCATGGCTCCCAAATCTTGGGTGGCTCTCTCAGATGCCTGGAAGTATGGTCAAGTCTCCTTGAAGACTGTCTGTGGCTACTCACTTCTAGAGTGAAGTGGGCAGTCCGAGCGGCTTGAGGGCAGGATTTACACTGAATCACGTGATTGTAGCCCATCACCTGCTTTACAATGCTGGAAATTATGCCACTGGGGTCACAATGGTGCACTTATACCATCACCCCCCCACCTCCCACCCATTTGACCGCACCACACCCAGATGTGAATTTAGTGGACAGGCTACCCCTAGGCATAATATTATATCCCCCCTCAACTGCCCTCAGCTGCAGACCCACCCAGCAGCAGTGTAAGTGGCTCTGCATAGACATCATTATAGTGTTACTGTTGGCTCAAGCTCCGTCCCCTAATCCCAAAGCTGAAGCATACTAACAGACAACAATTAGGTACCAAACGCTCCCACGCCTCCTGCAAGCAAATCGCATCCCACGACACCCCCCCCTCCCATTGGTGTTACATGTAAAAAGTATCAGCGTCTCTGGTTCAGGGGGCCTTTGTGCTCCTCCAGCAGTTGGCACCCCTAGGCATGTGCCTTATGTGTCTATTGGGAAATATGACACTGACCATGCCCCATGCCTTGCCAGCCTGGTTGCATGGTCCATGAGGGGGTAGAATGAATGCAAGTATAAAGCAAAGTTAAATAAGTTATTCTGTTTATAATGGCATGCCAAATATATATGAACACTTTGAAGAGCTCTGCTTTTGTATAATATACAGTAGTTGCAGTACATTACTCATGCACCAAAAGGACAGGATATGCACTATATTCCTAACTCATCCCCTTTTGGAGAGATTACAAGATAAACCAATGGTGATACTATAATTATCTGTGCTGCTGGCAGTGGTGTCGAGAGAGGGGGGAGAGGGTACAAATTACCCGGGCCCAGGTCTGATGGAGGGGACCAGTGGGGGTCCAGTAGGGGCCCAGGCCCCCTCCCCCTTATGTGGCAGCAGCAGCAGCTCTTTTCCTAAGCCCAGCACACTCTGCTGTGTACTGGGCTACAGTGTGGCCATAAAGGTGCTTAAAATACAATTTTTTTCAGTATTTTTTCTAAGGGTACATGACCACACCTCCTGTGATTAGGCCACACCCCTTGAAAAGTACCTGGGCCCAGCCCGGCTCTCGACTGCCCTGGCTGCTGGCACATGACTATGCTGCAGCATAGAAAAGAAAGAAAATTATCCCCATTTTTGTATCTGCATGAAAAATTTAAAGTGCCTAGAAATTACTTTCCTGCAATCCACAAGGGACTTAATCTAGGTGTGTACTACCCTCCATCCGGTAATCTTTTATTTTACCTCTAAAGCTACTTGGACATTTCAAAAGAAGGCTGAAGGAGTACCTACTGTATCATTAGTGAAAATTATAGATACAATAGGACAAAGCCACATCAACCCTACAAGAAGTGAATAAAGAAGTTGGAGCTACAGTATGAGAACAGTAACCTGCCAGAACTGATGCATATGGCTGAATAAGCCATAGTAAAATTAAACCACAAGTTGTGTGGTACAGGGATCCTTTAAGATGTTAATGGTTTTTCTCTTATGTTAATTTGGTGATGAGGTTGTGTAGTGGCAGCCTATCATAGGTTATGCATGGATTTTGAAGGGTCGCCACCGAGCCCACAGCATGGCGAGTGCAGCAAACCCGCAAGGGGCTTGCTGCACTCGTCTGCCCCCCCCCCCCTTCCCTGCCAGGATCCCGTCGTCGGTATGCTGTCGGGATCCTGGCATCGGTATGCTGACTGCCGGTCTCCTGACCGTCGGTCAGCCATACCACACCCGTCTGTAAGGATGGTTGATTAATGAAATATCAGTTATTCCTCATTTAGGAGCACTCCCCTCAGCCAATTATATGTGATAAATAAGGCATTTGACACTTGACACTACACTTCCGGGCTGGCTTAATCTTGGAGAGTTGTACACCAATGATGAAGTTCGGAATACATCACAATCTTGTTTTATGTTGTTCATTCTTCACCTCCATGGTGTCCACTGGGCAGAACTTTGACCCAATAAGCCTGTTCTTGGCCTTCCACTGGATGGATTTGGATGAAAACCTCCCAGAGTGATAACATTGTGTCCAATAAGACATACTAAAGGGTTGAGGTCCTTGTTGGACCTTCTGTTGGTGTATGCCAGACAGAACTTTGACACAGGGAGCCTGTTGTGGGCCTTTCACTGGATAGATTTGGATGAAAATTTTAACTGACTGAAATGACCATAAATCAATTATCTAAAATAACTGCAAGTGGGAAGACAATATTGTGTATCCAAAACTTTGGAATAACAAAATTGATAACAAAAGGAAAACTTTAAACCCATCTCGCAATGTAAAAGTGAAAAGAAAGGAAGCTTAAGATGAGGACTACTGACGAAACCCCGCCAAAAAAGACACACTGGGTAGCCACCTCATGGGTGTGTTGGAAGAGAATCTAAGCTGCTTATTATTTTTAATGAGTTGACAGTTACATTCAGTGGTGGCTGCAGCCCCTGGGCTATATCGCTGACTGCCTAGTGCAGAGGGGCAATAAGCACATATAAACATGTAAAGATGTATGTAATACAGTATGTGTACTGGCAGTGTATCCGGGATGGGCAGCAGCACTGTATATCACAGCCGCCATGCAGAATCCGGTATTAGGCTTCACTCTCCTAAACCCGCCCTCAGACTCCTGGGACACTAGCCAATGAGAGTTTGGGGGTGGACAATTCTAATGCTTGTTGACTGAGTCCCCGATTCTGCATGGCGGATGTTGAATACAGTGCCACTGCCGGCATATATATTACATACATCTTCACATGTATGTTCATATGTGCTTAGTTCCCCCTCCCCCCTTGCACTCAATACACCATGCAGTGTGAGTTGCCTGGCATGGCTGAGCCACCTGGTACTGTACAACTCTGCTAGTATTGGCCAACTTTTTTGCCAAAAATGCATCTTAAATGCAACATGGTATGACAAGGATGCAATGGGAGACTGTGTTGATTAATTTGGTATGTGACACTTGTATATCTGTGTACCACTGAGTTTGTACATGTAGCACAACAGAACTTGGTGAGGAAAAAAGCTGTGGCTGCAGCATTCTAGCACTTTATATACAGATTCAGAGACTCATTCTTAGACAGATATACTGTACAAGTGCCGCATATCAAATTAGTCATCTACTTCTTCTTTTTTTTGTTTATTTTATTTAACCTTGAGTGGCCTTAAATGGTCTGATGGATCATCCCTGCTCACCAACACCATTTAAGTCTTGCATGACAGGAAAGATCCAGTCTGCACTACCCAATTCATGCCTATTGGTTCTCCACCAGTGGGGTAATCCCCATATGCAATGATGCCACCCAATGCATTTTGTAATAGGGTCCTCAAATCTGCAACTGTTTTGGCTAAAGTTGTGCATGGCCCCATTTTACACATCCAGCCGTTTCTCTACAGAACCAAAACAACTGGATTATATAGTATTACCAACTGATCTCTTTTAATATTCTTTCAGTCTTTACTTCCAATACTGATCACATTTTTAGACATGCACATTTTTGGACAAGATTAGAAGAGCTGCAGATGTGCTGAGATTAGAAGAGCTGCAGATGTGATCAGATTCTCATAATTAATGCAAAATTACGTCAGAATGTGTGAACATATCCGGTTACACTTTAAATTGAACTAAATAAATACACGCTCCAACAGGTTACATGGAGCATACAAGAAAATTGTTTCCTTTAAATTGAAAATTTTAGAAGAAAAGGATGTTACAAGTTCACTCAGATATGTATATATGTAACTGAAATAAAACAGTGTTACCAACATTGCTCTTTCTTATCTGACTATATAGTATCAGTAAACAAGACAATAATAGTCTGAACACAGGTTATTGAGTCTTTAGACTCATCTTGTTCCCACATCTATCTTCCGTAGGCAGACAATATAATTTGTGCTGAGCTAACACATCCTTCAGCGGTAGGACAAACTGTCAACATTGTAATCAATCTAATATATCAGCACTTTTTCAGGGTTACATTTGAAGATTTGCACGGATATTGCTTTTTTTTTTTTTTGAAACACACAAGCGCACACCCACTCTCAAACATGAACACAGCTTATAAAATACAATTGTTACTTTCTTAACATAGTTATACACTGCCAGTACTTGTATTACACAAAGTAACAGATAAACCAGTAGTGGTTACATGTATTCACATGTGTCACTGCTCTCCACACAATGAAGTCCCTTCCCTTGTGACTATGTATATTTTACAGCTGACAGTGTGCTCCCTGAGGAATAATGGTGATCACACGCAGTGAACATACTTATGGAAGGACAGAAAGGATAATTTATGTATTTAGTAGTGCCCAATGCATTGCCCAAGCAGTTAAAGGCTTAACAAAAATCAACGCAATCATCAGATATCTAGATCTTTCAACAGTTTTATTGATCCCAATTACAGTAGATACTGATAGTGTGTAAGAATAGTTTCTGTCGCATAAAATAGTGGGTTAATATGGTTAAAAGAAAAAGTACCAAAAATTATAGCAGTACGAACCATGGCCCTCATTCCGAGTTGTTTGCTCGCAAGATGCTTTTAGCAGCATTGCACATGCTAAGCCGCCGCCTACTGGGAGTGAATCTTAGCTTAGCAAAATTGCGAACGAAAGATTCTCAAAATTACGAACAGAAATTTCTAAGCAGTTTCTGAGTAGCTCGACACTTACTCTGCCACTGCGATCAGTTCAGTCAGTTTCATTCCTGGTTTGACGTCACAAACACACCCAGCGTTCGCCCAGATACTCCCCCAATTCTCCAGCCACTCCCGTGTTTTTCCCAGAAACGGCAGCGTTTTTTCACACACACCCATAAAACGTCCAGTTTCCGCCCAGAAACACCCACTTCCTGTCAATCACACTACGATCACCAGAACGAAGAAAAAACCTTGTAATGCTGTGAGTAAAATACCAAACTTCTTAGCAAATTTACTTAGCGCAGCCGCAGTGCGAACATTGCGCATGCGCAGTTTGCGGAAAATCGCTGCGATACGATGAAAAAGAACGAGCGAACAACTCGGAATGAGGGCCCATGTACAGTATAATATCAGAGCAGGAGGAAGCCGTTTAAGTAAAGGTAAATAACTAATGCAACAGTTGTACAAACGGAATAGAGGAAATACGACTTGTTTTTTAGACTGCACATATTCTGAACATGTGGGTCTAATTTGTACAGTGCATTTTGCTCTGTGATAAACTTTGGTATGACAATTACTGAACAAGATACAGTATATGAAAATAAGGTGAATGTCTGCATTTTTGGAGTCAAAGTACTTAATAAATAAAAATAATAATAATAATAATAATAATAATATATATATATATGTTTTAATAATTTTCTATTTACTACAAAGCAAATGGTGCCCTTTCACCTGTATCTTGCTTGTTTACAAAAATCAATTATCGACATCTATCAGATACACAGTAAGTAAAAAAAAAAAATTGTGAAGCTTATGGTCGGATCCGGACTGTAGGTCAACATTCATTAGGTCAATAGCCATTAGATAATCTCCAATTTGGTTGACAGGTACCAGGCTGATATAGACAAAAGGTCACCATAAGAAAGGTCAACTCTGGAAATAGTCAACATGTTCAAAATGTCGACATGTTCATATGATCGACACGTTTATTTATTTTTTCCATGTTTTTGGACTTTTTCCTTTCTTGCCTATACAGGTCGCAAATCATACATTTTAGTAACCTTGTGAGACACCATGCCCGAAGTGCAGTGACCAAAGCTAGCCTGCAAGGGAACGCGTTTCTACAAATGTTGGTCCCAGATGAAAAGACTATCCACACCAACCCCAAAAATGCAAAAAAAGTGTGCCAACCTTTTGACCCTGTCAGCTCATTGTACCTGTCAACCTTTCCAGTGTCGACCTTTCATAAGTTGAACTTTTGTTCATGTTGACCTTGTGCCTCATTATGTAAGACGTCAGCAAATGATAAGAGGAAGTTTAACATTTTACTTTATCACCCCCTCCCCCAACATCCTCAATTTACAATATGAGGCAGAGAAGAACTTCCCTGCTAATATGGTAACCTGCTGAAATGTTTGTAACAGAGGACAATAAAGTAAAAACTATTCTTTATTTTTATATTTATTTTCAGCTCAAAAACTCTTCTAAATATAGTAATGTCTATTTTTCTTATTCTTAGTAAAATGGGCAGGGCTTAATCATAAGTAGAAATGATGGACAGAGCCAAGTTACTGGGCAAAAGGGTAAAATACATATTGTCTAACTGTGACTTCAGAGACACTTATTGGGGGTCATTTATACAGTAGCTTGATATTTTTATTGCAAAAAAATAATCGTTTTCATTCTGTGCACAGCCGCATTAAGATTTTAGTGTGTGTACCTTACACTTGTGGTGGCAGAATGAGTGGGGTAGGATGCAGCCATGGGTCATGTACAATAAAGATTGCAAGATAAGTACAGATGCAAACAACCACAGAGACGCCCTGTCAGAAGTGTGTATGGCCCTTTACTTCTTTGATCAAGTTCATCAGTGTTAAAAAATAATAACAAATAAATATTTTTAAAGTGTGTACTCCCCAGCTATGGATATTTGCATATGTGCAGTAGACGGGTGGGAAGGTTGGAAATGGAGAGGGCACATAGGCCCCTTTGATGATTAACTGCCCTTGACTTCATCTCTTCACAAAACCCTTGTGGTAAGTGTTAGGGTAACAGTAGAAATATATATATAAAAAAAAATAATTTACTTG
Organism: Pseudophryne corroboree; assembly: GCF_028390025.1. Lineage (NCBI taxonomy): Eukaryota > Metazoa > Chordata > Amphibia > Anura > Myobatrachidae > Pseudophryne > Pseudophryne corroboree. The sequence continues at coordinate 971,511,665 of NC_086445.1, read as the reverse complement.
CATGGTCAATAATTTTCCAGAATATTTGCACATCCGCAGTAGATAAAGTACCAGGAACCTGGCACCCACCTCTTAAACTGCTCATGCTTCCTACACCACTTTACAATAAAGGAATACTTTTCCTGTTGAAGAGGAGTGCGCTCCAGCGCTGTCTTCATCTCCTGTACTGAAGCTATCTGGAGTCCTTTGCCAAGATAGCTGCCGAAGATGCTTCTGTGCATGCATGGCCTGTTGCCTGTGCCATATTCACTGTGTTGAGCGTTGCAATGCTACATGGATGTATAGCACTTAGCTAGAGGTAGAGTACCTGCATTATCTGCATTTACTCTGTACCAAATGGTCCTCTTCACAGTGCAGCTAAGTCCGCTGTTACCACTAGTTACTGTGAGTACCGCTGTTTCCCACAATAAACCTGAAACTCTGTTTAAGGAACACTGTGAGGCCTAAACTCCTTATTCACATTCATTTGGTGTATATTATAAACCTCCTAAAGTATGGTTTTATACTAATATCACACATGTATCAACAATTGCTTTTTGCTTGTAACCTGAAGAAAATTAGAAAACAAAACAAATGAATGACTAAGTTCCAATGCAAATGGAAGGCCAGGAGGTCAGTAAGCTGCTAACCAATACAGAGCATCTTTACTCTGATTGGTTATAGTGTGAGAAAGCAACTGTGATGGGTTAGTTGCAGCCAGACTCCCAAGAAGTCTCACTCAATGAACTTGAGCTATGACTTTATCATCTATAATCGTGAATTGATGTAATAAACTCAGAATGTTGTTTTTTCTTTCAAAAACATTTGGTTACAAAATTAGATTGTCTATGCTACATTACATGCTTTAATATATACACAGTCGAGTCATATTATTATGACCACCAGCTAATATCCAGAGTAACCACCAAGTGCAGCACGGACATCAGCTAGATGGGCTGAACCGTCATTTTAGACACATGTCTGGTAGCCCCCAGGTTCATTATGATGATGAACTGCTCCACTGTAGTGTGTCGGTCGGCCCTCACGCATCTTCATAGCCGATGTTCACCTCTCACATCAATGGCATGTGGTGGTTCGCAGTTTCCACACTGGTTATTGGCAATGGTGCCACTTGTCCAGTCACGATACACCTTCATCACAGCAGCACGCGAACAGTTCACAAACTGCGCTGTTTCAGAAATACTGCCACCCTTAGATAGAAACCTGATAACCATCCCTTTTTGAAACTTGGATAAATTGCCCCTTTTACCCATGATAGCAATGAGTGATATGTGTGCAGATGGCATATCGCACACCTTATATACCCACCAAACCAGCTCACGACATGTGACGTATTTCATGGGCTACGTACTGCCGTCATCAAATGTACATAGAAACATAGAATTTGACGGCAGATCAGAACCACTTGGCCCATCTAGTTCGCCCCTTTTTTTCTCCTTTAGGTAATCTCAACCCTTTTTGAACCTTAATTCTTTGTTAATTCCTTGTAGAATAAATGTAGAAGGTGATCATAATAATGTGACTCGACCATATAGGTGTTTTGCTGTATTTTAATCCAGATATAAAACACTTTAAAATAGCTTTGTATCACATAAGATAGTTTATTGAGTGCTTATGGGCAGACCGACACATTACTATAACACATATTTTTATCTTAATTAAAACAAAATATGTCTGTAGCCTTTTTTATTTTATTACATGTGCCTTTTATATTCCATTAAAATGAGGGTTTTTTCATTTCTATCTGACAAACAGTATAGTGAAGTAAATTAAAAATGCATTTCACACAGTGGCTTTTGACATAGTAATTATATGTCTTTTATTTGAGTTTTGAATTTATGTCCGATAAGTGCACCTGAAATACTCTAACGCTGTTAGCACATGTTGAGCCAACAAGTTGCACAGTTGCTGAAGCAGAGAAAAAAAGTAAAAAAAAAAACTTAAAGGAGATTAAAAGTAACTTCCAAAGCAATCAATAACAGGTGTCAGAAGCCGATCAACAAAAAGTACTCAGAAAGATAATTGTGTCTGAGAAAGTGCTCTCTCAATGATGATACATTTTCCAAATTGATTTTCATGGCACTTGCTTAACCTTTTAGCTCTGACAAGTGCGTTCTTTGTTCCATAGTACAGCATTTGGTTTTCACTATACAAATCAGCACTTTTCCCAATTATCTACTATAGAAATTGCAGTGCAGAAGAATCAAAGTAGACTTTAAATTTAAGGAACAAAACAGCCTACCAACAAAACCATCAAGTAAGTTAAGCAGTTCACATTCCAATATTATTTACAAAGCAGAAGGGCATCCAGGTTCCATTATAAGTTTTGCGAGCGGCGTCATTGAGATTTCAAGACTACTGATCGTCATAGAATATTCTATGGACTGCTTACTCTAACCAATCATTGATGCATCTGTGTAATATATAAATATGTAAAAAAAAAAGGTGTGGTATAATAACTCAACAGCTATGACCTTTGACACAGACATAATGTTGACATTGCCAATGTTGAAATTCATTATGTAGACAGTGATGAAATGTGAACAAGCTAGAATATCGACATGTCATCCCTGGTGGCCCACTGGTGACTTACCTGTTCCTGATGGCTACAGTACAGTTGATGGCATTGACATTGGTACCTTTAAAAATACAGGTGAACCAGAGTACTGGAATAATTTCTTCTCCTCTTTGCAAATGTTTCCTATTTTTTTATTTGGTATAGATTCAGAATGTCAAAATTTAGACTGTCAGCATTCAAATTGTTGACATGGAGTGAAGTGATAAGTGAACAGACAGTACAGTAAGTGTCTTCCACAGTGAAAACTGTTGCACCTACAGTACAGGTGTGTCTTCATACATGTAGCCTCAATGCACCATGCAGTGCAATATGCCCACATGCTTTCATTCTCATGAATGTAATGTTGCCAGCATATAAAATGTTCATGGTATGTTGTATAAAACAACAAACCTTTTTTGTTACAAATTAAGTCACCTGCTACACTGTGAAAACAAGTGTACGTAACATTAAATGCTCTTCATTTACATAATTCATAGCAAACAGATGCAAGCAATTAGATTCCCTTTGCAATGGGTTGCTACAGATGAAGCCTCCGTTATCTTTGCTGACTGAGGTTCATATGTGCACTCTCAGCTTGCCTAGGCGATCCGTCCGCCTATTCACACTGGAAGTGTCTCTGTCTGGGCGCACGCGCGCCCGCCCAGAAAGAGACGCTCTCAATTCAAGTGAATGGTTAGCGTCTCCGTCCAGGCACGCGAGCCGTCCAGACAGAGATGCTCACAGTGACTAGGTGCGCCGAGGCTGGTGCGCCTAGTCACAGAGGGAGCCACGACTAGCATGGCTCCATCTGTATCTTGTGTAGGGCAAGCAACTGTATGACCCAATAGTTTTTACTGGAGTCACAATAAAAAGGATTCAACTGGTTACACTGATTAAATGCAAAAAAGTCCATACTGTTCAAGTGTGACCTTATGATCTAAAAAGATTTGTACTCAGTTACAGACATAAGGCCTGATTACATTTTTGTATGGAATGCCGATGTTCACGCAACTAAGCAATTATCGGTAAGACTGCACATGTACCAGAATCGCACTGCGCATGTGCCAACGGTACCTAGATGGGCCAAGTGGTTGTTATCTGCAGTCAAATTATATGTTTCTACTTTTGTTATGTGGCTCACAGTGAGGATTTAAATGCAGAGTGACTGAAAGGTAGGGATCATTTGGGGGAGTTAACGGAAAGTTAACGGCAGTGTCATGGCCATTTTCTGCATTCAGCTGTGATCATGTATGTAAAGAAACATGGTGCCAACGTCACTACTGCCACAGCCAGTCTACTTGGCCATAGATTCACTGGAGGAACCAATGTTCCTCGTTTCTGCATCAATGCTGCATATTTAATGTGTGAGCAGTTGTTAGGGACTTTGTGATGGGTTCGTGGGTTTCTCTAGTCTCATCCTGGCAGCTGCTTCACTTGCGATATTTAGAAAGTCTGTAGGCTGAAAAACTGCATCTGCTTAGGCATCGGAATCGGATTCATGCCCATAGGGTGGGATGTACAGATCGGAATCATACCCATAGGGTGGGATGTATCAAAGGAACAAATAATGGTTAATATACAGATAGAGCCATGTTAATCGTGGCTCCACTGTGCCTGGGCACGCCCTCTCAGGAGCACCGATCGCAGAGAGCGTCTTTATCCGCCTCCGTCCATGCGCCCATGATGGAGATATGCCCCATTCACTAGAATAGGAGAGCATCTCTGTGCACTCCCGGCATGACTAGGCGGACGGATTGCCTAGTCACGCCAGGAGTGCACGTATGTGATGGAGCCGCCTCAGATGAGCGCGGCTTCTTCTGTAGGTACAGAGAATCCTTATTGAGATCTAATTATGTTCTCATATGTAAAATGCAGATATGAAGGCGGGTGTACATTCTTTTGACAAGACTGTGTGATATATTATTTTGCTGTTATTATTTCTTTTCACACTGTCTACACTACAGTTCAGAACAACATTATTTACCATCCTTAAAATTAATAAAGCTAAATATAGAAAATTGGAAACATTTTGTTTAATCTGTGGAGCAATAATTAATTTTCTGGAAAAAATCTGATTTGTTGAAATGTTATAATAAGCATGTATTACCTAAGGCATGAATAATTTGTCTTAATAGAATAATGATTAAAAAGAAAACAGTCCTGACCTACTTTAAAATACGGGTAAAAACAAAACATACATTATGTAAATGATTAACAGTCTTTTTACAAATGGAAATGTTATAATTAAGTTATAAACATCAACATTTAAAATGTTATCTATGTATAAAAATAGGACTTTTCTAATGTCATTTACTATTACCCTTTGCATTTTATCTCTGCACTTGCGTTACAGAGGAATGTTGGTATAACGGAAAATATAAATCAGACTTATAAATAGGATGTTTTTAATTTAATTTCCAGAATTGGATAGCAGGACATATCAATATCTTATTCTGTACACAGAGGAGATGATGCAGAGATGGCAAAAAGGACATACACAGAAAAAGACATAGAGGTGGTGGTGGTGGGGGGGAGACAGAAGCAAATGTGGGGGAGAGGCACGGGCATACATGGGGGAGGTACATACTTTGATACTTTCGAAAGAGCATTTCATGGAGATTGTAAAATCAACACCTACAGCAGTGGTTTCCAAACTTTTTTGAATCACGGCGCCCTAGAATATCGAAAAAAAATTCACGGCACCCCTAGGCAAAAAAAAATTTATTGAGAAATTTAGAAAGAAATATTACATTAAGTAGATCACTTTTATATGTTATCCTTAGGGGCAGTTGTGTGGTGAGGGACAAGATTTGTTTCTGTTTGATGCATATTTTATGACTGGCAGCCAACAGCACTGGTTTTGCCTACTATATTGACCATGAATAATTTGAATTGGTCCTGGACCACCAACCCAGGGCACCCCTGCAAATGTCCTGAGGCACCCCAGGGAGCCACGGCACACAGTTTGGGAACCTCTGACCTACAGTATGAGCATGGTGTTACAGTGGATGTGTACTGGTACGCCTGAGCATTGGCCCTCATTCCGAGTTGATCGCTCGCTAGCTATTTTTAGCAGAGCAGCGATCAGATAGTCGCCTCCTCTAGGGGAGTGTATTTTGCTTTGCAAGTGTGCAAACGCTTGTGCAGCCGAGCGAGACAAAAAAGTTTTTTGCAGTTTCTGAGTTGCTCTGGACTTACTCAGCCGCTGCGATTACTTCAGCCTGTTCGGTCCTGGAACTGACGTCAGACACCCGCCCTGCAAACGCCTGGACACGCCTGGGTTTTCCCTACCACTCCCAGAAAATGGTCAGTTGACACCCATAAACGCCCTCTTCCTGTCAATCTCTTTGCGATCGGTTGTGTGAATGGATTCGTCGCTAGAAGCCTTGCACAGCTACGATGCTGTTTGCACTCGTACGACGGTGCATACACATGCGCAGTAGTAACCTGATCGCTGCGCTGCAAAAAACGGCAGCGAGCGATCAACTCGGAATGAGGTCCATCGTTGCCTTGTTGATCAGTAAGAGATACATGTTGACGAAAAGACTTTTCATGGCTTGTTCGCTTATTGTGTTCTACTCACATGTGGTTCCATATTAGTGGCCACGAGAAACCTTATTCGAAAATGCATGTAGCCAGAGTGATCATTGTCCATTATAACCAATGCAGTGAAATAGCACTGATGATCCCATGTGAATACAGTATATACATTATATCAACTTTTTTTTCCAAGCACATAACAGCTACATAATGTGGGATTATTACTAGACTCTTTGGGGAGGTAGCTACTCTTTCAGGGAGTCTCCCTGACATCCAGGGAGAGTTGGCAAGTATGGGGAGATATGGAGGCGGATATAGGGGGATGTACTCACTAGGACTCGCCCTAGAGTGACTTATAGTATGCATGACAGTCATGTAGCCTAGCAGTGAATCAGATTTCCTGCCTGTCATTACAGCGTAGTTGGAGCTCTCAGTCTGCTCTGTATTCTGTATGGCAGTGTGTTGAGTAATGAAGCTCTAGTCCAATGAAAGACCTATGATGTTTGCCCCCCAATTATTCCCCTAATCCAAGTGCTGGTTACTATTTTGTAGGGGGACATCACTGTATTTATTTTTCTCTCTGTCTTTCATAGTAAATACAAATAAATAGATGTACTTGTCGATTCTTAAGGCCCATACACACTTGCCGATAAAATGAGCGACGTCGCTCATTTTCCCCCTCCCTGAGCGACGTCGCTCATTTTATCGGCAAGCGTATATGCCGCCAGCAATGACCGATGCGCAGCCCCACGGGTCGACAACGATCTTCGCTGTCGGCAGTGCATGCATGCAGGATCTGGGCTGTCGTCCAGGACCTGCACGCACAGTTGGCGGAGGCATGACGTCACTGAGCGATATGAGCGGTCATATCGCTCAGTGCGTACAGTCGGCCGCTGACCGGCCGGCCCAGAATGGGAAACATTAGACGACGTCGCTCATAGAGCGACATCGTCTAATGTGTATGGACCTTTACAGCTTTCATAAACTGCTATGCTTTGGGATTTAGAAATTGATTAGGCTCAGTGTAGAGGATCAAAATGACCTTTATGAAATACAGTGGGTTTCACCAATTAGATGCCAGCAATCATTCTGCTTAGAACATTTTGCCCTACACACTATAATTAGAAGCGGATATGCAGGTCTATTCATGAAGTCGTGATAAGAGTAAAGAAGTGTCTCAGTGGATGTATCATTTTATAGAATGCACTTGATAAATGTTACTTCAAAGCTGATTGGTTGCCATGGGCAACTTCTCCACTGACTCACTTCTCCACTTTTTTCACAGCTTCTTGAAAGACCCCATGGTTTATATATTATAATTCTGTCTGATTTTGCTCAATGTTGCACACCAGATAGTTGTTGGGCATATCAGAATTGTCTGGTCTTAGATTATGCTCAGTGTATTTTATTTTTTCTCAGTAGATATAGTGCAACTTTGTAAATTTGTGAATTTAGGCTGAATTGAAATCATTGTTACAAGGGATTGTGTAGTACATTACTTTAGGTCCCATGTATGGTATGGTATGGTTTAGTATGCTTCTCACTAGACACAGTGAAGCAAGTGGCAGGTTATCATTTTAAAACAAAAAATAGTTTTATGGCCTGCTACAGCCTGTTGCTGTGTATTGGAAACCTGAGCATAGAAGCTACTGAATAGATATACAGCATGTAGCCCTGATAAAGCAAAGCATATGCCATGAGGTACTGAGGGCACACTGAAAGCATGACCTTCAGGATTAGATTTAGACTATTTTGTTGAAAGGCAGAAATACACCTTTAAAACAAAAGACATTAGTCTGTATACTGCAGTTGGCTCCAGAGGTAGGGCTGCAGGTCAGTTCAAATTTCAATTAGGGAAGACGCACTAACTGTCATTTCAAACTGTCTCACTGGCAGGCAGTTGGTGTGGCTCCCCTATTTGAATTTTGAACTGAGCTGCAGCCCCTCCTCTGTCTCTGAAGCCACCCCTGGTTGGCACCATAGTCCTGTATATGCAGTGCGGCTGCAAATGGGGCTGTGCAATATGGCTGACAATGAGTAATGTGGAATTGCACTTTGTGGTTTGTCCATCATTTACTGTTGTTCAAATATACAGTAACAGGGAGCTTTATAAAACCCTCTCACGAAGACAAGCGGAGGTGTTAACTGTTACAATTAATCAGATTCTAGCTATCATTTATCTAGTACAATCTAAAACAAAACTAGAATCTGATTGGCTGCTATCAAAACACCCCCATTTACTCTATTTAGAAGGTTTAATACATTTTCTCCACAGTACTTTCTAACCTTGCCTCACATTTCATATTTACAGATGTATCCACATACTGTACACCATTTCTATTTTTCTCAATTTGGCACGCCATGCATAGCATGGATAAGCTTTTTTTCTATGAGTGGATGGATTTTAAAATTTTTGTTTGCCATAATAGAGTATGTATAAAGTAGCATATTTAAAAAGCAAACTAAGAAAAATCACAAAGTATGGCTAAATCTCTGAGTCTATGGCATGAAAAGCCGTGCCATACATGGCAGGATATTGGAAAGGTGTATGTGGACACATCTGTACACTGATAACCGTGACCTTCCAAGACAGTGAATGTGCAAGGACAGCTTTATTTCATGGACCTCAGGTCAACAAGTATAAACTGGTTAGTTGAACAAGGTGCCCTCACATTGTTTTTTTATTCTGAAAAAAGAGTTTGTTAAATAAAACACACTCCAGGCCCCACAATAACTCCAGGGTTATATATTATATATTCCCAGATAGTCATTGACTGTTCTGGGCATTTATGTGTTAAGTAGTGGAATATAACTGTAGTAGTTTTATTTATCAATAGCTTATCATGAACCTATTTTGTTGCCACATCAGCCCTAGTTCCTATGGGATTGAATCAGTCTCACTATCTAAAAGATGGTAAATTTTAGTTTTGCAGCTTTGGTCTGTGATATCCCAGAGGAACACATTGCCAGACATCACAGTTTCATAGACAGCAGGTTTCAGATGTATCTTATTGCAATTTATCTGCAATGTCACATTAAAAAGCCAACTCATTTTCACTGTGAAGCCTTATGATACAGAGTTGGGGTTAGTGTTTTGTTTAATAAAATTTTTATGAAAAAAAAATGAAGATTTGAGCAGTTATGATGAATATAGCACTTATAAGGAAACACTGGCATATAATAAGAATTTAAAGGATATAGTAAAGTATATTGAAAGAAACCGATCCCAAATCCAACAAAGCATTTGAAGTCATACCTGAACGAAATGCGCAGGATTTGGTTTCTTTACTACACTATAATTGGACTGGCAACTGAGAGAAGCCTGACTACCTCCTTGTTGCATGTGGAATCCATATACCTAAAGACAATTTTCACAATATCAGGCTCATAGATATGATTTAAATATAAAATTTAATTTTATTTTATTTTGGATACATTTTGTTTATTAAAGTCACTGTTTTACTTATTTATTTTATACTTTTTTTTTATGTACAACACATCTCAGAGTGTGTGAGGAGAGTGGTACAAGTGAACAAGTGTGCAGAGCTGAGACTGGGAGCAGATCTCAGCTACAGAGACTCACAGTGTTCCAGAGCATGCATCATCTTCTCTACAGTGGGAGTAAGACTGCACGGCTGTGCAGTCCTCCATGCTTCACCACCACAGACATCTCCTGATAAGTTCCACTACCTAATGTGTTCCCTTGTGTGATATATGGGCTCCTGATTACAGCTATCAGTGTTACATCTGAGTCACCTGTGTTCACTAAATAAACCCGCGTTACTGTTTAAGTCACAAAGTGTGTGGACTGACGTCACTGCACCAGATAGCCCAGAACACTCTGCAACAGGTTGCAAGCATAAAGCACAACCTATGTCAATGATCCTGTACCAAGACAGATTAACAATGAGAATTCTATACATATAGATATTAAAAATATCTAGTGAGCACTTATGTAGTATATACAAAATGTATTTTATTAATCAAAACGAAAAAATATAATACAGTGCTAACTGCATACACATTGCATACACAAACAATATTTAAAATATTTCAAATAATAGATAAACGTCAAGTGCAGTATATTTATGCAAAGTGTTAGAGTCAAAGTGCTAGACTCTGCTGCAATTGCCATACTGTTACGGAGGAGTTCACAGGAGGCGAGCAATACATCAAGTTCCGAGATTACTATTCTGATGTTCTCCCTAACTTGACTCTAATACTTTGCATAAATATACTGCAGATGACGTTTATTGTTTAAAATTACAAATGAGGTGGCTGGTCCATAATAATTAGCAATCAAGTTTCTATACAATTATGGTGTTTCCGGAGACAGTTGTGTCAGTAACTTATTTAAAATATTGTTTGTGTATACAATGTGTATGCAACTAGAACTGTGTTATACTTTTTAGTTTTAATTAATAAAATAAATTTGTTATAAACTGCATAAGCGCTCCTTCAAAATTTTTAATATCTATATTTATATAATGCTCTCTGTTTTTTGGCACTACAGTGGTGCTTATAGGGAGCAGCATAGCAGATAATTTAGAGAATTAAAGACCGAGCAGGATAAGGTGGCTTCACAAGTGCTAGGGATAGTTTGTGTTTTTTTCAGATTAACAATGGGGCAGATGGAGCTTTGTACAACTTCAGGCCACCACATAAAAACAGGCCCATCAGCATGACATCATAGGATGGCTGTAGACATAATGGAGAGAGATTTGATGGCTAGAGTCACTGACACACTCGGCTTCCCCAGTCACCAAGGCCACACCGCCTTCTCGGGTGCACATGCAAAGGGCACCAGCTGCAATCTTGCCTAGAGCATCAAATTGGTCAGAACTGGCCCTGGCGAATTGGAAAAGACACAACGTGTAGAGGAGCATGGAATGAGGAGCTAAGATGAGGGCTGCTAGGTTTTATTGAAGAAATATGGGTGCAGGCCATGCTTAAAGCTGGTGGGACTGGTAAAAATCACCCATTTTACTTCATACACATTCTTATTAGCACACCACAAAGAACTGAATTTGGCTGTACAGTATGCCAATGCTGAAATGTACAAATATTTGACCAGATATGTACACCATTTCATATGTGATTGTTATTACTTTGCATGACATAAAGTAGCCATTGGTTGCTACAGAGTCATATCTAAGCACAGCCTGTGTATGTGTGTATCAATCACTCCTTCATTAGAACAAATATCCCATTTTACTGTAATTTGACTGCTCACTTGATAATCACACTGTGATTATAAAACAGGGGAACATATGGGCAAAGACAACCTTTGTCTTCAGTTTGTCTGTTATGTTAGCTTTTAATGCTAAAGAGGGAAATGTATCAACAAGCCCTTTATCTAAGTGATTTATCATCGCCACTTATCACAGTGATGCAGGGAGTATTAATGCTGTAGTGCACAGCATTAAGACAGTCACCAGAAAGATGTTGCACAAACTTACCCCTCTGGTAATCTTTTGACTCCTGATGTCACATCAGTGTAACACTATTTTAATATGTAGTTCTACTGTATTTACAGAACCAAATTGCACATGTGCAAGACTAAATAATGGGTAAAATGTTTTTCTTTGACTATTCAAGTGCACTCCTATAAGGCCACCCTTGCTCACTGACCAAAGATGGAGCATCTAGAGCTTATTCGGGACGTTAGGTAGACATAGTGCCATCTTCAGATGGTGTTACAGTATGTTTTTTGACAAGCGATAAAGAACTCTGCATTTTATCATTTAATTTGTTTAAAACAGACTGCCGCCATAGCCACCTATTATACACCGTATGATAGGTACAGCTTGAAAAATCTCTCCATGGACAGCCTTTGAATACATATTGAGAAGCATTAATAACCCCTTTTTTGTCAGATGATACACTGACCTCATTTTATCACATTTGCATGCTGATCAAGCTGTGCCATTTCTCCTAGAGCAGCCAGAAAAATACATGCTCTCTGTGCTCAGAAAAGGTTCTGTGGACCATCACACACTAAGGACACTCTTCAAGGAGGGCTCGCTCAACTCCTCTACTGTTCACAGTGAGGTCTTTTACTGCAGAAGCACAATACCCAGGGGTGTTTTAAAAGAGGAGGGGGCCCATGTGCCAGCACAACCTCTCATGTCCAGCGAATGTGCTGAGTAGACTCTAGCACAGTACCAGAGTCCACTGCTCATATCTCCAGGAAAATAGTGCCAGTGGCATTTACCTGGTGATTTCTCTTCTGCGCATGCAAAAATATCTGTGAAAATGGCACTGGTACCATCTAATAGTAATTTCTGCAGCGTCTGCAAACAGATAAGCATAGTCTAAGGGTACGTGGTTAGTGGTATGGGTCCCAGTTGATTCAGTGGCCCACGAGCACCAGAAACCCTGAACCCATTATAGATATGTCCCCATTTGAACCTATCTTTCCCCTTGTTGACACAGCTGTTAATACAGCTGACTTGCAGTGCTGAAGCTCTTGTATACCTTTGATTCTTACAAAGTAGTCATCATATTTTTGTTATTATCTATAACACTTTTAACATGAAGTAATAATGGAATCTCTACTTTGAGAGGCCAAATGGTTAACTGACAATTGACTAGATTTGCCTGGCATAAGTGTACCAGGCCCCAAGGAACAGAGGGGCCCCAAGAATATGCCACTTAGTGCCAGCAGGGATGTGAACTGTCTTGTCCAAATGGGGCAGCAAGCTGTAGGCAGTGTGGGCGCAGCCTCAGAGTGACAGGAGCCTCTCACATACAATGACTGTGCGGCGTGAGTATGCACCTGCTCTTCTGGGTCCAGCTCTGCTGCAGACAGTTACGGGACATGGCAGCATCTCCGCTGACCAGGATTCCCAGGCCCTGCACTGGCCTTTTCTGGTGCGGTGTGAGGGCCACATGGTACCTGCTGTGCAGTGTGAGGGTCTGGATACTGCAGCGCAGGTGAGTCTCTCACCGAGAGACTTGGTGAGAGGATTGGTGAGGAAATACAGGGCTTTGGGATAGGGTGGGACATTTGGGAATGCAGCATGGAGTCATTGGGAAGAGACATACAGTGGTGTGGGTGGGGGAGGAAGCAAAGATATACATATTTATATATGTGTATACATAAATATAACAGTTTCTTATATAGTGCAGCAAATTCCATTGCACTTTTATATATATATATATATATATATATATATATATAAAACCTGAGGGGGCCCCAGAGATATCATTAAATCGGGCCCCAAGATTTCTTTTGCCGTCCCTGGTGCTTGTGATTGCATGTCTGTTTTATGGTAATTAGGTTATAAGCTGCTCTGTGACAGGAACTCCAGTTGAAACTGTTTAAGTACAGAATAATACTGTATGTAAAAGTTAAATATATATTTATTTATTTATTTATTTTATGTAATTGTATGTAGTGGAAATCCTCTGTATGCAAATCTTGTAATAGAACAACTTAGTTGGATTACAAAATAAAACCCAATTCTGAATGTCAAGCTACTATAAAATAAAGAAATCTATAGTTGTATAGTTGAGCAAACAAACCTGGTATCAAAGATATATAGAAAGTCAAGTAAATATTAGGTTTGTGGTAGAATATGAATTAGCATGTGAAAGGGACACATCAGTTATTACGCTTTAGAGAGCATTGCTAAATCCTCAAAGCAGTATGTTTAGCAAACATTATCGTAGCAAATATACATCACTGAACATGACTATGAACTGGCAACCAGTATATAATTTGCATAATAAAACTAATCTACAAAGATGTGTTGAAAAGCAAAACATTGGAACAAATTAGAAGAAAAAATAGAAATTGTGAACAGTTATTTAGCAGTCAATGCAGTGTAGATTACAAAGAGATGACAGATCCTCCACAATAGTTTATAATGTGCTGGCTATAATTTATTCCTGTTAATTAACTAAAAAAGTTTGGCCAATGTGGAACTCAAGGTATCTTTCTCCAAACACTTGAACAGCTGTTATTACTAAGAATTTTTTTTTGTGTCATTATGGTGAAACCTGACACAATAGTAATTCAAAGAAGAACATAATTAAAAGCAGAATCCACATTCAGGATTATTTCCAAATTAATTGAAAGTTATTAAACAATCAGTGCACATTATAGACTCCTACATATACCAGTTTAACTAAGGACTTAAATTAATGGAATCTGGGGCATTCATCCAACACATACTACATCAGTATAATTAAAATAATCTATATCTTGTGTATAGCACTTTTGTCTGAAGTGATTTTATAACAAAATAACTCTAAAATAGCATAGGAACTATTAAAAAGCATAAGATCTTTTAAATAGTACAAGAACTCTAAAAATGTCTCACTATATCAAGTCTTACAAAAATTATGATTAATAGCTTAATTTTTATGTCATGGCTGTGCAATTTACAAATACTGTAGTCCAGAGGTTCTCAAACTGTGTGCCTAGGCACCCTGGGGTGCCTCGGGACACTTTCAGGGGTGCCCTGGATTGGTGGTCTAGGACCAATTCAAATTATTTATGGTCAATGTAACAATCATAACATATCTGGACTAACAGAAGTAAATCCTGTCCATCATCACATAACTGAACCTAAGGATGACCTATAAACACTATTTACTTACTGTAATATTTTTTTCTGAATTTCTAAATAAGATATTTTTGGGCAAGAGGTGCCGTGAAAACAATTCTGATACTGCAGGGCGCTGTGATTCAAAAAAGTTTAGAAACCACTGCTTACTGTAGTTTTCTTTTCTACCCAAAAGGGGAGAGATTAATTTGAGATTTAAAAGTGTCCTAAAATGTTGAACTTAAGTGGACAGGGGATATATAGAAACTACTCTGAACACAGATTATGAGATACAGGGCAGGTTGTATTAAAATACATCGCGATGACGGAGGCCCCACAAAATACCTGTGAGAAGGTGTGTGGGGGGGGTCTCCATCACCTCACTGAGCTCTCCATCTCCTACCAGGCTGGGAAGCAGGCAGCCGGATGTCCCAGGTGCCTCCTCCTCCTCCCTGCAGCTGGAATGACCTCGAACTGTGTTGCTAGGAGGAGGAGGAGGAGTTTGGCTTCCGGGACCAGGGCTGCCAGCACACAGCTATTTCCTGGGGGGATGGGGGTTTGCGTGAGCGGTGCGAGGAGGTGGGATGTGGCGGCCGGAGGTAAGAAGCTCATAGGCTTCTATAGGATATTGCCATCAAAAGATGGCGATACCCTTGGTGGCGAAAACGCGGCAGCCTGGGGTTAGTACATATGAAAATTCGGTATAACCCCCCAAAATGTTTTTTTTTACCACATTTTCCCTTTAGTACACCCCGCTCACAGAGTTGAATTTAAATTTGCCATAAATCCTACTGCACTGGATGCATGGCACTAATTCTGTATCTTCAACTTTATGCAGCGTTGTAAGCATCTTTGCAGGGGAGGTTTAAGAGAGGAGATGGCCCAAATCAGGGCCAGATTAACAATGGGGCAGATGGAGCTACAGCTCCAGGCCTCCCCATAAGAATAGGCCCATCATCATGGCAGCATGATGATTATCAGCTACCCAGTTGGCCACACTATCGACGATAAATCATAAGTATTAAAATAGTTTTTCTAGTTTTCTCAAAAATGTATGCATTTTTTGTGTTTTTATGTACTTAGGGAAACAGTGGTGCTGATAGTGTAGGAGGTGTACACACCCATGTGGCTCTGGCCCCACCCACAACCACAGATCACAGCTGCTCCGCATCTTACAGTAGGCCCTTGAACATTTTCAGCTCCAGACTCACGTGGCTCTAAATCCGGCCCTGGCCCAAATGCAGGCTTCATGTGGGCCCGCACATCTCAGGCAGTGCAGTAGACTCTGGCTTTGTGCCAGATTCTATTGTGCATATACAAGTCTCTGGGAACATGGCACATTCCTGGGGACATCTCTATTGCACCTGTACAGATCCCCAGGAAAATGTCTGCTGCACCATTTTCTTGATGATTTCTGTCTGCAGTGAAGGGTGCCACTGGACTATAAATGGATAAGTATAAATATATGGGTGCAAGGTGTGCGGGGTGGGCCTGTGTGCACTGCACACACTGCACCGAATACAGACAAGCCAATACATCTTTCATGTATGAATACATGTGTACTTATTAGTGATGAGCGGGTTCGGTTTCTCGGAAACCGAACCCCCCCGAACTTCACGCTTTTTACACGGGTCCGAGGCAGACTCGGATCTTCCCACCTTGCTCGGCTAACCCGAGCGCGCCCGAACGTCATCATCCCGCTGTCGGATTCTCGCGAGGCTCGTATTCTATCGCGAGACTCGGATTCTATATAAGGAGCCGCGTGTCGCCGCCATTTTCACACGTGCATTGAGATTGATAGGGAGAGGACGTGGCTGGCGTCCTCTCCGTTTAGAATAGAAATAGATAGTGAGAGTGAGACACTTGATTTACTGGAGCTTAGGAGTACTCAGAGAGTGCAGAGTTTACTAGTGACTGACCAGTGACCACCAGTGCAGTTTTATTATTATTTAATATAATCCGTTCTCTGCCTGAAAAAAAACGATACCCAGTGACACAGTATACCATATCTGTGCTCAGCCTCAGTGTGCTGCATCATCTATGTATATCTGACTGTGCTGAGTGCTCACTGCTCACACAGCTTAATTGTGGGGGAGACTGGGGTGCAGTTATAGCTGGAGTACATATATTTAACAGTGCACACTTTTGCTGCCAGAGTGCCACTGCCAGTGTGACTGACCAGTGACCAGTGACCACCAGTATATTGTGATTGTCTGCCTGAAAAAGTTAAACACTCGTCGTGTGGTGTTTTTATTCTATAAACGCATTCTGCTGACAGTGTCCAGCAGGTCCGTCATTATATAATATATACCTGTCCTGCAGTAGTGATATATATATATTTTTTATATCATTATCATCCAGTCTATACTAGCAGCAGACGCAGTACGGAAGTCCACGGCTGTAGCTACCTCTGTGTCGGCAGTCGCTCGTCCATCCATAATTGTATACCACCTACCTGTTGTGTTTTTTTTTTCTATCTTCTTGATACTAGTAGCTTACTTTAGGAGTCTGCAGTGCTGACAGTGTCCAGCAGGTCCGTCTTTATATAATATATACCTGTCCGGCTGCAGTAGTGATATATATATATTTTTTATATCATTATCATCCAGTCTATATTAGCAGCAGACGCAGTACGGTAGTCCACGGCTGTAGCTACCTCTGTGTCGGCAGTCGCTCGTCCATCCATAATTGTATACCACCTACCTGTTGTGTTTTTTTTTTCTATCTTCTTGATACTAGTAGCTTACTTTAGGAGTCTGCAGTGCTGACAGTGTCCAGCAGGTCCGTCATTATATAATATATACCTGTCCGGCTGCAGTAGTGATATATATATATTTTTTATATCATTATCATCCAGTCTATATTAGCAGCAGATGCAGTACGGTAGTCAACGGCTGTAGCTACCTCTGTGTCGGCAGTCGCTCGTCCATCCATAATTGTATACCACCTACCTGTGGTGTTTTTTTTTTCTATCTTCTTGATACTAGTAGCTTACTTTAGGAGTCTGCAGTGCTGACAGTGTCCAGCAGGTCCGTCATTATATAATATATACCTGTCCGGCTGCAGTAGTGATATATATATATTTTTTATATCATTATCATCCAGTCTATATTAGCAGCAGACGCAGTACGGTAGTCCACGGCTGTAGCTACCTCTGTGTCGGCAGTCGCTCGTCCATCCATATTTGTATACCACCTACCTGTGGTGTTTTTTTTTCTATCTTCTTGATACTAGTAGCTTACTTTAGGAGTCTGCAGTGCTGACAGTGTCCAGCAGGTCCGTCATTATATAATATATACCTGTCAGGCTGCAGTAGTGATATATATATATTTTTTATATCATTATCATCCAGTCTATATTAGCAGCAGACGCAGTACGGTAGTCCACGGCTGTAGATACCTCTGTGTCGGCAGTCGCTCGTCCATCCATAATTGTATACCACCTACCTGTTGTTTTTTTTTCTATCTTCTTGATACTAGTAGCTTACTTTAGGAGTCTGCAGTGCTGACAGTGTCCAGCAGGTCCGTCATTATATAATATATACCTGTCAGGCTGCAGTAGTGATATATATATATTTTTTATATCATTATCATCCAGTCTATATTAGCAGCAGACGCAGTACGGTAGTCCACGGCTGTAGCTACCTCTGTGTCGGCAGTCGCTCGTCCATCCATAATTGTATACCACCTACCT
Source organism: Pseudophryne corroboree (assembly GCF_028390025.1). Taxonomy (NCBI): domain Eukaryota; kingdom Metazoa; phylum Chordata; class Amphibia; order Anura; family Myobatrachidae; genus Pseudophryne; species Pseudophryne corroboree. The sequence continues at coordinate 971,493,323 of NC_086445.1, read as the reverse complement.
GTGGTGTTTTTTTTTTCTATCTTCTTGATACTAGTAGCTTACTTTAGGAGTCTGCAGTGCTGACAGTGTCCAGCAGGTCCGTCATTATATAATATATACCTGTCCGGCTGCAGTAGTGATATATATATATTTTTTATATCATTATCATCCAGTCTATATTAGCAGCAGACGCAGTACGGTAGTCCACGGCTGTAGCTACCTCTGTGTCGGCAGTCGCTCGTCCATCCATAATTGTATACCACCTACCTGTGGTGTTTTTTTTTTTCTATTTTCTTGATACTAGTAGCTTACTTTAGGAGTCTGCAGTGCTGACAGTGTCCAGCAGGTCCGTCATTATATAATATATACCTGTCCGGCTGCAGTAGTGATATATATATTTTTTTTATATCATTATCATCCAGTCTATATTAGCAGCAGACGCAGTACGGTAGTCCACGGCTGTAGCTACCTCTGTGTCGGCAGTCGCTCGTCCATCCATAAGTATACTAGTATCCATCCATCTCCATTGTTTACCTGAGGTGCCTTTTAGTTGTGCCTATTAAAATATGGAGAACAAAAATGTTGAGGTTCCAAAAATAGGGAAAGATCAAGATCGACTTCCACCTCGTGCTGAAGCTGCTGCCACTAGTCATGGCCGAGACGATGAAATGCCATCAAAGTCGTCTGCCAAGGCCGATGCCCAATGTCATAGTACAGAGCATGTAAAATCCAAAACACCAAATATCAGTAAAAAAAGGACTCAAAAATCTAAAATAAAATTGTCGGAGGAGAAGCGTAAACTTGCCAATATGCCATTTACCACACGGAGTGGCAAGGAACGGCTGAGGCCCTGGCCTATGTTCATGGCTAGTGGTTCAGCTTCACATGAGGATGGAAGCACTCAGCCTCTTGCTAGAAAAATGAAAAGAATCAAGCTGGCAAAAGCACAGCAAAGAACTGTGCGTTTTTCGAAATCACAAATCCACAAGGAGAGTCCAATTGTGTCGTTTGCGATGCCTGACCTTCCCAACACTGGACGTGAAGAGCATGCGCCTTCCACCATTTGCACGCCCCCTGCAAGTGCTGGAAGGAGCACCCGCAGTCCAGTTCCTGATAGTCAGATTGAAGATGTCAGTGTTGAAGTACACCAGGATGAGGAGGATATGGGTGTTGCTGGCGCTGGGGAGGAAATTGACCAGGAGGATTCTGATGGTGAGGTGGTTTGTTTAAGTCAGGCACCCGGGGAGACACCTGTTGTCCGTGGGAGGAATAGGGCCATTGACATGCCTGGTGAAAATACCAAAAAAATCAGCTCTTCGGTGTGGAAGTATTTCAACAGAAATGCGGACAACATTTGTCAAGCCGTGTGTTGCCTTTGTCAAGCTGTAATAAGTAGGGGTAAGGACGTTAACCACCTCGGAACATCCTCCCTTATACGTCACCTGCAGCGCATTCATCATAAGTCAGTGACAAGTTCAAAAACTTTGGGCGACAGCGGAAGCAGTCCACTGACCAGTAAATCCCTTCTTCTTGTAACCAAGCTCACGCAAACCACCCCACCAACTCCCTCAGTGTCAATTTCCTCCTTCCCCAGGAATGCCAATAGTCCTGCAGGCCATGTCACTTGCAATTCTGACGAGTCCTCTCCTGCCTGGGATTCCTCCGATGCATCCTTGCGTGTAACGCCTACTGCTGCTGGCGCTGCTGTTGTTGCTGCTGGGAGTCGATGGTCATCCCAGAGGGGAAGTCGTACTCGTAAGACCACTTTTACTACTTCCACCAAGCAATTGACTGTCCAACAGTCCTTTGCGAGGAAGATGAAATATCACAGCAGTCATCCTGCTGCAAAGCGGATAACTGAAGCCTTGGCATCCTGGGCGGTGATAAACGTGGTTCCGGTATCCATCATTACTGCAGAGGCAACTAGAGACTTGTTGGAGGTACTGTGTCCCCGGTACCAAATACCATCTAGGTTCCATTTCTCTAGGCAGGCGATATCGAAAATGTACACAGACCTCAGAAAAAGACTCACCAGTGTCCTAAAAAATGCAGTTGTACCCAATGTCCACTTAACCACGGACATGTGGACAAGTGGAGCAGGGCAGGCTCAGGACTATATGACTGTGACAGCCCACTGGGTAGATGTATGGACTCCCGCCGCAAGAACAGCAGCGGCGGCACCAGTAGCAGCATCTCGCAAACGCCAACTCTTTCCTAGGCAGGCTACGCTTTGTATCACCGCTTTCCAGAATACGCACACAGCTAAAAACCTCTTACGGCAACTGAGGAAGATCATCGCAGAATGGCTTACCCCAATTGGACTCTCCTGTGGATTTGTGGCATCTGACAACGCCAGCAATATTGTGTGTGCATTAAATATGGGCAAATTCCAGCACGTCCCATGTTTTGCACATACCTTGAATTTGGTGGTGCAGAATTATTTAAAAAACGAGAGGGGCGTGCAAGAGATGCTGTCGGTGGCCAGAAGAATTGCGGGACACTTTCGGCGTACAGGCACCACGTACAGAAGACTGGAGCACCACCAAAAACGCCTGGACCTGCCCTGCCATCATCTGAAGCAAGAAGTGGTAACGAGGTGGAATTCAACCCTCTATATGCTTCAGAGGTTGGAGGAGCAGCAAAAGGCCATTCAAGCCTATACAATTGAGCACGATATAGGAGGTGGAATGCACCTGTCTCAAGCGCAGTGGAGAATGATTTCAACGTTGTGCAAGGTTCTGCAACCTTTTGAACTTGCCACACGTGAAGTCAGTTCAGACACTGCCAGCCTGAGTCAGGTCATTCCCCTCATCAGGCTTTTGCAGAAGAAGCTGGAGACATTGAAGGAGGAGCTAACACAGAGCGATTCCGCTAGGCATGTGGGACTTGTGGATGGAGCCCTTAATTCGCTTAACAAGGATTCACGGGTGGTCAATCTGTTGAAATCAGAGCACTACATTTTGTCCACCGTGCTCGATCCTAGATTTAAAACCTACCTTGGATCTCTCTTTCCGGCAGACACAAGTCTGCTGGGGTTCAAAGAACTGCTGGTGACAAAATTGTCAAGTCAAGCGGAACGCGACCTGTCAACATCTCCTCCTTCACATTCTCCCGCAACTGGGGGTGCGAGGAAAAGGCTCAGAATTCCGAGCCCACCCGCTGGCGGTGATGCAGGGCAGTCTGGAGCGACTGCTGATGCTGACATCTGGTCCGGACTGAAGGACCTGACAACGATTACGGACATGTCGTCTACTGTCACTGCATATGATTCTCTCCCCATTGAAAGAATGGTGGAGGATTATATGAGTGACCGCATCCAAGTAGGCACGTCAGACAGTCCGTACTTATACTGGCAGGAAAAAGAGGCAATTTGGAGGCCCTTGCACAAACTGGCTTTATTCTACCTAAGTTGCCCTCCCACAAGTGTGTACTCCGAAAGAGTGTTTAGTGCCGCCGCTCACCTTGTCAGCAATCGGCATACGAGGTTACATCCAGAAAATGTGGAGAAGATGATGTTCATTAAAATGAATTTTAATCAATTCCTCCGTGGAGACATTGACCAGCAGCAATTGCCTCCACAAAGTACACAGGGAGCTGAGATGGTGAATTCCAGTGGGGACGAATTGATAATCTGTGAGGAGGGGGATGTACACGGTGATATATCGGAGGATGATGATGAGGTGGACATCTTGCCTCTGTAGAGCCAGTTTGTGCAAGGAGAGATTAATTGCTTCTTTTTTGGTGGGGGTCCAAACCAACCTGTCATTTCAGTCACAGTCGTGTGGCAGACCCTGTCACTGAAATGATGGGTTGGTTAAAGTGTGCATGTCCTGTTTATACAACATAAGGGTGGGTGGGAGGGCCCAAGGACAATTCCATCTTGCACCTCTTTTTTCTTTCATTTTTCTTTGCGTCATGTGCTGTTTGGGGAGTAGTTTTTGGAAGGGCCATCCTGCGTGACACTGCAGTGCCACTCCTAGATGGGCCAGGTGTTTGTGTCGGCCACTTGGGTCGCTTATCTTAGTCACACAGCTACCTCATTGCGCCTCTTTTTTTCTTTGCGTCATGTGCTGTTTGGGGGGTGTTTTTTGGAAGGGCCATCCTGCGTGACACTGCAGTGCCACTCCTAGATGGGCCAGGTGTTTGTGTCGGCCACTAGGGTCGCTTATATTAGTCACACAGCTACCTCATTGCGCCTCTTTTTTTTCTTCTTTGCGTCATGTGCTGTTTGGGGAGTAGTTTTTTGAAGGGCCGTCCTGCGTGACACTGCAGTGCCATTCCTAGATGGGCCAGGTGTTTGTGTCGGCCACTTGGGTCGCTGAGCTTAGTCATCCAGCGACCTCGGTGCAAATTTTAGGACTAAAAATAATATTGTGAGGTGTGAGGTGTTCAGAATAGACTGAAAATTAGTGGAAATTATGGTTATTGAGGTTAATAATACTTTGGGATCAAAATGACCCCCAAATTCTATGATTTAAGCTGTTTTTTAGGGTTTTTTGAAAAAAACACCCGAATCCAAAACACACCCGAATCCGACAAAAAAAATTTGGTGAGGTTTTGCCAAAACGCGTTCGAACCCAAAACACGGCCGCAGAACCGAACCCAAAACCAAAACACAAAACTCGAAAAATTTCCGGTGCTCATCACTAGTACTTATGCTTCCGTCCAAACAATTCCATCAACATAGCTTCACAGCAGGGGCACATTAACAGAGCAGGTGACACATGTGCAGTCTCATACCAGGCCCCCCTCCTCTCTAGCTGGCAGCACTCTAATGAGCTCTTGTATATTCTGGCACTGTTCCATAGTCTACTATGCATGCACAGTTCTATGTGAAAATGGCATGGTGACCATTTTCCCAATGATATGTGCAGTACTGCTGCCGCCATTGTTGGACTCTGGAAAGGTTGTTATTGAAGAACTGTGTGTAGAGTGTGTAGTGTGAGTCCCCCTGGACCATGTGCCCTGTGTGCCCCTAGAGTGTGTAGTGTGAGTCCCCCTGTACCCATTATAGATACATCACTTGCTTGTGTGTTAGATGCCCCTTTACCAATATATATCATAGTGTTCTATCTCTTGACATAATTATAACAACGTAAGAAACACAGACTGTATATGACCCTTAAAATCTGAACAAAAAAAAAATGTTGTACTTTATTAGGTAAAATAATTGATCTCCAAGGCCATATTCACTCTGTTGGTAGTTCTTCTAACCATGTGCACAACAATTACAAATAACGATAAATAAACCATATATTTATAGTAATACATGTGACAGTTTAAGGATTTTAAATAAGCAAATACATATGGTTGAGTTTCTCATATCCAAAATGCTTGGAATCAGAAGTATTTTAGGTTTCAGATTTTTCTATATTTTGGAATATTTGAATACCACAATGAGAAATCCTGTGTATAGGACCGAGATTTAAACACAAAATGCATGTATATTTCATATACCCTATTGTGCACATAGCCTGAAGGTAATCTTTTACAATATCTTTCAATTATTTTGTGCATGAAATAAAGTTTGTGTACTATCTTAGTCACATCTCAAAAATTTGGATTTTGTAATAATAATAACAATAATAATAATAATAATAATAATAATAATAATAATAATAATAATAATATAGCAGCACTCTTTCTCCAATAGGACTCAAGGAGCTTAATAGATAGAAATAATATAATAGGTACAAAAACAATGAAGGACATCTTTTTTTTTCATAAAATACAGAGATCTTTGAGATACAAAAGGAAAATTTGTGAAATGCGTGAGTAAACTCCCAGATGTACTCCAGGAGATTTGAGGTACTACTAAATGTTTTTTATTTAAAGATCACAGTGATCAAGCGGGCAGTATGAAATCAACAGCTGCTTCAGATACCTTGGGCCGCGATCATGTAGGGCTTCTAAAGTCAGCAAGCCAATCTTGAAAGTGATTCACTATGTTACAGCCTGCCAGTGGCGAGAGTAGAGAATGGATGTTATATGTCTGGAACAGGACTGGTTGGGTACAGCCTGACTGCTGCATTTTATACCAGATATAAGCGGTAATGATTTAAAAAAATCTATATTATTTACTTAGCTTTTTCTCTAAAGCATTCTTGTTTAAAACTATATATATATATATATATATATATGTTTGTTGAATCTATAAATGTCTGGAGATCAGCTGAAAAACACAGAAATTATTAAAAATGTATTTTAATGATTATCCTGTCATTCTTAAATCTACACTCTACTTGTATTACAGAAAGAGGAGTCATATTAGTATGAAAGTGCATAAGTTGAATATATGGCATGACACCATTATTATAGCCGATGCTTTGTTACATTTACTGTCTTTTGAACCTTACAGGGCCTTTCAATGGGAAGGAGGTACAGAACTTCACAAAGCAGACGGCATACCTACTTCACACGGCAGTACATGAGACACAATAGGTCTTATTACAGACAAAGAGAAAGGAAAGGACACAAAGTGGGACAGAAATGGTAAGGCAGTGTGAAATCACAACAGTCGTCTGGCTCCCTAATACTTAAGAAAAGCCGTAGTATTGCATTTTGCTTTTATATAACATCAATCAAAAACCTGTACACCCTTATTTCTGAAAGGACTGTATAGATTAAAAAAATTACTTTCTGACTTTTTTTTACATTAAAGCAGCTTTCAATTAATAACATGTTTAAAAAAGTAAAAAAATAAATAAAAGGCACTCAATCAAATGACAGGAAATTGAAAAATCAGAGATAACACTAAAAACAGAAATAAATGATTATTCACATATTCACATACTGTATGTGCTCAGTTTAAGATGCACTGTAACTTACTGTTTTGAACCCCACAAAATACTAAGGTAATTGCATAGTCCCAACGGAGTAGACTTTGGTGCCGTTGATCCTGAGCCTGCAGGACCAACTGCTGAGTAATTCAACAACACCCTTTCCTGAAACTATTATCAATCACTGGTACTCAGCTGTAACAAAGACTTAAACTCTAAAGTAGCTCAGGCTTAAGATCATAGACACATATGTTTAAATGGAACAGGACACTTGATAAAAACTCAATGGTATAATAAATTAAAAGCACTATATCAAGGTACCATTGAATTAGATAGCACTAAGAACAAAATGCATTTTCTAAATATGCCAACTAAATAGAAATAAATATAATAGTAACAATACTGTACACATAGAAAACAGCTAAACAGATCTTCAGAATAGTACTGGTAATTGACACTGAAGATTTTGTAAATAGCACAGATAATTGCACTGGAGGGATATGCTAGGCAGATCTTCCAAAAAGCACAGGTAATTTGCAAAGTGAAGAAATGCTAAAAGGTAGAGATGTGTCCTCTCTTATGTTTGCTGCAGGAGGCTGCATATTGTAGCATTGCAGCGATGTGGTATAGCGCAGTCTCTTGCGGCCTCAGTCCCCCCACTGTCCTCTTTAGGAACATGCATACATGTGCTCCCATTGGCTTCCCCTTGTGCGCCAGCTACCCTGCCACTCACCCTATGGTGCCTGTCTCTATGAGTGGGCAGCGGTTCTACTGTATTAGGCTGACTTCAGTGATTACACTAGCAGGAGCATGCATACACATACTCCCACAATTATACACTGCGCAGCAGCTATAAGAGTGTAAGTGGTCACATCTGTAGCAGGTTTTCTGAATAGCACAGATATTGCACTGGTAATTTACACAGCAAAGAGGTGGTGGGCAGATCTTCCTTAATTGCACTCTGAAGAAATACTGGCAGATCTTCCAAATAGCACAGATTAATAAGGTCCACTCAGCAGCACAGAGCATGTATCCATGTGGTCGCCAGGACTGACAGGATCAGCCTCATTACAACCCACAAAGGATTGTCAGAGGGAAGTCCCTATAAAGGATAAACAGTCCATAATCCCAAGTCCAGAAAACATGCTACAGTAGGCTCTAAACTCAGCTGCAGCAATTAAGAGTCAGAACACAACCCTGCACAACGACTCCTAGTCTGTACAGCTGACTAGTTACAAGGAGACTGATTTGTTACATAAATTAGCATTTCTGACTGGTCGCATGAAATGTGACCATGAGATGCAAAGCCCAGCCTGTCATGGTCACATCTGATGTGACCACACAAGGCAAGTGGTTAAAAGATTATAAAAGCCAGCATGTACACTCCTAGGTAATTTCAGTAGCATAATTACAGTCATACACAATATTGTCTTATAACAAACTATCAAATCAACAAATCTTTCTCACTGGTATATTTGGATCATATTCAAGAAAGATATTATACTAATTACTTTGATATACAGTAGAGTTAAACTGATATCTTTTCTTTTCATCAGCACATTAAGTAAAACTTGCATTGTATTTTTTGCCAAAATATGTTCTTGAAAGTGTAATAATTATTCATGCTCTTCAGAGACAGAGAACAATATAAAATGCATTTAAGCCAAACATTGGACCTTCACCAACTATAAAACATAAAAATATGTGCAAAAGCCTATTTAGAATAATTACTTGAAAAACTTTAGGTTACAGTGTACATTGCCATGTGGAACGAACCTGCTTTATTTCCTCTATACAGGCTGCAAAAGTTGTAGAATCACACAGTTACAGACGGAAGTTAGATCTAGAAGATTAACTCCTCCTGAAAAAGTGCAACAGGAATTTGCTGCTGCTATTCCTGGAACAGATGCAGTAACTACCGTAGTGGATAAGACAGGTAGTGCCACATAGTTACTGTATATATAGTTAGATCCATAAATATTTGGACAGTGACACAATTTTTGTTATTTTAGCTGTTTACCCTAAACATATTCAAGTTACAGTTATATAATGGGTTTAGGAATCACAGCTGTTTAATATGTGGTCCGATCTTTTTCAAGGGACCAAATGTAATTGAACATTTGACTCAAAAGCTGTTTCATGGACTTTGTTAATTTTTTATTTATTTTTTTGCAATTAAGCAGGCAGAAGGTCTTGGAAAGGTGTAGTATTTGCAGATGGAAGCTGTTGCTGTGAACCCACAACATCCGCTCAAATGAGCTCTCACTGCAAGTAAAACAGACTATCCTTAGACTGAAAACACAAAAACAATCTATCAGATAGATAGTGGGAACCTTAGAAGTGGCCAAATTAACTAACAGTTTGGTACATTCTGAGAATAAAAGAATGCATTGGTGAGCTCGACAACAAATAAAGGCCTGACTGTCCATGAAAGACAACAGTGGTGGATGATTGTACAATCCGTTCCATGGTAAAGAAAAACCCCTTCACAACATCCAACCAATTGAAGAATTCTCAGCAGGGGGTAGGCATATCATTATCCAAGTCTACCATAAAAGAGAAGACTTCATGAGAGCAAATACAGAAGGTTTGCCACAATGTGCAAACCCTACATTAGCCTCAAGAATAAAAATGCTGCCAAAAAACAACTAAAAAAAGCCAGTCCAGTTCTACAGCAGCATTTTATGGACAAAAAAGGCTAAGATCAAGCTGTACCAGAATGATGGGAAGAAAAAAGCATGGAGAAGGTTTGGAATAGCTCATGATCTGAAACATACCACATCATCTCAAAAACACTGTGGAGTCAGTGTGAAAGCATTGGCATGCATTCTTCTTTCCAAAGGCACTGCGGAGGAGATGTACTAAGCCCTAAAAAGTGATACACTTCACAGTGATAAAGTACTAGACAATCAGCTCCTAAATGCCATGTCCAGGCTGGGTTTGAAAAATGACAGGAGCTGGTTGGTTGGTATTTTATCACTGTGAAATGTATCACTTTTCAAGGCTTAGTACATCTCCCTCTAGGTCACTAGTGTTTATTGATAATGTGACAGAAGCAGCAAGATTAATTCTGAAGTATGTAGAGATATACTATCTGCTCAGATTCAGCCAAATTCAGCAAAGTTGATTTCACAATAGAGATGGACAATGACCCAAAATATACTGCGAAAACTGCCCAAGAGTTTTGTAAGGCAAAGATGTGGAATGTACTGCAATGGCTGAGTCAATCATCCGATTTCAACCCAATCAAGCATGTACTTTACTTGCTGAACAGAAAACGAAAAACAGAAAGAGCCACAAACAAAAACTAAAGACACCTGCAGCAAAGGCCTGGCAAAGCATAACAAAGGAGGAAAGACAGAATTTGGTGATGACGAAGTGCTCTAGATTTCAGACAGTTATTGCCTGCAAAGGATTCTCAACAAAATATTAAACATTAACATTTTATTTCTGATCATGTTAATTTCTCCAATTACATCTGAGCACCTGAAAAAAGAGGACTGTGTATAAAGATGGATGGAATTCCTAAACATTTCATACAATATTTTTGTACAACCCCATGAATTAAAACTGAAAGTCTGCACTCTAGTTGCATTTCCATTGTTTAATTTGAAATCCATTGTGAAGGTTTACAGAGCCCAAATTATGAAAAATGTGCCAGTGTCCAAATATATATGGATCTAACTGCAGCTGTAGATTTGTTGTGGTTATCACTAAAGATAAGTTACAGATGTAGTCACACTCATCGTAGCTACATCTCGGCAAAGAGGCATGACCGCATGCACGTCTAAGGCACGCACACACCCCATTTGCAATGAATGCGGCAGATAAATATGCAGCTCGGAGCGGCAAGCGTGCCGATGAGCATGGCTACATCTGTACCATCACCAAATCCTTAACTTGTTACCTAATAATAAATATGAACCCTTTAAATTGTCCAAGTTCTTTGCGGTATTGTATTGGTTAGGGTCTTGTCTCTCCCTGTGTTGGCATCCAGTCTTATAAACTGGGCATCTGGACTTGGCTAAACTTTGACAAGCACAGCATGAGGACCACAAAAATATGGTACCATAAATGAACATCATACATCATGTAAAGTATACAGATTTGGTTTTACCATGGAATTAACTTATTTTGTGTATAAGTAGCACAGAGATGAATCAAGGCTTTCTGTTACCCACTGCAAAGACTCAGTAGATAGTATTTATCTCTCAGAACCCTCAGACGATTAGGATGCTAAACCCACTTTAAGATTGGCTGAGACTCAGTACTAATGAGTGGAGTCTACCATGCTGGTATTGTTCACCAGGCAGTGGTGGATCTGCAGGGGGGGGGGGGCACAAGGGTGTACCGTAAAAGGACATTCCCTATAACACACAGCCCCAAGCCCTGCCCACTTACTGATCTTCATAAAAATAGCAGGTGCCGCAATAGTATCTCTATGGCTGCAGCATTCAGACAGATGAGTTACAGTTAAGTAGTATAAGCAGTCTCACATTGCTTACTCTCGCAACGCCAGTCCTGTAGCAGCTAATTATGAAAAACTGGAGGACTGTAAATCGCTCAGCCTGATTGGTCAGACGAAGTGTCAGTCAGTCTTTCTGGCATCATCTCATGGGAGGTGACTGTAGCGGGATCCGGTGTGCACTGTATGTACTAGTGCTGGCTGGAACCAATCTCACCCTGACAGCAATGTCACCACAGACACCTGTATATGATTAGCTGACCATTCCATTTGTGGGGTGGGGGCAGGCACGGAGAGTACCGGGACAGTGTGATTGAAGGGTACTAGCACAATGCGTAGTGCAGCAAGAGGCTCTTACACACACTCAGAAGCCGGGTTGAATGTATTGAGTCAGGAGGAAGAGTCAGCCAGACAGAGTTGCGTGCATGCCATGATGATGAAATGGACCATTATAGCCATCAGTGTGTTCTGTGATAGAGAGGCTGGGGCTGCATTCTGTCTTCTCTTTGCATGCTGTGGGCTCACTGGCAGGCATTTCCCCCAGTTCCACCACTCTTATCCTGTGTCAGAAGAGTTACCATCAATAATGAGGTGAGGCCTTTGGTAAAGGGAGAGCTCCTGCTACTACTAGAGTCATGTGATTGTGGTATTGGAAGTAGAGTTAATCATTAGTATGGTGATGGGCACAGAGGTGTGTAGATGGGATGGAGCGTGAGCAGGTGGGCACAGGGCTGTGGGATGGAGAGTGAGCAGATGGGCACAGGGCTGTAGGATGGAGCACGAGCAGGTGGGCTCAGCCTGGGCACAGTCTTATTTGATCAGGTAATAAGCGTTAGCTGAGACTCATGAGCCGCTGGCATCTGCATTATTGCGGCTAATGCATGTTTAGATTGTCACCCATCTCACATATGTTATGTAACACACCTAAAAGTTCAGGGATTTCTATATATTTACACTGTCCTATATACTGTATCTAAGGCAAGGGAGAGAGGCAAAGCAGCAGCTGCTTGCCTAATCTAAGATTAGCTGAATGCTGCATAAGCCTGAGGCCATATAAGAGCCCAACTTTTGGTGATTGGTTGTTTTATGACTTAGCAGTTGCTAGGCAGATCATGCTTCCGGTGGGTTTTTCCTATAGGATCAGAGGGTTGTCCATCAAGCTTTAAGGGGTTGGTCTCAGGATAGTATATAGGGCAGGGTCATGTGCCTCAGACTTCCTCTTGCCATTTATTGTATGCCCTCCCGCCCTCCCTGATTATATTTGATTTGTTTTGTTCTCTTCAGTTGGCTATTGACAGCCAGATTGGCGGGAAGTCGCTACCAACAAACGGGTATAAGTGGTCATTGTGGGGCACCCTCTTTAGAAGGACGGCAGGTGTGTCCTTCTCTTGCGGTTGGACATTTAGACGTTCCCCTGCGGGAACCGAACGTTTGCCAGAGAAAAGAGTGGTGAGGCCAGCACAATGCGGGTTATGCAGGAAGGAGGCGGGGTTTGGGTACTCCCCTCCTTGGTTTTGTGGATTTCATCCAAGTGACTGGAGCTGGTGTCTGGTAGCGACTTTTCCTTTGCCATCCTCCAATCTAAATTTAACTTTGCAATCTAAATTAATTCCAATTCAATTACAATTATAGTTTAAAGAGTTGGTCAGCGATCAATAAATATCGTCTGACCTTTAACTCCAGCTACCGTGTCCGTGTCTTTATTTCAGTGTGTGTGTCGTTTTATTTTAGTGATAAGCTAGCTTAAGAAAGGTTTATGTAATTACAATAAAGTTATGGACGCCTTATGCACTCACCAGGTAGGTACCATAGGGGATACTTTTTTCTTCATCATTAACAATTTGATCAGCCAAAAGTGCTCTAGAAACAGTGGAGAAGGGACATGCCCAATACTGTACTATTTTTTTAGGAATATTAATGTATATGAATACACACATCTTAAGAGTGCAATATTATGTTCATCTGTCCATTTAGGATCATGTACCCTCAAATGTTCTCTAAATTATTGAATAATCTGTTTGTTTTATTTTTTCAATAGTTGATGAAAATTGGAGGGGCAGAACTGTAAGTGGGAGGAGTAATGTGTAGAGAGGGGATGAGTCAATATTAAGTATTAACCTCCCCCCCTCAAAAGTATAGGCTAGATCCTCCACTGTCACCAGGGATCCCCACAAGGAGGTTTGAGCATCCTGTACCCGACATGCAGGTCACAGCCCATTGTCTTGGTTCTCAAGTATGCGGCTAGTATACACTGGAGCTGGTATAGTAATCTTTCCTGTGAGGCGTTAAACACATAGACAACTGACAACAATTTGGAGTTGAGCAGATAGGTCAGGAACAAGTTAAAAGTTAGGAGGCACTAGGATGATAGGAACTTATAACGAGATCAGGGTAGACAGAAACCAGGATCGGAACACAAGGAAGGCAGGAATGAAGCACAGGGTAGGCAGGAACCAGGAACAGGACACACAAGAACAACACTGGGAAGCACAAGGCAATACACTGGAGTAAGGTATTAGGGCCTATACTCTGGCACTGTTCAATGCACAGAGACTCCATTTTATAGGAGGAAATGTAAAATTCATGCCAAATTTGACTGTCCCTTTAAATCTGTCAGAGAGCTGTGTGCACGCCCCTATAGGAGCTGCTGATGTAAAGTTGTAGCTGGAGGAGGGGAGCTGGCTGAATACCACTGAATGGGAGCGGAGACCTCATCATCGGGTGATGGAACTCCCTGCCTGCTGTCGACCAGGACCCCAGCACTGCCAGACGCAGCAAGTGAATGCCGGTGTCCTGCGCACTGGAACACCATCCTATTAACCCCTCCTCATAATCATTATAAACTTTAACTTCATATTAACAACTGGATTCAATATAATTAATATAAGTAACCACTTTGCAATAAATACATACATAACACCTTTATTAATCAGCCCCAAAATTCGAATATAATTACACATACAGCATGTACTTTAGAACCCTCAGTCTCAGAAACTCCTCATACTAATTAATCATGTTAATTCATTAACCCCTTCCACCCTTTATTTTTACCATTACCCACCATGAACAAGTACCATTAAGACTGCTGGCTGTGAGGAGTAGAAGGGGCCATGCAGAGATGGGGGATGCAGCCAGTCTGCTGCCTATTGCTGCTGCGCATGGTCCCTGGAAGGGGATATCTGTGAGCTGACTGCCCTCTTCCCCCTACTCACCCTTCTCTCTGGGATTGCAGCTGCAGCAGCTGCAACTCCCACATCCCACTGGTGCCACTTCCCTCTATGAAATGGGGCAAGTGCCCTACCTATTCCCACCTAGCTGCACCCCTGATGTTGATGTTTCCTTCTTACTACCCCATTGCATTGTTGTATGTGGGGGTGAGGATTTAATTGCTTCCTGTTCTTGCAGAGACCAGGGTAGTTACTACTATAATCTACAGTGAATCAGAAAAGCATTCAGTGCCAGTTAAAGAAACTTAAAAGCATTAGCTCAAGAATAAAATACTATTAAAACTTAATTTAAGGTCAATTACTTAAAAAAATCTTCTAGCTATCACCTTTCATCTGAAAAAGCTGCCAAAACAGAACACATCCAATAAGCTAATTGCAAAACTGGCCCAGACTTTACCACTCCAGTGCTACATCCCCTCTTGAACATCCTAACCACTATGTGTGGAACAGTAGGTCAATAAATGCCATGGAAAGAAATGACAATCAGTTTGTATACAGCACTGTAGAAACTCAGCTCCATCTACCAGCAGATACTGAACTGTTTGTAACCAACCAGATTATTGTAAAGTCAGAATATTGCTTTAGAAGTTGTACTTGAGGGTAAGGATGGTCATTGGTGTGGTTGCCATCAATGGTGAAACTATAAGGGACCATCGATGGCTTCAAAACTATGCAATGGTGAACTATTAATGGATTCCCCCTCCAATGGTAATACCTGCTCTTTGACTCACTGACCTGTGGGTCAATAATAGGTAATGGCAGGGCTTTGAGAATCATGTTGGTGGTGAAGATAGGCTCCGGGGGAGAGGGGGAGGGTCTGTCACATTATTGGTGAAGAACCACTGGATCTCTACCATTGATGGCAAAACCATTTATTTGTTTACCATCGATTGTTTGCAGCCAACGATGGTCGATGACCAACCCTACTTCAGGGACAGTAGGTGGCGCTGTGTATTGTCATTGCTGTAGTTTCCTCTGTTGTTTGTTTTAATTTGTTAGTAATTATCTTGTTATGTTATGAAGATTTACTGTACTGGACACAGCAAATGTTATTCAACAATCTTTTCCTTCATGTTGATGGTTGAAATAAATTACAGTTCACTATCATTTTTATAACAGGGTAAAGAATATTCTTAGCTATTCCAAGGCATTTCAGCAAAGTACTGATGTGAATCTCATTTAAAACTGCTGCAGAAACATGCCATCTGCGAAGGCAATACCACACTAATCTCGAGCGCCAGTTTTCATAAATGTCCCTTTTTAAAAAAAAAATGTTTTACTTATCTGTATTACAGTAAATTCTGAAATAGTAATATATATATATTTCTATACATATATATATATATATATATATATATATATATACACACACACACACACACACACACACACACACACACACATATATATATATATATATATATATATATATAGTGAACCAATTGAGTATGCCTGTATATTGACAGATTCTGATGCCGTTTTTTGTGGATCTCTTGAAGTGCTCCCTTTATGCATTTTTATGTAAATATGTATTTATACATGTATATATGTCCATTTTCATTCTGTTAAATGAGGAACGAACTGTATTTAATATGTGTTTTATAGTGGCTATATTTGGTTATGATCATAAGTAGTCTTAAACAAAATGCAGCTCAGCTGCCCTGTGAATTAGCTAATGGTGGCTGAATCACAGGTCCAGAGTCTGACAGGCCAGCCTCCTGACGAAGTGTGATACGAAACGCGTTGGCACGTGGCCTGTCAGACGCACTGTTTCCATATGAGCAACTGATCTGACTGTTTCCCCCGGTGTGGTGTTCCGACAAGTCACGGCTTTTGTCCAAAGCCGGCGGCGCGGTTTGAGGTACCGGGCGGCGGTCAGCGGCTATGCGGTTTGTGCCAGTGGGATATGAACAAACCATGTGGTAACCAACCCACACTGTGAGCTATATGGTACGAATCTTCTTAAACTTGTGTGTTTTGAGATGTTGTTTTAAATGTTTAATAAATAAGCAATCTGCACTATGAGCACCTTCTCCTTCATTCTTGTTTGTAGAATAAATAAATATATATATATATATATATATATATATATACTACATATGGTGCTAACACTCATACATTTATTATATGTGTAAAACCAATGCTGATTATGTACATACACTCTACATATTAACTTTTTGTTGCATACAGTAGTACAGAACATTTCTGAGAAATTCCTGTGTTTGTATTCATCATCAGTAGGTAGCAATTTGCATATGCCGTAGGCTAGAGAATGCAGATCAATGTGAAATATTGAACGCTCTCAACACCTGAAAAGGTATAACTCTAGTATTGAATGCTGTTGGCTGTAGGCAATACTTTATCAGTGTGTCAATGCACGTAGAGCAGGTAATAAATACTGACTGAGAAATTGACTTAAATTAGATTTAAATGTCAATTTCTTCCTCTATGAAGACATTTTGTTGTTTCCATCTACGCGACACAGGCTATAGAGTCACAACAAAAGATCAAATCCCACATAAAATAAACAATAAAATAACAATGCCTTAAGGGAATTTATAGACAGCAAGCGACATCAACAAACACCTTGAGCAAAATTATAAAGTTGAATCCCAACAATTTTCTGTTTCATTAACTCTCCAAGAAGACAGCAATAGGAGGCAAATAGCAAAAATGAAACAGGGAAGAATAGAAAAACCAACAACATATTATCCTAAAGCAGGTTTGTGGTTCTCATCTGATAGCAGACAGTTCATTATTAAACAGATAGCGAAAGCGCAGCAGAGCAAGAAGGAAAACAAATTTCTTGCCTTGTGTGCATTGTTTAGCTTTTAATGCACATGGATGTAAATGTGTTGGTTCATTGTGGACAGGTTTCCAAAATTATGCATTCTAATACAACCGAATAACGTGCAAGATTGCATTTTATAAGGGGAATAATGCTCAGGAATATAGCTTAGGGCAAGCGAAATTGTGGATTTTATGGAAAGGAAAGAGGTGGAAATTGTTCCAGTAATCATCTGGGCTCTTTGTACCTTGTAGCAGTAAAGCAGCTAACCTATTCAGTATGTCACAACCTGTTTCCATCAATGGCTGCTTTATGCAAAAATTTGCAAATGTCTTTCCGCACTTGTTATTTTTTAGCTGCTTATTTGTGAAATGCAGCTACAGTATAAGCAAACGCTTTATATCCCAGTTTATACCTATTTGTGATCATTTATTAATGTGCAGAAATCAGCAGAATATTTTAAAATGTTCCACTTCCTTTTCATCGGCTTCTGTGATATTTTGGACATTTCACTGGCGGAATTTGGATTTAAGTGTTCTCAGTCCTGCCGTGATGATAGCACACAGCCAGAGAATGCTAGTCCCAGCTCCCAACAATAAATTCTGGGGACGATGAAATGACAAATTCTAATGCTCAATGGCAATCTGCAGAGTGGTGAAGAAAAAGTGCAATTTAAAGCTCGTGGGCATGATTCTAAGGGGTAAATTTACTAAAGCTTTGAAAACAGAGAAATGGTGATGTTGCCCATAGCAACCAATTAGATGATGTCTATCATTTTCTAAAAGGCAATAGAGAAATGATAGACAGTATCTGATTGGTTGCTGGGGGCAGCATCACCAATTCCCTGTTTTAGAAGCTTTAGTAAATTGACCCCTGAGTCCCATGCTGCTGCGACTGCTTTAGTGTCTTTTGCCGTAGTTGCATCTGCTACTTTATGCTAATTCTAGTAAAAAAGGCCTACCATTGGTGTAGAAGTGTGCGTCTGAATGTGCAAAGACTGAGACGCCCACTTTTTGCATCTTTAGACACAATAATCCCGCTTGATGCACCTTTAGACTCTACCATTGGACGCACCATAAAATCCTGCATCTTCCCCATTCTATTCCACCAGAGTGTTCTCAAATGTAAGTGATTAAGCATCTGAGTTTGCAACCAGATATGTGACACACATGCAACGCTCCCATAAAAACCCAATAAGACAATGTATCTCCACACTTGCACCGAGGGGAGAGCATGTGAGGGAAGGGCTGGCGTGGCACAAGTTCACTACCTCCCTTTCACGCCCTTTGTCTCTTACCCCCCCTAATTATATTTACAGTACATTGATCTGGGAAGAGGACCCCTTTTTCTCTGCAGTGCCATCTTCCCAGTGATAACTTCGGGAACATGGGGGTAATTCCAAGTTGATCGCAGCAGGAATTTAGTTAGCAATTGGGCAAAACCATGTGCACTGCAGGGGAGGCAGATTTAACATGTGCAGAGAGAGTTAGATTTGGGTGGGTTATTTTATTTCTGTGCAGGGTAAATACTGCTGCTTTATTTTTACACTGCGAATTAGATTGCAGATTGAACACACCACACCCAAATCTAACTCTCTCTGCACATGTTAAATCTGCCTCCCCTGCAGCGCACATGGTTTTGCCCAATTGCTAACTAAATTCCTGCTGCGATCAACTTGGAATTACCCCCATGGTGCCGTACAGTGTAAGTAAAGACTCTGGCACTGAGCAGAGACTTTGCTCTTTAGTGCACATGCACCATCTTCACAAATATCAAGAGAAGATGGCGCTGGTAGAGGAGGAGGAATCCACTTCCTGGACCAAGGTTAGATGCTGTTGTGTGGTAACCCTCCAATGTCCACCCCCCCACCACCACATTTACTGTACTTTTGGGTGGTATTTATTTTTTAATAGGGACATGCCCCCTTTTTAGGCCACACCACCATGCAGTACACAGGCCCGGTGCTGCTCTCTACGAATCTGCATCTCCATGTATCTGAATAGCCACCTCACAGCTAGGATTCTGCTGCAGTCTTACAACATTGGCCGGCAATCTTTCAGGAACTTTGTGAGCCAGCTTATCAGATCCAATAAAAAATGTTTTTTTTTTAGCATTTTAAAATTATATTATTACCATGACTGTCCATAATAAGTAGGCTTCCACATGATTTGCATGAGGAAGGATCAGATGAGTTCCTTGATGAAGGGGTTGTAGCTTGCGATGTGCGAGGTGCAAGATCACCCAGGGTGCAGGCACAGTCTCTGCGCCTAGCAGGCTGCCTGTAATGGCACACAGAGAACAGTAGTGCCCTTTAGTGCCGTATGTACCCGACAGAATGTAGAGCCGCCCAGAGTGTCTGGGCAGTTCTATACTATCTCTTGGAGAAAGTCGGTGACAGCCAACTAAACCAGAGGGCTTTAATACAGTACATACACAGAAGCCTGATTTTCACAGTATTTTTGCCTTTGTGCATATCCAAAATAGACCAAAACATTTTCTATATACTGTATATAATATAATTTTGTGCCACTACAGAGAATGACATAAATGTTTTCCTCATTACTCTTTATGACAAATTCAGTACTTCCGTTACCTCAGCAGTTCATTCTGAAGTTACTGTACCTCACAGTGTTGTTCTTCTACAGTATTTCTGTAGGTATATATGTATACGGTGGTTTACATTACTAAATGCAAATGTCTTGAAAATTATGTAATTGAAAGGTCATTAATCATGAAAAATCCATTAAAATAAACCCTACTGGTAATGTTGATATTTTCCTTTAAAGTAAATACCAACGAAATTCCAGTTATCATATCTATTTGTGAGTGATGCATTGCTTCTAAAAATCTTTTGTTCTTATGGCAGAGCAGATTGCGAAGGATGGTAATGGCTTGGGGCTATATCATTCATCTAAGTCAATATAACACTTATATTTTGCAAACAATACAAGTAATTAAATAATAATGTGGGTTTTTCTTTTGTTTATGATTATGCCCAGAGTGGAATGAGTTTGTGGACGGCATTGAGCACAGTGTTCCTCAATGCTTTAATCATTATTTGCTCAGATTTTTTGCATGCAAAACATTATCAATCACACACACAGTAAAGAACTGATGGTAAATAACTTCCTCTTTCCCAGCTACTGAATGGTTGAACACCTGATGAAGATACACACCAGTGATGAACAATGGCTCAACTTTTGGCCATTCTTCTTAAATCAGTGATAAACTCCATAATTCATCTGACCAAACTGGCTTTATACCTGCTAAAAACACTACTCAAAATTTTAGGTGTTTTTCCTACATTACCATATACAAATGTCTCATAGGGATGTCCCTGATGCTGTTGTAGTTTCGCTGGATGCAGCCAAGGCCTTCAATTCAGTGGAATGGGAGTATCTCTGCAAAGTACTAATTAAATTTGGCTTTGGTCCATGTTTTATCGCCTGGGTTCTTCTTTTATACTCTTCCCTGGCAGCTAGGGCGTTGGGTATGGGATAACGGCGGCCGGGATCTGGTTGGCAAGCATACCGACGCCAGGATCCCAGCCGCCAGAATGCTGGCAGGGGGGCGAGTGCAACAAAGCCCCTCGAGGGCTCACTACTTTCGCCACGCTGTGGGCTCATGGTTCTATTCCCACTCTATGGTTGTTGTGGACACACAAGTGGGAATAGCCAGTTAGCTGGCGGCATTGTCAGTGGTCGGGATTTCGGCATTGGTATCCCAACTGCCGGCAACGTAACTACATCCTCAGCTAGGATGTCAGTGAATAGCTATATTTCCTCATCTTTTAAAGTAGGGCATAGCATGTTACCGGGGTGTCCTTTATCTCCAGCACCATTTGCCTTGGCTGTTGTGCTCCTGGCATGTCTTATTCACTCAGATCCAACCATTTGGGGTTTGCGAACCAACATGATAGCTCTCTATGCAGATGTTATGTTGTTGCTTTTGAAAGATACAGGTCCTTCTCTAGTAGGTTTGAGGAGCATCATTAAGGGCTTTGGATTTTATTCTGTGTTCCTGATTAAAAATTCCAAAGGCTGGATGTAATAGGGTGCAAATTTTTAGGTTCCCCTTGAAGAAGTCATCAGGACGAAACGCGTTGGGCTCTCCCTCTGTGACCCTCTACCTAAAAGTTAAGACTCTCCTTTATTTATTCTAGTTATTGAACATTTTTATTTATTTATTTCTGTAGCTTCTGGTTTTAGAAACTTGTCTATGTGTTTTTATAACACAATCCATCCCCTCTTCCTACTTTTCTAAAAAATTTTTTTAGCATTATACATTTTTTACTGTCATTCTATTTGTATTTTATCTGTACCAAATAAATTTGCATATCTTATTTTATTATATACATGGACTGATGCATATTTTTAACACACTGGTGGTCGCCAGAACCCTTATACCATTTGCTCATATATATATATATATATATATATACACTGCTCAAAAAAATAAAGGGAACACTAAAATAACACATCCTAGATCTGAATGAATGAAATATTCTTATTAAATTCTTTGTTCTTTACATAGTTGGATGTGCTGACAACAAAATCACACAAAAATTATCAATGGACATTAAATTTATTAAGTATTTATTAGTAACTGAGTGTTATGCATTGCCTCACCTTGCAAGGTTGGATCATCACAGTATCACATATATATATATATATATATATATAAAGTAAACGGAAGTTGGCACTCAGGAGTGCAGATCCAAGCAGTAATATCAATGTTTTGAGACATTATTGTCTCGTCTTCAGGATGTAAGAGACGATAAAGTCATGTTGATATCAGTGCTTGTGTGTGCATATGATTCCTAATTGCCGCCTTCCTTTCACAATATGTTGTATGCTGGGCTGCTGCCTGCACTGACTACAGTTATACAGTTTCTCTAACAAGAAGCACATTGTCATTGTATATATATATATATATATATATAGAAAAAGTGACAAGGAACGCACTCACCTGGCTTCTTCAATAGTGAAAATGAGATTTCTTTAATTCAGCTCACATATATGTGAGCTGAATTAAAGAAATCTCATTTTCACTATTGAAGAAGCCTGGTGAGTGCGTTCCTTGTCACTTTTTCTATGTTTGAGACAGCTTCTGGAGGGGACTGATCTCTGGCTATTGCACCCCAGCAGTTGTGACAGTTCAGTATGCGAGTGTAACTTCTCTGGATCTATATATATATATATATATATACACATACACAGTATATAAGAATTTATTTACAGAATGACCATAACAAAAAATATGGTACCACTATTAGGCCAAATTGAGTATATATTTAATTGTCTGTGTTCAATATGGCAATTGCAAATAAAACCACTTTTATATAAAACAAGCTGAGTCACAAAACAGGACTATTTATTAGAGAACAAGGTATGAAAGTTTATTCAGTAATAATTTATTACCAGCAATGACTAATATTACCAATTGGCCAGAGTTCAATACATGAATAACATACATTCATTAAGAAAAACTTCCAAAAAGCCAAAATAATGAAATTGCGCCAATGCTGATTAGCTGTTTATGACAGTAATGTTGCAATAAAGAATCAGGCGTTTTTTTATCTTAACAAATCTTCCGTAGGATGCTGTAAGGTTGTTGTAATTGGTAAACATTAACAGAAAGCAAATCTCTGCAGTGTTAATAAAGAAGCTGTGACATCCTATCAATATTGGTGAGCATGCTGTACTAATTAAGAATAGCAGAAAATATCTCCAAACATGCAGATGTATTAACCTGGAGATTGCATAAGGAAGTGATAAACCAGCGATAAATGCAAGGTGATAAATGCACCAGCCAATCAGCTCCTAACTGTTAATTTACATATTGGAGCTGATTGGCTGGTGCGTTTATCACCTTGCATTTATCACTGGTTTATCACTTCCTTATGCCTTCTCCAGGTTAATACATCTGCCCCAATGTGAAAGCTTTTGCACTCATCACATAAGTCTGGTGCATATGCTTCTGGTGTAAATCTGTATTCATCTTATAATTTTTACATTTCTGCATACTGTATACTGCAAATCTGGAAATATAGATTATAAATGCTTTAATGCTTTGCATCAGCCCCAGTGTGTGTATGTGCTTGAAATATTTCATTAATGACATTTTTAGAAATTTGTACAGGTTGAGTATCCCATATCCAAATATTCCGAAATACGGACTTTTTTGAATAAGAGTGAGATAGTGAAACCTTTGTTTTTTGATGACTCAATGTACACAAACTTTGTTTAATACACAAAGTTATTAAAAATATTGTATTAAATTACCTTCAGGCTGTGTGTATAAGGTGTATATGAAACATAAATGAATTGTGTGAATGTACACACACTTTGTTTAATGCACAAAGTTATAAAAAATATTGGCTAAAATTGCCTTCAGGCTGTGTTTATAAGGTGTATAAGAAACATAAATACATTCTCTGCTTAGATTTAGGTCCCATCTCCATGATATCTCATTATGGTATGCAACTATTCCAAAATACGGAAAAATCTGATATCCAAAATACGTCTGGTCCCAAGCATTTTGGATAAGGGATACTCAACCTGCAATATTAAGTTTTAATATATTTTTTTTTAGGATAGTATTCATGGGACAGTAAACATCACCTAAGGAGAATTCATAATAAACTGTAGTCCCTACCAGTTGTAATGCTAAAGGCTCAGACTGTCATGCAAAAAAGTCTCCTCTTCAGGAGTAGTTCAGAGAATAGACATTGCAGGAAACTTCAGGGAAGGGGGCGGGCTCTCTTGCCACTAAGCCCCACCCCTGTCATGGCATAATGCTGCAAAAAAATCAGGGGCCTCCCAAAACTTGTGAGTATGCAAGTATGCATACTGGAGGGTGAGCTTAATTTTTTTTTAATGTCTAAACTTTAGGGAATATGCTTTGTACTTTACTGCAACATGGTCGATATTATCCTTATTTCCTACTCTGACATTTGGGTACCCTACATGAGAGGTAGATCATTATCTCTAAATACTTCCCCACATCACATTTTTCTGACCTGATTATGGCTCATAACCCTAAGCTAGTGTTTTATTGCTTTTGTTAGCCTCCACCACTACAGGCAATATTTTTATTGTTCTACCTCCCAGAGCACCGATTGGGGTTGCTAGGAATATAAACCAGTTAGCTAAAAGACCAAGGGGACTTGGCCCACTGTAGATAGTACTCATAAAGTTAACAAAAATAAAAATACTATTTTGTTTTATAGTGTAGTAATAAATTTACTGCTTCATTTTTTATAGCATAAACACAACTCGGGAATCATTTTTAACACTATCAACTTAAACTTTGTAATATTCATCTCTTCACCCAAAATGTTTACAGTATAAGGTAGATATACAGCTAATCAATACACTGTTGTTGCAGAAACCTCTCCCAAATGACAGGTCCTGTTGCCCGGTGCCTTTGTTGCTTCTTTGTGTTTGTTCTGCTACTAATTTATTTTCAACAAAGGGAATGAGCAACAGTTCAGTGATGGGCTCAGTGCAGTAGGATGCTTTCAATCAATACTAGAGACCGATGTAGGAAGTAGACAAATGTGCTGAGGCAGACAGTAAAACACAAGAATCAGGCTGATCCATTTATCCCCGGCTAATTAACTGGCAATGGATTGCAGTAATTAAGTTTGATTATTTCAGCCATCTTTAAATTATGATTTATAACTGCTGGAATATAGCAGATCTAATACAATGATAACATACCATGAAAGCTGACACAAAGGAATTGCTAGATACCAAACACTGTCATTTATTTGCCATCACAATCTGACACATCAATACTCATTGTTCCTACTCGCCAATTGTTACTCTTAATGTATTTTAATAGCATTTGTACTGTGTTAAAGGATTTACAAACAAGCCTAAGATGCTAAACAGCAGGACAAAAATCTATATATAAAGCATATATCATATATTTTATAAAGTAAATATTGAAACAGTTTCTCAATCAAGATGCATATTGTCAGAATTTATAGATAGATAGATAGATAGATAGATAGATAGATAGATAGATCATGTAAGATTTTCTTTTTTTTTTTACAGAATGCACATGGTGCTATACTAAATAACTAAATTATTGCTATTAATGGCTTCACAGTTAGGAGTGACAGAAACTCATCATCCAAAGTGTCTTATTGTATAATTGTTCTATGCAGCTATGCTAGATTTAAAATATTTATGAATTGCAGTTATACAATTGTAATGAAAATGTTATTAAATTCTGAGACAGTTTAACTAGTTCCACATTCTTTTCTTCTTCTTCTTCTTCTTCTTCTTCTTCTTCTTCTTCTTCTTCTTCTTCTTATTATTATTATTATTATTAATCTAATAGATTAGAATTACAATTCTCTAACATATCATTTTCACCTAATCCAATCTACAGTATATCAATAGATTAATTAATTTATCTAATAGACTATTCTCTCTAACCTCCTTTTTCTCCCAAAAGACTGACTCCTCTACTCATCAGGAGGGCCACTGCCTTGATCTTGTATTTTCTGTACCAGACTATGCTCAGTTTCTGAATTCACTAGCACTCCTTTCCCTCTCTCAAATCTCAACCCTATGCTCTTCTCCATTACTTCAAACTCAATGTCACTAAAGTCTAACAAAGCTCCACAAACCAGCAGAAATGACAAATATCCACCTCTCTGCAACAACTATACTCCCCAATTTCTAAATTCACCTTTCCTGTGACTGCTATATCACACCTGAACCAAACTTTAGAACTAGCACTTGATGAAGTGGCTCCAGCTACCCATTGCACTCTATGTAGACTTATATGTCAGCTGTGGCACTCAAAATTCACAAGACAGCTACGAAAAACTTTCACGTAAAGTAGAACATCAGTGGCGTAAATCTCATACTTCAAGTGACTTCCTCACATATAAGACCATTTACCACACTTATCGTAATGCTAAAACCAAGCAAGTTTTGAATACATTTATCACTTCTTATACCTCCCTCACTAATTCTACCAGCTAATATCAGTGCACAAGATCTTGTTTCCTATTTTAAGGACAAGATTGATAAGATCCGAAATGAAATGTTCTGCTCTTCCATGGCCAGTGACCTGCTCAATTCTCTTCCTGAACCCTATGGCACCTTCTCTTCAGTTGATCACAAAAATGAAGATGAAATACTGTATCTATACTCTTCTTATCTGCTTACTCTACTACATCTCCTCTTGATCCTATAGCCTCAGAAATAAGTAAAGGTCTGTTTCCTGTGCTCATACAAACCTTAACTAAAATCTATAATCTTTATCTCTTTCTGATTTCAGTATCATCTGTATTTAGATGATACTAAAAATCGACCTATCTTCCCCAGATTTGTCACCATCTGTATTGGGCCGTGTTACTGAATGCCTTTCTGCCATTTCATCTTGGATGTCATCTCACCACCTCAATCTTAATATTTACAATACAGAATTAAGTATATTTCCACTGGCCAATAATAGTTACCAACCTAATATCTCTATTACTGTTGATAAGTCAACAATCAACCCTACCCCACAAGCTCGCTGCCTAGGTGTCATTCTTGATTCTGAACTGTCCTTTTTTCCCCATTTTTTTGTTTCAAAACCATGTTACATACATCTAAGAAACATCTCCAAAATATGATCATATCTTACACAAGACACTGCAAAAACAAGAATTCATGCATCATTTATGCTCACTACACCCAAGGTAGTGAGGCACCCAACCCTTTTTGCACTTAAACATGACTACTATGGGTGCAAAATGTGCAATAACTGGGATCATTTTATAAAGGAGATTGTGTGTAATATATCATTTGAATACTGTCCAATATCTTCTGCATTGATTATTGCAATAGTCTCCTTACTGGTCTTCCAACAAATAGACTCTCACCATTACAATTCTTGTTGAATGCAAATGCGAGGCTGATTTTCCTTGCTAGATGTTCATCATCTGCCTATCCACTCTATCATTCCCTCCATTGGTCACCGGTATTCTGCTATATTCAATATAAAATACTTTTACTTACATACAAGGCTACTAACCAAGCTTTGCCGACATACATCTCTTCACTCATCTTAAAATATCTACCTACTGTACCTGACATCTATGCTCTGCACATGATATGCGCCTCTCATCCACACGCATTACTCGCTCCCACTCAAAATGACAAGACTTTCCAGGCTGGACTTACTTTTTGGGTTGTCTTCCCTTGCACAATAAGATTCTCCTCTAGTCTTCAAACCTTAAAGCGTTCCCTGAAAACTCACCTCTTCAGACAAGCGTATCAAATTCCAGACCTACCCACATTTCCTTCAATGTCTCCCTATCTAATTACATCCTCTGTGTACAGTCCCCACATGCAGCACATATTTTGCCTTTCTTCACTTTTCACATCCTCCTGACCTTTGGCCAACATTGCTGGGTGATCATATCATACAGTCCATTAAGAATCTTCGCAATCTGGCTGGACTATTATGCAATAGGTAGCACCTATCCTTATGTATCAATGCCGATTTCCCTAAATATTGTAAGCTTACGACCAGGGCCTTCCTACTGTACATCTAGGTCTGTCTGTTATTACCCAGCTTTTTTCTATTACTGTTGTTCCAATTGTAAAGTACAACCGAACATGCTGTACTATATAAGAAACTGTTAATAAATTAATTTATTAATAAAATAGGACTCTACCTAGTTGTATGTACATTACCTTCCAAAAAGGAATGTTCACAAGTGCAAATCTAGCAAAAAAAAACTGATATATTTTCATTGTACAGCAGAACTCTGATTTTTTTTACATCAATTAGACAAAATGCCAATTATTCAAACATGAGAACCAAAATAATTTTTACTTATACTTTAAGGAATATTTTGTTTGTATTGCACAGTTCTGTGCTTGCTTTCTTTAATTTCAGTTTGCTCTACTGATTAAATTATTTATTACCTATAATAACCAAACTGTATTGAAAAATTTAGGAAAAAATCCAAACTCATAGTGTAATATGGGACGTTGTCATTATGTTGACATTTCAAATCAATGTCGACAGTCTTAATTTCAACACCACAAAGTCAACAGTTTGTTTGTTTTTTCCCTGTGAGGAGATATAAGCATACTGTACTAATGCTATTCTCAAGAAATTTGGGTAAAATATTTGTGGGTAGTTCATAGGTAAATTACTAATATTAATGTTGGAATGTGACCAGGTTAAAAGTGCCAAAATAGGCTCAGCAGTGAATACGTTAAAGGAGCGTAAGGTTTTTGCACAATAATTTAGAATATAGAGCCTGCTGATTGCAAAGTACAGTATATACTGACATACAGTACAGTAGGGGTCATTGCTCCAGAGTCTAGCTCATCCTCTCTATTCACACTATAGGACTCATCCGCAGAAATATTAATCATCTGCTGTTACTGTCACTAGAATGGTCAGGAAATAAACTGTATCTCAGACAGCAAATGCATGACACAGTCAACGTAATCAGCATCACTTGAAACTGTTTCGACTCATATTTCAACATATTATTGTGTTTAGTTATCACTAAACCCTAGAAGGTGACCCCAACTTCACCTGGTGGTAACTGTACTTTAGACCAGTCAAAATATTGTCTATTCCCAAAACTGTTGTCAACTATCCTACAGTATGCATGATTGACTATTACATGTTAAAATGTATGACTTAGTAACATTCAAATATCTTAACTACTGTATAAAGATAGTTTAAATACATGTAAGCCTGTATGATTTATGGGGAGAACATTTCATACAGTGCACCTCATCCTGTGCTGCCAAATGGAAAGCATTGCTTTAAACCTACTGACGCTGATTGCATGAAACATTTTTGGA
The DNA here is from genome assembly GCF_028390025.1 of Pseudophryne corroboree. Lineage (NCBI taxonomy): Eukaryota > Metazoa > Chordata > Amphibia > Anura > Myobatrachidae > Pseudophryne > Pseudophryne corroboree. Next base: position 971,464,242 of record NC_086445.1, on the reverse strand, counting down.
ATGACTATAGATTATTGCGGATGACTAATATTAGTTGCCAACCTCAGCAAATTACTTAGCCTTGTGATCTGGGTGACATAAGTAATTGACATTTAAAAGAAAAAACCCTCACATTAATCACAGCTATATTATATATTCATTGCTTACACATGTATTATGAATATATTATCACTGACATGCCCAGTTTGATGGAATGTGACATAACACCTGGGCATACACCATACAATTATCTGGTAGATAATCTCAACATGGTTGGAATGAAAATCTGGTAATGGTTCAGAGCAATGACAAAATCTGTGGTCAAGTCTGTGATTTAACCAATTTGTCTGAATGTCATGTTTAGTCCATTTTCCAGTGTTTGGGAACTAATGGCTGATTGTCATTTGCTCTCATCCATTGCCAGATTTTCATTCCAAGCAGTCAGATCTGGCAGATTATCTGACAGATAATTGTATAGTGTATGCCCAGCTTTAGTCTTGTTAAAGCTACAATTGTGAAACGCACAACAGCATTGGCTTTACCTGGGACGGACAATCCAACAGGTTTGATAACACAGGGTCCTACTGCATCTCTTGAAAGGATCCACCCTCTGTCATTACATGTTTCAGGACACATATGATTTTCTCTTGTCAGTTATATTATTGGCCAGCTTGTGTTCTTTTTTTTTTCTGTGTTTTAGTGTAATACATGTATAGGCTGAATAATAACACAATTTGGTTATATTTATTTCTGACACATTCTTAATATCTACTGTCTTTCTGTAATTATATACCTGTAATCAATATATGAACTACAAATTATTGATATTTGTTTTATTAAGGATAACTAATGGACTCTGTTTTATTTATTTCCATTGCTTTCTTAACATTTAGTATATCTGCTTCAGAGGATATATTTGATGTAGGCATAAAATTGTACTCTGATGATTTGATTGATTTCAGATTCCCTGTTTATACCTGATATTGTGATATTTTTTCCCCCCACGTTCTATTGATTGTTGTTACACTCACGACCTAGTGGTTGCACAATATCTGCACACTGTTTGGAGTATCTGACATTTTGACCAATTTGCACTTACGTATATCAAGATAAGATGGAAATATTTATGGTATCAGCAAGCTCATCAAGCCATACAGTATATTAGTGATGACTGAAAGCAGTTGCATATCTATAATGGGTGAAGTGTGTGCGGTGCACACATGCTGCTGGGGTCCAGGCGGCCCCACATCGCATGCCCTACACCCATTTTTTGAAGTCCCACACCGGCGGCAGCATCTCTCAACAAATCTCCGGTAAATGGTGCAGGTGCCATTTTTCTGGAAATTTGTGCATGTGCAATAAAGAAATCTCTTGGAAAATGGCCGCTGCGCCATTTCCACAGAGATTTGCACATGTGCAATAGACTCTGTGACCCTCAAGTGCTCACACTCTTTTGTGCTGATGGGTGCTGAATGCAGAGGAGGGGGCCCCAACGGAGGAGGATGGACACTGGTTTCCTCCTCTGTTAATACGCCTGTGACTGAAGGTGTATGGCATACACTGATATGAATAACTTTGAATCGGATATGTTATTGTTTCATACTACGGTATATAAGGAGCATAGGCAACTTTCTCTTTTGTGTATAAATATAAACATAGAGTGACATATATGGGTGACATAGAACTGAAAAATCTATAATTATCCTACTCTGATTTTATTGATCAATATTTGGATTATGGATTAAATCATACTTGCCTACCCTCATGAAAGCTGCATACAATTTCCATATCTTGGGGGCGGGCCTAATGGCATGAGAGGCCAGCCCCGCCCACAGAAGTGTCATGCTGCTTCTCCTCTCTGGGTTTCTCCCGGAGAAGAGACAAAAAAAGTAGGTAACTATGGATTAAATATTTGGGATGTGACTAATTTTTGAGAATTTTCCAGAATATTGACATTTTTGGGAAGAGTTACCAATGCTTGGATAGAGATAAAGTACCAACCAGTCAGCTTCTAACTGTTTAAACGCAGCCTGCATCATGACAGAAGCTGCTTCGTTGGTACTTTATCTCTCTCCACATTCTACCCAATATTGATTATCAGCCTGAGCTACAGCAGTTTTTTAATCACTATGTTGTTTTCTGAAACATCACATACCTTTCTTTTATTTTGCTGAATTGTATTAATTTCTTTAATGTGCAACCATTGAACTATTTTTATAAAAAAAAATATAAGTTAAACTTTTAAGCACACCAACCGCAATTCTCCTCAATATGTTTATTCAAATTGCAGGCGGTAGAACCTCATGCTTATCAGATTACCTAGAAAATAATAAAGAATAGTTTGATGGTAACGCTGACTGATGCAGTGACATGAAACCTTCATCTGAAAAAATCCCATCCTATGTTATATAAATTGGATTTGCTGTGGAATTTTGAGAAAATAAGTTTATTTAAGTAGACATGCACCCTCCTATTATTTGATAAAATGAACAACATGGACTGGTTCTTCAGATAAGCAATGTTTTTTTATTATTATTGAGTGTATGGGTATATGTGACTTTTATGTTTTTATGTAATTAAAGCTTGTTTAAAAATGTATTATGATATGCAATAATTTATCATTTATCTCCAGGATCAAATCAAGGAAATCTGGGATACACCTATATGAAACTGCAGATGAGCTTTCTTTTTATTTTGTATATTGGGTGAGTTCACTTTACCCAAAATAATTGAGACTGTTTTTGGTTTCACAAATGGTTGAAGGTATGAAATTATAAAAGCACTTTTTGGAATCTATTATTTTGAAGTTTGGTTTTTGGATCACTTATTGGTAATTTTTTTGTAGTGGTCTATATATTGTTTTTGTGGCATTGGGCACAAAACCAGTTTAAATTTAATTATTCAACTATTATAAACAGATTCACACATTTTTTGTATATTTTTTTACTATTATTTTGAACACAATTATTGTTCATTCTGAGGAAATCACAAGGAAAAGATGTTCCTGGGATAATGAGAAAAGAACTTAGATAATTTGTTGATTTACACAATTTTCGTATACATACAGTATATTATCATATGGGATATTATATGGGCTATACTTATTAAAGTTTATACATAATAACATACCTTCCATTATAGATGTTTCATGAACCGGGACTCTGTGCGCACTAAAGGCAGATGTGTGGTCTTGGTAAAGGGGACAGAGTCTCACTGCATCCCCATTTACATTACTGTGGGGGCATACCCAGCACTCGCCAAGATACTGGGCTGCCCCAGGTTCAGTCCGGCATCTATTCACCCGCTGCTCTGAGAGTGCTACCCCCATCAACTTTTCCCACCATGTGACACTGGGGCCCAAGGATGGGACAACGGGAAAATCCTAGAAAAACAGGACTGTCCCACTCAAAGCAAGATAGTTGGGTGGTATGTAATAATGCTACACTAGATGTTGCAATGTCTAATTTATTGCTTTAGATTAATCTGTTAATTTACATAACAGTCTTTTTGGAGAATCAGTTGCCACTCATTAGAAGGGTAGTGTAAAATATGTACTAACATAACATTTTGTGGACATTCTTTCTCTCTCTCTCTCTCTCTCTCTCTCTCTCTCTCACACTCTCTCTCTGATATTTATATATTCCTCTCTTCAGCACTCCTCTCTCTTCCAGCCCTCATTCCTCTATTTCTTTTTCTCACTTACATACTTCATTTTTTCTAAGGGTCCAGAATCCGATGTAGGTATACTGTCTATCGGGATTCCGAAAGCCGGTATCCTAACTGAATCCCTTTTCTTCCCCTATGTGTCTGCCTTTTTCTCTCCTGCCGTTCTGTTTCTTGTTCCCCCCCCCCCCAGTTTTTGTCCAGTGCGGCAACCAAAGGCTGTGTCATGCTTTGTCCATGTTTCTGTGTTGCTTTTGCACCCGGTGAGTAGGTCCCTGCCTACGCAGCTCCTGAGTGCTGGCAGGGGGCTACCTGCAGCGGCCAGGGTCGCAGCGGCTGCATGTGATGTCACGCAGCCGCCGCGGCCCGCTCCCGCTACCACCATTGGCATGCCCCCTCCTGCCCAGCGACCGCTTCTGCCTGCCCTGCGTCTGCCTCTGCCCCACCTCTGCCTGCTACTGCGGCAATCCAGTCTGAATTAGTCCCCTAGTGTGCTCGTCTATCTAGATTGGGTAATTATTGTAATTATGTTGTATTTATTTAGGGAGGTTAGCAGGGTCAAAGTTTCTGGGTCCTAAGAGTGTGTGGAAGTCTTCTTTTTATTGAGACAGCACTTAGCAATTTGTAAACATGAGCAACAATGTGATGACATAAATTTTTATCAGCACTTAATTTTATTGAGTACATTATTAATTATTAACAGAAAAAGAAAGCCTAAACGAAATATGTTATTATCCAGATTTTTAAAAATGTATTTCAATATATATGGGAATGTTATCAAGAATATTTCAAGTAGGGCTTAGAATTTTAATGGCACTATGGTGTTAGTACAGTAACTCATATACTCCTATTCCTATTATTTACCTGAAATGTCTCTGTATTCTCATTGTTCAACTGCGCAGTTTGAACAGTTCAGCGGGGCTCCATTCAAATCAGTAAACCCTTCAAAGCGTTCCAACAACACTTCTGTAATGTTCGTGTGCTTTAGAAACACGTCTGAGTAGCTGAACAGGGTGCTATTCATATAAATTGTTCTCCAAAATGCTTAAAAAATACACAAAAGCACCAGTGTTTGTTAAGCATGTTTTAAACATTGAAAATGGAGATCTGCTTCAGTATGAACTTTGTTACATAAAGAACTACACTAAACATGAATATAGCACTTCTCTATACGAAACAAAGAGCCTGACTAACTGAATACTCTGAAGTAGTCATGGATGCAGGAATTACAATACAGGTTGAGTATCCCTTATCCAAAATGCTTGGGACCAGACGTATTTTGGATATGGGATTTTTCCGTATTTTGGAATAATTGCATACCATAATAAGATATTATGGTGATGGGACCTAAGTCTAAGCACAGAATGCATTTATGTTACATATACACCTTATACACACAGCCTGAAGGCAATTTTAGCCAATATTTTTTATAACTTTGTGCATTAAACAAAGTGTGTCTACATTCACACAATTCATTTATGTTTCATATACACCTTATACATACAGCCTAAAGGTCATTTAATACAATAATTTTAATAACTTTGTGTATTAAACAAAGTTTGTGTACATTGAGTCATCAAAAAACAAAGGTTTCACTATCTCACTCTCATTCAAAAAAGTCCGTATTTCGGAATATTCCGTATTTCGGAATATTTGGATATGGGATACTCAACCTGTATTCCTTTTTTTTTTTTAAATTCTAGGTTTAATAAGGACTTGTTTTCAGAGACTATCAGAATACAATATTTTATTTGCTGAAGTATCTGTGGAAGTTTTCATACAATTACTGTCCATTATTAATCTGACAGGGATCTGCTTGCAATTTAGAGGGGAGTTGTAGCAAACCTTGGAGAGAGAGAGATAAAGGGCAGTATTTAATTAACGTTAGTTGATAACTGCCACTAATTATCACGCCGGGGATATTTTATTAATGCCGATCGCTGGCACTTAACAGGATTTGGTTCCTTTGCACCAGGCAGGCGAATCCAAATCTGTGATAAGAGCCCTTTTTTTCCACGATAAGAACTGTGGAAGTACATAGGTCTGTGGCTTATCGCGGGACCTATGTATTTTCACATGAAAACGGGGGATTTTCAAGTGTGTAAACTGAACAGGAGTGATCAAAAAAAATAACGAAATCCCCTCCACCAGTTTTTCGTGGCTGCAGCACTATGGTGGCTAATTAAACATCCCTCCAAAAGTACTAGCCAATCAGCTTCTAACTGCTATAATACAGGCTGTGTTTGAAAAGTGACAGGTGCTGATTGGTTGGTACTTTATCTCTCTCCAAAGTTTGATACATCACCCCCATACCTGATGGACATTTTTTTAATGTTATTTTCTGAAACCTGTGATCGCCACACTTTTAGTAAAATAACTTCACCACGGTGAAAGTACTTTATTTTTCCTGCCCAGTAGTGATGCCACTTCCTGTGAAAAAACAGCCTGATGGTAAACCACTTGACATAAATCCGCTCGAAACCACTAATAACCATTTCGATAAGCGCTGACTAAAACCTTCCAGCATTCTTGTTAATGATCAAATAAAACCGCTTTAATTACATATGTGGTTCAGAGGAACCTGGAATTGTGCCTGATAAAAATATGATCATTATTTGCATCAAGGCAACGAAGCAAAATGACATTTTGGGCGTCAGAGTGTCTTTAACATCACAGTGGTATAGCGCCATGTCTCATCAAATCTATACAAGAGCTATTTGAAAATGAGCCAAATGAAGGTAAACTGTGAACAAAAAACAAACCATGAAAGAGCAAGCTCTACAAAAAATAATCTGGAAAGGCACAGGAGCGTAGAAATGGAATTGCTGGAATGGAACAGATTTATATTGATAAACGACTGATACGGTATGTTGCAAAATCATAAATTTTTATATACAGTCATTTTCCACTAATATTATTACAAAGAAAACAATAAAATAATTATTTGAATGAAATCCCTGATCCCACATCCAATGGTCATTTTTTGATTAGTACAATTAAGCATCAGTTCTGACAAGGAATAATATAAGTGTGGGCAGAAAGCAATTATAAAAAATCCAATTATTCTGGAGCCTTGTTAAAATCATTTCTAATTCCTGTTAAACTGATGTTTTAGAGGATTGTGATTTATCTACTTTAAAGATAATCTCAATGTGGATTTTGTTTCATTAATCATTTCTGCCATGCGGTGAATGCATTGATTTATAATGATATCAGTATAGAATGATAAAATGCTGGAGGGAACGGAAGCAGAGGGTTTTTGAGTGTGAGCATATACTGTATAGGGGATGCAGTCAATATGCCGGCTGTCGAGATCCCAGCGTTCAGTAGACTGGTGCCTGAATCCCAACAGCCAGTGAAATACAGATGCCTGGAATCCCGATACATGGTCGTTATTGCCACTCGGTTGGTGGGTCCATGCCACAAACCAAATGGGAACAGCACCTGTGGCAAGCAAAGCGAGCCACCAGACCTGATGCGCAGGGCTGCCATCAGAAATTGTGGGGCCTGGGCCTGACAAAATAGGCAGGCCCCCCCAATAAATAAATTCTATAGACAGATAGACCCGTCCCCTTCAACCTCTTGAAAATGTCCATCCCAAAATGGCTGCCACCTCCTCTAACATTAAAAATAACTGTCACCTCGGAGGCAGCGGCCATTTTGGAAGGACATTTTCAATACTTAGAGCCCTCTCAGTAGTGGGCGGGTGGCGGCAGGCAACAGGCAGTGGGTGGACCGGGCCCGAGACAGTTGTGCCCCCAGCACCCCCGATGGTGGCCCTTCCGATGCGTGGCGAGCACAGCAGGCCCGTGTATGAGGGGACTTGCTGCCTTGCTGCCAGGATGCCGGCAGAAAGGGTATACCGATGTCAGTATAGTGACAGCCGGCATCCCGTCTGCCTGGAAATCTTATGTATCCCATATATAGAGATAGAAGTAACTACTGCACATGTTTCAGGACTGGTCAAATTTTAGCCAGTTTCTGGTGCTATATTCAACTTGCAAGGGAAGCTCTTAAAACCAACGTGTGAACACTTGTTGCAGAGACGTACAGTACTTAGGGGTACATTTACTAAGCAGTGATAAGTGCGGAGAAGTGAGCCAGTGGAGAAGTGCCCATGGCAACCAATCAGCACTGAAGTAACATCTATAATTTGCATACTATAAAATGATACAGAGCTGCTGATTGGTTGATGGGGAAATATCTCCACTGGCTCACTTCACCGCTCTTATCACTGCTTAGTAAATGTACCCCTTATAATGCAAACAGCAATTAAAAAGTGTTTCTTGGAGAAAGGCAGGGAGAAGTGCTGTGTATGGTCTAGTACAGTGTATCTGAAATGCTAGACAAGCCCTCAGAATATACTGTGCACTTTTTACAGCCTGGTAATATCTTCAATCTGACAGAAGTACGACTTTAAATTGTTGTGTGAAGCTTATATCACACTTCCTGACTTCCTGTCCGTCTCCTCCGGGAGGGGGCAGCCAGGTTGGCTCAACTGGGTGGTGCGTCACGAGAAGTGGGTGGGTGGGTGTGATGATGCTATTGCATTAAATTTGCCCCGCCCCCACTACACAATGCTGCAATTAGCAGTGAAGCAGGGGGGTGAGGCCATGGTGATGCAATTGAGCATGAATCGCATCATCGGCCTCCTGGACTGCCCACTTTCGCTCGGTAAGTGGGCAGCTGTGGGCAGGTGGCGTTTTGTTCCAGAAGATCCACACACTTTTCCAGGCGTCCGGGAGCAACACCCAATTTTGAGAGCCTCCTTGCCGTTTTGGAAGAATTAAGAAAGTATGGCTTACATAAGGCCTCATAACCACCGGCGTTATGTACATGTATTTTGCTATAATTGTAACAATGACAAAAAAATGAAAGATGTGCGGGTTCGGATTCTCGGGTGTCACGTGTTTTGTTTAGCCAATAAAAAAAATCTGGATAAATCCGAACTTGTGTTAATTCTGGCACTAATAACCAAGTAAATCTGAACCCACACATCTCTTAAAAAAACATACACATCTGTATGACATTAGAAGCCTTTGTCTCTACAGTAGTTACACAATAGTCACTACTGTATAATTAATTACTAGCATTTACAAGCATTGTGATAGTGTTTCAGTTCTGAGAATGCATCAAGCTCTATGTACATGAATTTAGCACAGTTAACAGCATTGCGGAAGCCTACAGGGAGTACAAATGGAACTCATAATGCATGTCAAACACTTGTCATATCTATAACGGCTGCAGAATGACCGCCCTCATATAATTGTTCTGTTTTTCTCACTTTTCTTTTCTGAAGATTGAAGATAACTGTACAATAAGTACATTTTCAACCCTTATGTGTGTCTAATATTTAATCCAGCACTGCCCATACTTGACTTGGACAGATCATTGTCATACTCGCTTTAGAATATCACCTCTATGTAATAATGACATTCACCACACACCTCAATGCAGGGGCGTAGCCAAAACTTTGTGGGCCCCATAGCAACATTTTGAGGGGGGCCCTGTCCCAATGATTAGAGAGAGGCCACTGGAATTGTTAATATTATGCACCATAATAGTATCCTTGTTAATTTTCTGTACCATAGTAGTGTCTTAGTTAATACTGGGGCAGATGTATTAACCTGGAGAAGGCAAAAGGAAGTGATAAACCAGTGATAAGTGCAAGGTGATAAACGCACCAGCCAATCAGCTCCAATATGTAAATTAACAGTTAGGAGCCGATGGCTGGTGCGTTTACCATCTTGCACTTATCACTGGTTTATCACTTCCTTATGACGTCTCCAGGCTTAATACATCTGCCCCATTAGGGCTGCCAGTGCACATCATGCAACACAGTATCAGCAGTTCATATCATACTATACTACAGTGCCCCTGTTCATCTTATGTAATAATTTAATGCCCTCAGTCCAGTTTACTTTATACCACACTACAATGAGCAGGTCAAGGGGCATAACTAAGTATATTGTATGCCCCAAGGCAAACCTTTTTATCACCCAATGGTAATAAATGTATAAATGTATAAATGTGGAAAAACAAAACACAAAAAGAAAAAAAAGAAAAAAAATACACTGCTTTCTCTCCCTCTCTCATCATCATATGCAGCTCAAACTTATAGTAATCTGTCATTGATGACCAAATGTATACGTATTGCCAAAGCTTCATTCTTTCACTCCGCCCACCAAGTTCTGCAGTTCCTTTCACACCATCACAGGCTTCTATTCTCCAATCCCTTGGCATTTTAAAAAAGAAAACACAGGCGCATTCGTGGGAAGCGAGCAGGCCGGAAATGTATCTCCCCCGGTAACCATCTAAGTCCTTTGCCCACCTGCTCACCCCCATATTCAAAGAACAGTCAAATAGAAGTGATACCCAAAAGACGGCCCTGTGTTTGGAAGAACAGAACTGTCAACTCTCGCTTTTTTACCCCCATACCCAGAGATCCTGCACTTAACATAAAGAAAACTGAAGGCCCTCTGGTATGCCCAATCAGGTCAGTCCTTTGCAATGCCAGATCTATAAGAAATAAGACTGCAACATTTGCTGACCTTATTGAATCTGCAGATCTAGCCTGTATTACAGAGACCTGGCTAGATGAAAATGCAGCACCTATATTAGAGGCTGCAGTACCAACAAACTACTCTGTCATCCACAACCCAAGACTGGACCGCAGGGATGGTGGAGTGGCTATCTGCTTCAAAAAAGAACTTAAACTCAGGGTCCACCCTACTGAAATTACTCGCTCATTCGAGTGCATTGCAGCCCGGAGTTCGACAGGATTAGGTTTCAGAGTACTTCTCATTTACCGGCCACCTGGAGATGGAAAGATATTTCTACAAGAAATTGCAGACACTGTTGCTGGCCTGGTTCTGGAACATCAAAGATGGCTCATCCTCTGGGATTTCAATGCATGGGTGGATGATGAGCTCTCACGCCTTGGCCAAGACCTCCTGTGCACAATGAATGGTCTGAGCTTCACACAGGTCATTCCCTCTACCACACATAAAAGTGGTCACACTCTCGATCTTGTCTTTCAGATTGGTTTAGAAGTCACTGACCTAAAAATAAACCCAGTCATCTGGTAAGACCACTACTCCCTTTGGTTCTCAGTTGCAACCCCTCAAATAAGATCTCTGCCCGTGGAGTTGACCAGGTATCGTCCAAGGAGGGGTATGACTCCCCAGGCTCTTGCAGCAAATCTGGATCTCTCTGCTATACTGGGTGCCTGTGAAGATCCCTGTTCCCTAGTCCGTTTTTATAATAGGGATGTTATGGCTGCAATTGATATTATCGCCCCTGTGCATATAAGACCTCATAAACAACAACATCAAGCTCCATGGTTCGACAACAGTGTTAGTAAGCTCAAGAAAAGGGGGCATAGACTGGAAAGACGATGGAGGAAGACTAACCTAGTGGACGATGAAATAAAGCATAACGAAGAATATTAATCGACAATCACTCGTAAGAAATCACAGTTCCTGTCAAATTAGATCACAGCAGCAAACAATAGGCCAGCTCAACTTTTCCGCATAGTGGAGATGCTTTGCAAGCCAGCATGCCTGCAGACAGATGAGACCCTCTCCCAGGCAAGATGCAACGAGTTTGCAAACTTCTTTGCAGATAAAATATCCACCATCCGGGCTGGAATCTCCACAGTGCCATCAAAGGAGTGCCAAACTACAAAGCCTGCCAATATAAACTACCTGCCTTCATGGACCAACTTTGACCCAGTGGATGTAAAGGACACTGCTGAAATTGCTCGGATTTTGTGTCCCACCACCTGTGATTTGTATCCAGCCTCAACCAAGCTTCTAATAGGTTGTATGAATATAATTGGTCCTGTCTTTGCAAAAATTGTTCAATGCTCTTTGCAGACAGGCATTTTTCCTGGACCCCTAAAGGAAGCAATTGTTAGACCGCTTCTTAAAAAACTTAATTTAGATCCCGACTGCATGACCAACTACAGACCGGTATCAAACCTTCCTTTCCTAGGAAAGGTTATTGAGAAAGTGGTTGCAAATCAACTGGAATCCCGCCTGACAACCAATGATATTTATGATCCATTTCAATCAGGATTCAGGAGAAGACATAGCACTGAAACAGCCCTGGTGTGTGTGTTAAATGATTATCTGATGGCAAGAGACAGAGATGACTGTTCAATATTAATCCTTCTAGATCTCTCGGCAGCATTTGATACCGTGGACCATGGGCTTCTGATTGAGCGACTGATACATTTTTGTGGACTGGATGGCACTTCTCACAGGCAGGTCACAGAGAGTATCGTCTGGATTATACTCATCACCACCAGTGTCACTGCCATGTGGTGTCCCACAAGGTTCTATACTATCCCCCATGCTTTTTGCAGTATACATGCTCCCATTGGGCGAAATAATCAGGCGCCATGGCCTGGTCTACCACTGCTATGCAGATGATACACAACTGTACTTGTCCTTTGCTCCGGGCACTGATAACCCAATAGCAACCCTAAATGGCTGTCTAGCTGAGTTACAGGAGTGGATGAGTGCCAGTTGGCTGCGACTGAACCCGGTTAAAACAGAGGTCTTTATGATACGACCGCAACATCAAAGGACAAGACTGCAGCATAGCCAACCAACTGGAATTACACTCGGGATTCAGAATTACAGACCAGTGATCGTGTGTGGAATCTTGGCGTTGTCCTGGATGGTGGCTTGACATTTAAACATCAGATATCAGCCACAATCAAATCGTCATTCTTTCACCTGAGGAACATAGCCAGAATCAAGCACTTAATTCCCTCAGATGATATGCCAAAAGTCATACATGCATTTGTATCATCTCGATTAGACTACTGTAATGCCCTCTACGTTGGTCTCCCAGCAAAAGAATTGCAACGCTTACAGCTGGTGCAAAACACAACTGCCAGGCTGTTAACCAACCAGCCCCGTTCTAGCCACATAACACCCATCATCTACTCCCTTCACTGGCTGCCTGTAAGATGGCAAATCATCTTCAAGATTGGCTTACTGAGTTTCAAAGCATTACATGACCAGGGCCCAAGGTACCTGAAACAGCTTCTGACCCCATACTGCCCCACTCGATTACTGCGTTCTGTAGATGAAGGACTTTTAGCAGTACCTAGAATCTACCGTAATTCATCTGGGGATCAAGCTTTTAGTCATGCGGCTCCAACTCTATGGAACTCACTTCCTCGCACAGTGCGAGAGGCCCCAACTATAGAATCCTTCAAAAGTAGACCTTTCCTGTTTACTCAAGCATTTCCATAATGTCCCTTTTAGTATCTTCATGCTTCTGTATTTTATGAAAATGTACTTCATTATTTTCTGTACTATATTATGCTATGTATCTGTTAAGCGCCTTGAGTCCTATTGGAGAAAGAGCGCTATATAAATAAAATTATTATTATTATTATTATTATTATTATTAACACATATAACTGTGACAGGGAATGTGGGCCCCTCTCAGCTCTGGGCCCCATAGCAGCTGCACTCCCTGCACCTATGATAGCTACACCCTTGCTTTAGTAAGAACGCACAGTTCTTATTAATGTTATGGCACAAGATGCAGCCTATATGAGTAAAGTTGATGGTAACATAGTTCACAAATATATTCAGTAGTTTTTTGTAAACACAATCGAACCTTATTATGTTAACTGCATGTCTCACAGGAAATGAACATACTGTAGTTACAAAAGAATGCAGTGTATCAGAAATAATGCTGGAATGTTAATGTCTGGTACAAGTGCTTATTACAATGCACAGCATTAAGCACTACAAGTTCATATGAACAAAGGATAAATGCAGTGAAGGGTTCTTTAATGCTATTTTGAACATTTGCCAGTGAGGCTCTTTGCATCCTGCTTGCTATTCATGATGCATACAGTGTGCCAAGCATTTTAAAGTATGATTGACTTTTACACATTAGAACAAAAGTTCTGTATGAGATTTTAATTGGAAATCTTTCCTGTGTGACATTTTAGAATCTTCCACTTCAAGTTCTAGATGGTACAAAGAACCAAAAAGTCAATGAGTGACTCACGTAGCAGTTCAGAGGGTGATCTCTTCTTGTTTAAAGTAGAACTGAAATTTGCTCTGCACTTTAGGCAGCTCGGAAATCCTATGCTGATATAGATACTAATGTAGCTTTTTTGTCCTCTTGTAAAATTTGAAATGGTATGGTATTTAAGAGACAAAATCATGCAGCGGTGTTGAACATCACTAACAATTGGCAACAGTAATTTAGGAATACACAATGACTGTTTCTCTTTTATTGCCAACATTTACATACTGTATTCCGACCTACAGTATTATGCAGCTTTGTGCAATGACCAAAGAATAAAACTCAATCCAAGATGTATAGACTTTCACCAGTTCTTTAGCTCAAATGTATTATTTTGGTGTAACATACTGTACAAGGAACATACCAACCAACATTGCTAAATGGGAAATTTGGAAATATTGCCTTGCCCAATCTATTTAGAGTACTCCCATCTTCGATAAGGTTACATACACTACTGACCAAGCTCCCATCTGTCAATGCATATTGGGACAAGAAATATTGGGTGGAATGAAATGGTTTCAAATAACAATACTTTCCAAACTACTATGTACCTGTGTACCGCAATTTCTTCAGACACTCAGAAACAGTATGTTCTGTAATATGTTTTAATCTTACTCTATTAAAACAGCCAGGCCACTGATTGGCTAACAGACTAGCCGCTCACAGACAAACAGCGGCCAGTTACCATTGTAGCGGGCACTGACTGGCTGGCAGCAATAGAAGTGATGAGTGCTTCTTAGTGCTTCTCAGTCTGGGGGGTTTGGATTTTTTTTTATTTTTTAGCCAGTGGGGATGCTAATAGACAAGAGGAACTATCGGAACCTTGGACTTCTACTGAAGAAGGGAACTGATCATCCCCAGGGACAAGATACAGTAAGTATGCACATTGTCTGTATGTGTATGTGCATGTTTGTGTAATACCACATTCTGTGTGTGTTCTGTGTTTTTTAATAATAAATGTGTGCCAATGGTGCCTTGCCTACAGCGCAAATGTACTGTAGGCGCACCGTCTGGCAGCACACCCCGCACGTACAGCCATTTTATGTATTAAGGGAGTGTTGAAATGTCCGCTTTATGCCGATGCCCGTCTTTAGTCACTGCCTCTGTCAGTAATGGGGAGTGGTGGCGCAGGCGCCAAGTGTTACATGCTGCCATGTGGTAATTCCACCTGTCAGCCCCACCACCGTATCTGACATGGAAAGTAAGTGGGAGCAAGAAAGATGGTTCAGGCACCTGCTCCCGTATATGAGCTGCTGCTGCCTGTAATGATGCCGCCAGGGAGACCTGGTGGCTCAGCGCTGTAGGGGGATAGTGAGCACCTGGACTCTTTATGTGTATCTGCGGCTGATCCTGGATGCTGCATCGCAGTAACAGGTGGACACACAAAACAAAGAAGCACACTCACTCTCTGCTGCCTTATGTGTAAAGAGAGGGATATATAGAGTTGATGCTGCTGCGCCCAAAATGGCTGCCTCACCTTTTGCATGCTCCTGATCATCTCCATAAAACAGCTTCAATTCACCACAATTGACCTATGAATCATCATAAATATCCAAGGACTTACCTTTAACTTGTACTACTCTACGCAGACATCTCATCAAAACCAACGGATTGCATTCCTGTGCTGAGATATACACTGGATTAAATCCTCTGCATCTCCCCACTGAGTAGTCTTTCAGTTTGGCATCTACTGTACTCTGCATTGGACATCCCAGACAAGGTACTGTGGACTACAACCTATCTCTGGCTCCATCCAGCCCCCTCACTTAGATATCATCCACCTCATCCATCTCTGAGCAACAAATAACTCTGTCTTCTTGCATTAATCAATTAATATCAGTATATTCAGGCTCAGAATTACTGCAGGGTCACTGTTAATTTCAAAGGGCAGGATCCCAGCCATTCCATAGGACACATGTTATCACTACCCCCACAAGAAATCTACTTCAAAGGCCTCTCACACTGAGATTTTTCACACCTACACAATAGGAACTGGATTCCAACAGCTTTCCACAAGCCTGCGAGTAATTGACTAAATCAGCAACAGAAAAAGCAAAGTGATTTTATTTATCACTTGTTTCAAATATACCCATTGGATTAAAGAGCAGCAATAGGTTATAGCAATAATTATGTTCATGAACCCATTATAATTATTGGATCACATACCGAATACCGAATTGGGGAAAAATACTGCTTTCTCTCCCTCTCTCATCATATGCAGCTCATACTTACAGTAATCTGTCATTGATCACCCAATGTATACGTATTCCTCCAGCTTCATGCTTTCACTCCGCCCACCATGTAATGCAGTTAGTATTACACCATCACAGGCTTCTATTCTCCAATACCTTGGCATTTAAAAAAAAACACAGGTGCATTTGTGGGAAGTGAGCAGGCCGGAAATTTATTTTCCCCGGTAACCACCTAAGTCCTTTGCCTACCTGCTCACCCCTAGCTTCAAACAACATTTAAATAGAAGTGATTCCCCAAAAATTGCCCAGTGCTTGGAAGAACAGAACTGCCAATTCTCGCTTTGTGACCCCCATCCCCAGAGCTCCTGCACTTAACATAAAGAAAACTGAAGGCCCTCTGGTTTGCCCAATCAGGTCAGTCCTTTGTAATGCAAGATCTATAAGAAATAAGACTGCAACAATTGCTGGCCTTATTGAATCTGCAGATCTAGCCTGTATTACAGAGCCCTGGCTAGATGAAAATGCAGCACCTATATTGGAGGCTGCGGTCCCAACAAAATACTCTGTCATCCACAATCCAAAACTGGACCACAGGGGTGGAGGGGTGGCTATCTGCTTTGAAAAAGAACTTCAACTCAGGGTCCACCCTATTTAAATTACTCGCTCATTTGAGTGCATTGCTGCCCAAAGTTTGACAGGATTAGGTTTCAGAGTACTTCTCATTTACCGGCCCCCTGGAGATGGAAAGATATTTCTTCAAGAAATTGCAGACACTGTTGCTGGCCTGGTTCTGGATCATCACAGATGGCTCATCCTCGGGGATTTCAATGCATGGGTGGATGATGAGTTCTCACGCCTTGGCCAAGACCTCCTGTGCACAATGAATGGTCTGGGCTTCACACAGGTCATTCCATCTGCCAAACATAAAAGTGGTCACACTCTTGATCTTGTCTTTCAGATTGGATTAGATGTCACTGACCTAAAATTAAACCCAGTCATCTGGCCAGACCACCACTCCCTTTGGTTCTCAGTTGCAACCCCTCAAATAAGATCTCTGCCCGTGGAGTTGACCAGGTATCGTCCAAGGAGGGGTATGACTCCCCAGGCTCTTGCAGCAAATCTGGATCTCTCTGCTATACTGGGTGCCTGTGAAGATCCCTGTTCCCTAGTCTGTTATTATAATAGGGATGTTATGGCTGCAATTGATATTATCGCCCCTGTGCATATAAGACCTCGTAAACCACAACGTTGAGCTCCCTAGTTTGAGAAGTGTTAGCGAGCTCAAGAAAAGGGGGCAAAGACTGGAAAGACGATGGAGGTAGACTAGCCTAGTGGATGACAAAATAAAACTAATAAAGCATAACGAAGAATATCAATCGACAATCACCCATAAGAAATCACAGTTCCTGTCGAATGAGATCACGGCAGCAAACAATAGGCCAGCTCAACTTTTCCGCACAGTGGAGATGCCTTGCAAGCCAGCATGCCTGCAGACTGATGAAACCCTCTCCCAGACAAGATGCAATGAGATTGAAAACTTCTTTGCAGATAAAATATCCACCATCCGGGCTGGAATCAGTGCTATCAAAGGAGTGCCAAACTACAAAGCCTGCCAATATAAGCCATCTGCCTTCATGGACCAGCTTTGACCCAGTGGATGTAAAGGACATTGCTGAAATTGCTTGGATTTTGCATCCCACCACCTGTGATCTGGACCCTGCCTCATCCAAGCTTCTAATAGGATGTAATTGGTCCTGTCTGAAAAATTGTTCAATGCTCTTTTGCAGACAGGCATTTTTCCTGGACCCCTAAAGGAAGCAATTGTTAGACCTCTTCTTAAAAAACCTAATTTAGATCCCGACTGCATGACCAACTACAGACCGGTATCAAACCTTCCTTTTCTAGGAAAGGTTACTGAGAAAGTGGATGCAAATCAACTGGAAACCCGCCTGACAACCCGTGATATTTATGATCCATTCCAAACAGGATTCAGGAGAAGACATAGCACTAAAACAGCCCTGGTGTGTGTGTGTGTTAAATGATCTTCTGATGGCAAAAGACAGAGGTGACTGTTCAATATTAATCCTTCTGGATCTCTCTGCAGCATTTGATAACGTGGACCATGGGCTTCTGATTGAGCAACTGATACATTTTTGTGGACTGGATGGCACAGTCCTAAGCTGGTTCAAATCATTTCTCAAAGGCAGGTCACAGAGAGTATTGTCTAGAATATAATCACCATCAGTGCCATTGTCATGTGGTTTCACACAAGGTTCTATACTATCCCCCATGCTTTTTGCAGTATACATGCTCCCGCTGGGTGAAATAATCAGGCGCCATGGCCTGATCTACCACTGCTATGCCGATGATACACAACTGTACTTGTCCTTTGCTCCGGGCACTGACAACCCAATAGCAACCCTAAATGGCTGTCTAGCCGAGCTCCAGGAGTGGATGAGTGCCAGTTGGCTGTGACTGAACCTGGATAAAACAGAGGTCCTTATGATAGGACTGCAACATCAAAGGACAAGACTATAGCATAGCCAACAAACTGGACTTACACTCAGGGGCTCAGAATCACAAACCACTGATCGTGTGCGGAATCTTGCCATTGTCCTGGATGGTGGCTTGACACTTAAACATCAGATATCAGCCCAATCAAATCCTCATTCTTTCACCTGAGGAACATATCCTGAATCAAGCACTTAATTGCCTCAGATGATCTGGCAAAAGTCATCCATGCATTTGTATAATCTCGATTAGAATACTGTAATACCTGTAATGTCCCCTACCTTGGTCTCCCAGCAAAAGAATTGCACCGCATACAGCTGGTGCAAAACACAGCTGTCAGACTGTTAACAAACCAGCCCCAATCTAGCCACATAACACCCATACTCTACTCCACTCACTGGCTGCCTGTAAGATGACGAATCTTCTTCAAGATTGGCTTGCTGAGTTTCAAATCACTACATAACCAGAGCCCAAGGTACCTGAAGCAGCCTCTGATCCCATACTGCCCCACTCGATTACTGCGATCTATAGATGAAGGACTTTTAGCAGTACAGTACCTAGAATCTACCGTATTTCATCTGGGAGTCGAGATTTTAGTAATGCGGCTTCAACTCTATGGAACTCATTTTCCTGCTCAGTGTGAGAGGCCCCAACTATGGAATCCTTCAAAAGTAGACTCAAGACTTTCTTGTTTACCCAAGCATTTCCATAATGTCCTTTTAGTATCTTCATGCTTCTGTATTTTATGAAAAGCTGTTCTGAACTTCATTATTTTCTGTACTATATTATGCTATGTATCTGTTAAGCGCCTTGAGTCCTATTGGAGAAAGAGCGCTATATAAATAAAATTATTATTATTATTATTTATGGTTTAAATGATGTTTAAAAGGAAGCACTTGAATAAATTGATTTCAAAATACCTTAAAATAAAAAAGTTTAATTCCTTGTTGAACAACAAATCTAAAAGTTGCTCTTTTTGAAAAAATTAGAACAAAACTGTTTAAGGGTGCCTAATTACTCTTAGAAATACAGTATTATATGGGTATTATGGAGAAAGATGTCTAGTTGGACTCCTTATTAGAAAGTCAAATGCATTGTCCAACAAGGAATTATTTGGAATGTTTTTGTGCCTCCTTTTAAACATTATTTAAACTAAGTCTAAATCTCAGTCTGACTAACAGGGGACTTTTTAAGGGGAGCAGCATCATATATATTTGTTAGCGCAGGATTTGTCTGCTGCCTTATGTGTAAAAAGGGGGACTCTGTCTGCTTTATGTGTAAAAAGGGGGACTCTACCTGTCGTACTGTGTAAAAGGGAGACTCTGCCTGCCGTAATGTATAAAATGGCACTCTACCCACCGTACTGTGTAAAAGGGAGATATGTGGCCATGCCCCTTCCCCATGAAGCCACACCCTTACATTTATGGTGCATGCCTATGACTCGCATTGGTCCTGTTTTATATTTGGTGTGGGGGGGGGAGCGCCGATGCTGTATCTTGTACACAGCGCTAAAATGTCTAGTTACAGCATAGAGTGGGACTATAGGTACCAGCAGGCCCTTAATGCCCTGCAGGTTGGTACTTATGGTTCTCCAAGTATCAAGATGAGGAGGAGGCTTACTGGGACCTGTGTCCCCTGTAAAATACAATGTTACTTTAAATCTTTCACTGAAAGCTATAAACTCTGCACCCACAGCCCAGGGGATAGCCCAGGATTCAGCCTAAGCCTGAAGTGGCCTGGGGAGGGTGGGCCCCTTTATTTCACAGGTCCTCACTGCTCCACAGCCCTTGCTTATGGCTTGCAGGGTGCCTGAATGGCCAGTATTGTTGTGCCATTGCCACCCGGTATATCAATTTGACACTCCAGACAGGCACCCTGCAATCTGTGCAACCGTTTGAAGAGTCCTCAGGACAATCCAGGCAATGATGCACATCCTGGTGCGGGGGGCCCAGCGCCCTCTGTTCAACATCATGATCTCATGCATGTAGGGGACACGTAGGGCATAGGGTGCTCTGGAGCCTTGTTACTCTCTGTCTAATACTTACTGAATATGATGACTTGTAGCAAACCAGGTGCATAGGCTATGCAAGCAGAGGTATATGAATTTCAAGATGCTTACAACGCTGAATACTGTGTATGTATACAAACATACACAATTTTTCCTTGCATGCTTCTTCTGAGTAATATACATCCATTTTCATTTCTACTTTACATCATCCTCAATGACCCAACAGCTTATAAACATCATTACTTATGTACCATACAAAACTCTGCATAACATACATCTCAGCTGAGGCTCTGAAGATCTCTATGTATTTCTACAGTCAAGCTCAGTATACAATCAACTCCAATCAATTACAGATGTGTGCTCACTTGAGCCAAACAGACCGTCTTTGCCCACTGGGTCCTTTGCTAGCATCAGAGTCTTTTTTGCATATTTTATTAGCCAGAAATGCATCTTAGATGCAACTCTATGTGACTAGAATGCACCAGGAGCCATAACTATTTGAAGTCGGCGATCAGTTCTTTAAATCCATTAGGAATTAAGGAAGTGATAGCCAACTGCGGCTAGTCAAAACCCCAGCATGCAATGCAGCAAGCCAAGTTGCAGAATGCTACATCACAGTAAAGATTAAAGATGAGCATGGATAAAGATGTGAATGGGTACATCTGTATGAGGACACATATGTACCTTTAAAGGTGTCACAATGGACTTTATCTCAATTTGGACACTAGTCATGGCTCCATCTGTGACTAGGCGTGCCCACCCATGCACGCCTTTCGCCGAGCGTGTCCCTGTCTAGACGGGTGCACACGCCCGCGACAGAGACGCACCCCATTCAATTGAATGGAGAGCGTCTCCGTTCATGTGCCCAGACATAGACGCTCTGAATGGGAGAGTCTCTGTGCACTCCCGGCATGACTAGGTGCACGGATTGCCTAGTCACGCTGGGAATACACGTTTGCGATGGAGCCACCTCAGATGAGCGTGGCTCCATCTGCATGTCATCTCTATCTCAACCAGTTACCAACTCCCCCTGTATCTTCACTTGTCACCACTTCTACTTCCATACTTGCCTCACTTCCCTTGGACCAGCTATGATCCAGGATCAAGGCCTCTTGAACTTTCCACAAAGTCACACTTTCCTCCCATAGGAAAATGCAGAAGGGGTTTCCAGTTGCCCCAAAACCCCATACTCACAGTCTAGCCAAAAGCCACTACATGCAGTATGAAGAGCAGAAATTGACTTCCTACCAAGTCTGCTGTGTGTGTGTCTGTGGATCTGCTTTCTCAATCATAACACTACAGAGAGAATCTGGCAAGTGGCTTACGAAGATCATTGGACCTGCATATGCCTGTACTACTGTATTATATAAACTTCACTTAGTTTAGGGCAGACTATAGCTTGTTACATGCGCCTTCATGGGCTGGTGATGTTAGCTATAAAATCAAACAATTGGAAATGCCCCTTCAGAAATTCTGCATTTGCCCCTGAGAAGTATAATCTCACCCATACAGTATGTCAATTAATGAGTGATTAGCCTAATGAGCATTGAAATATACTTAATGAACATAAAATGTTGTGATGGTCAACTTTCCAATCATGTGACGGAAATATCCTGTGGAGAGGAGTTGACAACAGCCCTGTGTGACAACCTAGCCTTAATAATCATAAGATGACATGCACTCAACAAACAGACCATAGTAGCAGTTGGAGCTGCAGGTGTGGCATGCAAAACCAACATTCAGAATGTTGACACCAGATTGTTGAATGGTTCTGAATGTCAATAGCCATGTTGATGTGGAAAATTTGGACATTCATAAATATCGACATCTACCATGTAGACATCTGAATTTCATATAGTTTCTTATTTTAGTCAAACCCTAAACCTAAAAATAATACAAAAATGTTAAAACTTTGACCATATCAATGTTCATGAGTGATAACATTTTTCATGTTGACCTACCATCCATGTTGACATTCTGATTGTCAACATTTGGAGCCTGTCGACATTTTGGTGTTGACATTCTGATTAGAACCCAATGCTGCTATGGTACTCTTAAAACCCCATATTTATGTGTGTATTTATTACATGGGTGCCTTTCTCAAAAATGTGGTAGAGGGGCACAACAACTACTTAGTTATGACCGTACATTAGAGTCTTCAGGGAGACTAATTTGATTAGAGGAACAGCACACGTCAGGTAAGTACAGAGCTGTATATTTCACTATAATTTTAGTAAACCACTTAAGACAAAATTAACTGCTGGGCAGAGTTCTCCCTTAACTGCAGACATCACTAAAAGGAGTTATTCTGTAGAAAGTGAATCATTGAAAAAATGTAATACTGGGTCCTAAAGCAATTTCAAAAACATTAATAAGGCTTGTTAAAAGAAATAAAAAATAAAACATTAAGAATCCCCGGTCTAATATTTCATATATATTTTATAATTTCCCACATTATTTCTGCTTTATTAATAGTATTTTTTCAGCTCTGGACTCATATAATGTAAAGGTTTTCATTCCATCATCAATTTTCTTCCCATCTTCCAGAAAACTCATGTAACTCACTTTCAAGCTGAATGAAAATTAGTTACAAAGTTCAATATGTGAGGTGCTAGTTTATTTGAGAAAGTGGGTTTATTGACTTTGGTTGTGCAAGACATGTGCTGTGTTTATTGACTTTTCACCTGCAAGATGACTAACAGCTAAAGGGCAATTCACAGTGCAGGCTTGTTAGTGAAGACCAGCCACAGTAAACCTGGGAAATGGGATAACCAATATATGAAATGATCGTTTTTTTAATCCAGAAGTTTAACAAATTCCTAGATTTTTATATGACTTATATTTGATATGCTTATTGATGTAAATAATATTTGAGACTTTTTCAATAATCCTGAACAAAGGATGTCATACACAGAGTCTGAACATGGTAATACAAATGGTTGAAGATTGTGTTTAACACCTCTGGAAAATAAATTTGCAGGCCAGAGTCACTTTGCAGTTTAAAATAATGAAGCCTGTGATCCAATGCAAAGTACATTTTGTCAGTCCATCTGTTTTATTTGTTCCTCTTTCTCAGGTCAAATACAGCGATGAGTCAATTTCCAACGGTGGTATTTATAGTAATATTTTTGATGTTCATAAATTGTTTTATTGTGGCTCACACATTAAAATTCAGTAGTGATAGACAGAGGAACTATTTAATTATGTAGATTAAACATGAGGCTAATAACTATTTTAGTCAACATGGGGGCACTATATTAATTACAGTAAAGGGGTAAAACATAATAACTAACTTGAGTAGTCAATAAAAATATTAATATAAAGGAAAAATGTATTTATTTTTAATGTAATTTTTTAATTAATGTGAAGGTTTTCTATTTGTAATTTTAGTTTATTACTGCATGGGGAGGGGAGGAATCTTTTCTTTCTGCAAGCCACTGGCAGATTTCATAAATCTTCTGGTGGTTTGCCCATTTTAAACTACCAGTACCAACAACAGGTTTCAAAGCACCCTGCAAATCACTATATACTATATCAATATTCAGTGGTTTGGATATTACAAAACAAAAAACAACAAAAAACACAATCCGTTTTAAAGTTTTCGTAAAACTGATGCTTCATAAATTTTAGCCTTTGGTCATCAAACGGGGTTGAAGTAGAATGTTGTTTTACTGTCGACACCTCTTGCCACCTTGTGTGCCTCATTATCCTATCATGCCTCATTGACACATTCTTTGTTCTTTTCATTCCTACTTTTACCACCACCAATGCCCTCTCATACTTTTCCTTGCACCTTATTATATTACATAAAATATAGTGAGGAACTAGCACAAGTGATGTCAGTAAGATGAATGATGAGCTGGGGGCTGCTTACCAGGAGGCTGCAGAGTTGTACAGTGCAACAGGAGCCAGAAAGATGATCTGCCAGTTGGAAGGCAACTAAGCACCACTTTAGGTGTGTGGTGGGCTGATCAGTGCACAAATGTGTTGGTGAGTTCTATACTGTTATCTTCCATCACGAAAGTCTTCTAATTGAGAAAAAAGCACTAGAGTGAGTTCTGCAACGGCCCATGGGAGGAGCTGCTGCAGATGGGTTTACCCAACATCTCCTACTTTGGCCATATTCTTTTGTACTACAGTGTTGTTGTGAGTACTCTGTATATAAAATGTGTCCAACAGTGTGTGCCAATGTTGTAACACCCATTATGTGACCTATTGTGGAAATTGGTTGTTGGTACCCCTTCTCCCGGGTTGGGTATGGGTATCCAGAGGTTGGGATACCGCTGGTCACCATACCGATGTTGGGATCCCGGTGTTTAGATAGCCAGCAGGGGGTGAGGGGTGCGCGAGTGCAACAAAGCCCCTTGCAGGCTCAGTGGCTCGCTGCACTCATCACAGATTATATTTCCACTCTATGGGTGTCGTGGACATCCATGAGTGGAAATAGTCCCTCTCAGTCGGCATGCCGACTGTCAGGCTTTCCAATGGGAAGGATACCGGCGTCTACTGACCGCTGGTCACATAATTACATCTCCTTCTCCCCTTCCTCCTCTGTGTGATACAGTAAATGCAACTCAACTAAAACTATGTGGCTATATTCTCTCCACTGCTTGGTTTTGTGTTTGTTATTCAGAGCACTGATCGATTGCAGGGCAGTACTCAGGTATTGCCCCTATGACAGCATGACATTTTTTCAAGTTTCAACATAACAGTCAATAAAATGAATTAGGAAAATGCAGACTTAATAGGAAAACTAAGGGGATAACGCAAGCACATACAGTCTCTCCTCTAAACTACTGTAATAATAGTGCTTAAAATATTAGTAAAAAGCACTGAACATCCAAATTAAGCAATGCATTAATTATTGCATTGGCACCTTGAATAGAGCACATAGACTACCGTTCAAAAGTTTGGGGTCACCCAGACAATTTCCTTATTTTTGAAAGAAAGGCACTGTTTTTTTCAATGAAGATAACATTAAATTAATCAGAAATACACTCTATACATTGTTAATGTGGTAAATGACCATACTAGCTGGAAACATCTGGTTTTTAAATAAATATCTACATAGGTGTATAGAGGCTTATTTCCAGCAACCATTACTCCAGTGTTATAATGGTACATTGTGTTTGCTAATAACATTAGAAGACTAATGAATGATTAGAAAACCCTTGAAACCCTTCTGTAATTATGTTAGCACAGCTGAAAACGGGTTAGCTCTTCAGAGAGGCTATAAAACTGGCCTTCCTTTGAGCTAGTTTAGTATCTGGAGCATCACATTTGTGGGTTCGATTATACTCTCAAAATGGCCAGAGAAAGAGAACTTTCATGTGAAACTCGATAGTCCATTCTTGTTCTTCTGCTCTAACCAGAGTAGAAAGAGAAGTGGGAGATCCCGTTGCACAACTGAGCAAGAAGACAAGTACATTATGTCAGGTCTCTAGGTTTGTCTGTCCCCGGGGGGGGCGCTAGTGGGTCAGTGTTGGTCTGATGGATAAAACGTGGAGGCACTATAATAGTCCTGCGCATAGGCGCTGATGTTTTATTGTTACTGAGCAGATCGGATAACACAGTATAAACAGAAAACTGGTAATGGAATGACAATGGTTGATAACTGAATTTAAATAGTGGAAGTCTCTTGCAAATGAAATGTGAAACAACAAAACTGAAGGCAGATGATATAACTAAAGTCCAATAGTACTTGATAGTACACAGTCTCGGTATAACGTAAGATAAAGTAACTTGAAAGGCAGAACTCCGGTATGTTTAAGAAATACTCAGTCTCTATAAAGCACACAAGTCCAGATAGCTTTACTAGGCTCAAGCAGGAAACAGTCTCTAAGCCATCAATAGTAATACTGCTGAAATGCACAGATGGAATACAGATAGCCAGTGTACAAGTGAGATGGTAATACGAACACCTGAGGAGAGTCTCTGCTGCTGGTGATTGTGGCTGGATGGAATTGGAGTCCGGAGTTAACAGGAGAGCTGTGAGAATGAAGACTGGAACAAATGGAAGTAACCACGGGGATAGCTGGAAACAGGAACCAGAAGAACTAAGGCACACAGTGTGTGACTTGTTGTCCGAGGCAATGTGAGAGAGCCACAAGCTGGAAGATATACCTCCTGCCAAGCAGTGATTGGACACAAACTGCAGGCGGAGATACAAGCTAGATGAACATCAGAATCAGCTGCGTGCAGGTGTCATGGTAACGTCCACACAGGCTGGACATCGGCACGCCGCAAAACCCAGACAGGACCAGACTCAGGAGTACTCAGCAATGTGAAATAGAACGCTCGCGGTTACTACACCCATGCAGCCGCAACTGGGGACAAGACCTCCGGAGGCCCGCACACCAGCGTGCTGGTAAGTGAGACGTAGCAGAGCGCCGATTCCTGACAGTACCCCCTCCTTTATTGGTGGGCACCGAACACCCACGAGGCTTGGCAGGGAAGAGTCTGTGGAAGACTTGAATCAGACGTGGAGCATGTACATCCGTGGCGTCGACCCAACTCCTCTCTTCAGGACCATATCCAGACAAGTCAATGAGATATTGCAGATGACCCTAACGATGTCGAGAGTCTAATATCTTTTCCACCTTGTATTCCACACACACAGAATTAGTGGTCTGAGGAGAGAAATATGGTATGAGTTGGGTATTTTCAAAAAAGCAGGCAGTTTCAATTTATAAGCCACCGGATTAATAACACTTTCTACTGGAAAAGGTCCAATAAACCGTGGAGCAAACTTCATTGAGGGGACTCTGAGCCGGAGATTACGGGTAGATAACCAGACCTTATCACCCGGTTTCAAACTAGGAACTGCTCGCCTCTTCCGATCAGCGAACATTTTGTCCCGTTGAGAAACTTTTTAAGAGATGAATGGATCTCTTTCCAAATCTGAGCGAACCGCTGGAGAGCAGAAGCAGCCGCAGGCACATCTATGGCAGGTAATTCTTGGAAATCCGGTACTCTAGGATGCTGACCATAAACTGCGAAAAAAGGAGTTGTATCAGTTGAAGTATGATAACGGAAATTATGAGCAAACTCCGCCCATGGCAACAATTCTACCCAGTCATCCTGTGAAGAAGAGATATACAGTCTCAAATAGGTCTCAAGTTCTTGATTTACCCTCTCTGTCTGCCCATTTGTTTGAGGATGATAGGCCGTAGAGAACTTCAGTTTTACCTGTAGCGCTGAACACAGAGCCCTCCAAAACTTGGCCACAAATTGTACTCCTCGGTCAGATATGATTTCTGTTGGAAGTCCATGTAACCTGAATATTTCACGAAGAAACAACTGAGCCAACTTTGGAGCAGAGGGTAATCCCATGAGTGGAATGAAGTGTGCCATTTTTGAAAACCTATCGACTACTACCCAGATGGTGTCATACCCTTTGGATGGAGGGAGATCAGAAATAAAGTCCATCGACACATGAGACCAGGGACGCTTAGGAATGGAATTGGGAATCAATTGGCCTGCGGGAGCCTGACGAGAATTTTTATGCTGAGCACATTTGGGACATGAAGCTATGATCTCTTGAATATCTACCTTCATATGAGGCCACCAATACGTTTGAGACAGAAACTTAAAAGTCTTTAGAACCCCAGGGTGACCAGTAAACTTGGACGTATGAGCCCAAGACAGAAGGTCTGGACGAAGCTCCGGAGAGACAAACATCTTGCCTGGAGGCGGGACTTGCGACATCCCTGTAGCTGCGAAAACCACTGGATTTAATACTGGTCGAGCAGCCTGTTCTGCAGATTCCTCGTTTGAGCTCATGGAGCGAGACAAAGCATCTGCTTTGACATTTTGTGAGCCCGGTCTAAACATCAAGTTAAAATCAAAGCGAGAAAAGAATAGAGCCCACCTTGCTTGCCGAGGATTCAGACACTGCGCGGCTTTCAAGTAGAGAAGGTTCTTGTGATCCGTGTAGATGGTAATGGGAAATCTCGTACCCTTCAGCAGATACCTCCATTCTTCAAGGGCCAATTTGATTGCTAACAACTCCTGGTCGCCGATGGTAAAGTTCATTTCTGCAGACGAGAACCTACGAGAAAAAAACCCACAGGGGTGAGTCTTACCATCACTGCCAACCTGGGACAGGACTGCGCCCACGCCAACCGTTGAAGCGTCCACTTCCAAGATGAAGGCTTTACTGACATCCGGCTGCTGTAACACAGGAGCTGAAATAAAAGCTTGTTTTATTTTGTGAAAAGCGGACAGTGCGTCGTTAGACTATTGGGATGGATTTCCCCCTTTTCGGGTAAGGCAGGAATTTCGAGCTATTAGCGTGGAAAAGCCTTTAATAAACTTTCTGTAGTAATTGGCGAAGCCAATGAAGCGTTGAACTGACTTGAGGGTTGTTGGAAGAGACCAGTTTTCTATAGCTTCCAGTTTAGCTGGATCCATTTGAAGATCTGTTCTGGAAATGATGTATCCTAAGAAAGATATTGAAGGAGCTTCAAATGTGCATTTGGACAACTTGCCATACAAATGATTCCGTCGAAGACGTTGCAGGACCTACTTCACCTGTTGGCGATGAGAGACTAAATCACGGGAGAATATCAAGATGTCATCGAGGTAAACCACCACACATTTATACAGGAGATCTCTAAACACTTCATTGACAAAGTTTTGAAACACAGCAGGGGCATTACTTAAACCGAAGGGCATCACTAGATATTCATAGTGGCCGTCACGAGTATTGAAGGCGGTTTTCCACTCATCACCACTTCGAATCCTGATAAGGTTGTAAGCCCCGCGAAGATCCAGTTTCGTGAAGATGGAAGCCCCTCTAACTCTGTCAAACAGCTCTGTGATAAGAGGTAACGGGTAGCTATTTTTGATCGTGATGTCATTTAAACCCCGATAATCGATACAGGGGTGAAGTCCTCCATCTTTCTTCTTGACGAAGAAGAATCCAGCACCAGCTGGGGAAGTGGATGGATGGATGAAACCTTTCTGTAATTTTCCTTTATGTATTCACTCATGGCTTGAGTTTCTGGGACTGAAAGAGGGTATGTACGCCCTCTAGGCGGCTTGCTTCCTGGAACCAGATCGATGGGACAATCCCACTCTCGATGGGGAGGCAAGACATCCGCTGCTTTCTCACTGAAGACGTCAGTGAACTCCTGATAGGCCTCCGGGAGGCCAGACTGAGACTTTACACCAGAAGACTTTATTGGAAACACTTGAGCCAGACAAGACTGACGACAGGTGGAACTCCATGATGTTAACTGCAATGTGGACCAGTCAAATTGCGGATTGTGCAGTTGGAGCCAAGGCATACCCAGTAGCACCACAATCCACTAAGGCAGACAAAGATTGTAGTCCCTCAGACCTTTCCAAGGTGACAGGTAATATAAGATCCTGAGATGAAAGGAGCTTTATTCAAAAGCCCTAACTTGACTCCTCCTCTACAAGTTAGGACCTGGCGTTTCCCGGCCGAGTAGGGCAGGAAGCAATCAGATGACCAGCAGCAGCACAATAGAGACACAGTCTTTCCTTTAATCTTCTGGACCGCTCCTCAGGTGTTAAACGAGATTTGTTTACCTGCATGGGTTCATCAGTAATAATAGGTAGAGACTGTACAGGAGGCATAGCTCGGTGCTTGAGAAGGTCACCTCGAGAGCGTTCAAAGGTCCGCTCGCGTAGACGTAGATCCAATTTGACACATAGGGAAATTAGAGCTTCCAATTGCTCTGGTAAATCTCGAGTAGTCAGTTCATCCTTGATGCGGTCAGACAGACCATGCCAGAAGGCGGCAACCAATGCCTGGTTGTTCCACTTCACCTCCGATGCCAATGTCTGGAACTGGATAACGTACTGACCCACAGTACGTGTTCCCTGGCGGATCTGAAGGAGGTCAGAAGAAGCAGAGGTCGTACGCCCAGGTTCATCAAAGATGCGTCGGAATGCGGCAACAAATTCAGTATAGTTGTTCAATATTGCATCTGCTCGCTCCCACAGCGGAGAGACCCAGTTCAAAGCAGAGCCAGCTAGAAGAGAAACAATATAAGCAACCTTTGTTCTAGGTGTTGGAAAGTTCTGTGGCTGCAATTCAAACTGAACTTCGCATTGATTTAGAAACCCACGACACATCTTAGAATTACCATCAAATTTACTCGGAGTAGGAAGATGGATGCGAGACATTGGAACAGGAGCAACTGGAGAGCTGGAAACTGAGGAACCTGGAGCAGGAACTATAACTGAAGAGGACACTGGGGAAACTGGACTTGGAAGTGATTGTTGCAAAGTATCTAATCGTAAAGACATTCCTTGCAGGAATTGCATAATCTGCTGCTGCGCAGCCTCTTGACCATCCAGTCGTGATACTAGGTCTTGGAGTGTCCCTGACCCCACACTCTGACCACCGTCCGGGTCCATGGGCCTCGGACAAACTGTCAGGTCTCTAGGTTTGTCTTTCCCCGGCGGGGGCGCTAGTGGGTCAGTGTTGGTCTGATGGATAAAACGTGGAGGCAATATAATAGTCCTGCGCATAGGCGCTGATGCTTTATTGTTACTGAGCAGATCGGATAACACAGTATAAACAGAAAACCGGTAATGGAATGACAATGGTTGATAACTGAATTTAAATTGTGGAAGTCTCTTGAAAATGAAATGTGAAACAATAAAACTGAAGGCAGATGATATAACTAAAGTCCAATAGTACTTGATAGTACACAGTCTTGAAAGGCAGAACTCCGGTATGTTTAAGAAATACTCAGTCTCTATAAAGCACACAAGTCCAGATAGCTTTACTAGGCTCAAGCAGGAAACAGTCTCTAAGCCATCAATAGTAATACTGCTGAAATGCACAGATGGAATACAGATAGCCAGTGTACAAGAGAGATGGTAATACGAACACCTGAGGAGAGTCTCTGCTGCTGGTGATTGTGGCTGGATGGAATTGGAGTCCGGAGTTAACAGCTCAGACTCAGGAGTACTCAGCAATGTGAAATAGAACGCTCGCGGTTACTACACCCATGCAGCCGCAACTGGGGACAAGACCTCCGGAGGCCCGCACACCAGCGCGCTGGTAAGTGAGACGTAGCAGAGCGCCGATTCCTGACACATTAGAGTCTCTTGTTTGAGAAATAGATGCCTCACAGGTCCTCAACTGGCAGCTACATTATATGGTACCCACAAAACTCCAGTGTCAACGTCTACAGTGAAGAGGTGACTCCAGGATGCTGGCCTTCTAGGCAGAGTGGCTAATAGAAAGCCAGATCTGAGACTGGCCAATAAAAGGAAAAGATTAATATGGGCAAAAGAACACAGACATTGGACAGAGGAAGATTGGAAAAAAGTGTTATGAACAGATGAACCAAAGTTTGAGGTGTTTGTATCACACAGAAGAACATTTGTGAAACGCAGAACAAGTGAAAAGATGCTGGAAGAGTGCCTGACGCCATCTGTCAAGCATGGTGGATATGATGGTCTGGAGCTGCTTTGGTGCTGGTAAAGTGGGAGATTTGTATAAGGTAAAAGGGCTTTTGAATTTGGAAGGCTATCACTCCATTTTGCAACACCATGCCATACCCTGTGGACAGCACTTGATTGGAGCCTATTTCCTTCTCCAACAGGACAATGACCCAAAGCACACCTCAAAATTATGCAGGAACTATTTAGGGAAGAAGCAGGCAGCTGGTATTTTATCTGTAATGGAGTGGTCAGCACAGTCACCAGAGCTCAACCCCATTAAGCTGTTGTGGGAGCAGCTTGACCGTATGGTACGCAAGAAGTGCCCATCAAGCCAATCCAACTTGTGGGAGGTGCTTCAGGAACCGGGGGGTGAAATTCTTCAGATTACCTCAACAAATAAACAGCTAGAATGCCAAAGGTCTGCAATGCTGAAATTTCTGCAAAAAGAGCATTCTTTGATGAAAGTAAAGGTCGAAGTACAAAATTATTATTTCAAATAAAAATCATTATTTCTAACCTTGCCAATGTATTGACTATATGTTCTATTAATTTTGCAACTCATATGATATATAAAAGTCAGTTTTCATGTAAAACACAAAATTGTCTGGGTGACCCCAAACTTTTGAGCGCTAGTGTATACACACATGTACAAAAATACTACGTGGACCCAATAAACAAGGAGAACCCTCCCTAACTTAACAGTCTCACTGAAGTTCATTATTACTAGACCAGCAAAATACAGTATCTCATTTTGCACTTACATTAGCTATGTATATAATAAGCCACATTGAACTAGAAAAGTGTGCTGGGCCATTTTTGCTGGATTTGGTTTTGGCATTAATTCTCCAGAGAGTGCCGGCTGTTCTGCAGTGATAGGAGCTGGTTACTGCAGTGTGATATTCTCCTGCAGCACTCGCCTCCTGTCACAGATGAAGAGCTGGCACTGCACAAAGCCGACACCCTAGTCTCTGGGGGCAGCCCCAGGAGTGATGTAACAGGGATTCCGTGAGGCCATGCCCCTTTTATTAGGTCATGCCCCACTTTCACACATGGTAATGCCTCTATTTTACATTGAACATGGAATCTTTTGAGACATTCAAGTCCGGTCAGCGTTTAGCACCAGTAGCATCAAAACTACTGTATTTTACAACCACAGTTAGAACCCATGCATATACAGCATGTGCACCTGCACAAAAATATACATACTGTAAGTTGTCACACCAGAAAATGAACCGAAGTGTATACTTTATACTGATATCTCCCTCAGCATCTCCAAACACAGTAGAAGAAAGTCACAGAAAATGAATGTAAATAAATGTGCCGTTTATACTTGGAGCCCGGCTCGGACTGTCCCACAGCGGTACAGGGGAAACCACCGGTAGGCCCCACTGCCTGGGGGGGCCCTCCTCCTGCTCTAAGGATCAGGTTCCAGACTGTGCACTTAAATTATACATTATACATATGTTACCTTATACTGCACAGGATTATGATGTATTCTCTACAGTACATTGCTGTCATTAATCTGGCACATTATCATGCATGCACTAGCATTAATTACTATATAAATTATCAAGGAGTCCAGACCAGGTACTCTATAATGGTTAGCCAAACCTCTGTGGTGGCTGGCCACACCTCTAATCATGGGCCCCTACCAATGCATACTCCCGGTGGGCCCTTCATGCTCCAATCTGACACTGCTTGGACCTATGTTTTACTAACTACAGGTTGAGTATCCCATATCCAAATATTCCGAAATATGGAATATTCCGAAATACAGACTTTTTTGAGTGAGAGTGAGATAGTGAAACCTTTGTTTTTTGATGGCTCAATGTACACAAACTTTGTTTAATACACAAAGTTATTAAAAATATTGTATTAAATGACCTTCAGGCTGTGTATATAAGGTGTATATGAAACATAAATGATTTGTGTGAATGTAGACACACTTTGTTTAATGCACAAAGTTATAAAAAATATTGGCTAAAATGACTTTCAGGCTGTGTGTATAAGGTGTATATGTAACATAAATGCATTCTGTGCTTAGACTTAGGTCCCATCGCCATGATATCTCATTATGGTATGCAATTATTCCAAAATATGGTAAAAATCCCATATCCAAAATACCTCTGGTCCCAAGCATTTTGGATAAGGGATACTCAACCTGTATTATAACTATTTACTACTTACTAACTACTTGCTACTTACAGAAACTACAAACACAAACTACTTAACCTAACGTTTTCATTCATTAGTTACCTACACTATTTACACAAAGTTGTTTTTAAGTAAGGTTTATTTTCACATTATAAAACAGGTAAAAGAAAAATACTTTTCCTGTAAGGTGTTTTTGACCTTCCACATAAATGAAACAACGAAAAACGACATGCGACACATTAATGTCATTATTCATAATTAACATAATTTGCTGTCCCATTAACGCTGAGACCTTGATAATACAAAATGAATGCTCTCTCTAAGGTGAATTAATATGTGCCTCATTTATAACGCACTAATTATACATGAACAAGTTTGTAATTTTCCCCTTTGGTAGAAGATTAAAATATTCCCTGCCTTATTCTATGAATGTGGCTGATACAGTTTTAAACTACAGGTTAAAGAAAACTGGCAGTTTCCATGGAGGGTATTAGGAGACTCTGCAATTCACTTGATCAATTTCTTAAATGAACAGTCAAATTGTCCTGTTAAGCACAGAGGTCTATTCATGAAGCAGTGAAAAGTGTGGAGAAGTGAGCCGGTGGAGAAGTTGCCCATGGCAACCAATCAGCATTGAAGTAACATTTAGAATTTGCATACTATAAAATTATACAGAGCAGCTGATTGGTTGCCACGGGCAACTTCTCCACTGGCTCACGTCTCCACACTTTTCACTGCTTCATGAATAGACCCCAGATAAGGAACAGTAAATACAGAATGCATAGCAGTTAGCATATAAAACATTACCTGGTGGGAAGAATATAGATATTAGAAGGAATTATGTGACCATATCATACCTCCCAACATTTGTGGCTTTTGAAGTGGGACCCTGCACGCGCTGAAGTTGCCCGTGTACCTGCAAAGTAGGTGGGGCCTTGGGGGAAAGGGGCGGGGCTTTGTGGTAACCTCCAACCTCGTCACTGTGGGGGGCATGCCCAGCACTCTCTGAGATGCTGGGTTGCCCCCAGGCTCTCCAGGCACTGTGAATAGCTGCCGTGCATATTGCTGCTATTTCAGGGAGTCCTCCTGACATCCAGGGAGAGATGGCAAGTGTGTGTTGACATTGTCAGAATGTCAACAATGTGAAGGTCGGCAGTCGGCAAGCTTAACCTTGTAAAATCTGCTGCTAACATTCTATTGTTGACATTATATCATGTTGACATTCTGTTATTGTCAACATTGTGAATATCGATTCTGTTGATGTTGGTACACTGAATGTTGACATTCAGACCATGACAACATTATTAAAATACTGTATACTATTTTCAGCCACAAGGTTTAAAGTGCTGTTCCTATTTTTAAACAATGTATCCATACATACAAACTATCTCAGGTTAAGTGTTGGCATGACAAAGCACGGCTTTTCAGTAAAGAAAAAGACAAACAGTGCAATAGCTCAACTGATTAAAAAAATAAAAATAACAGCAATGCCACTATTCTATTTTCTACATGCCCAGTTACAACTAGCATTAGCCCCTGTCATATAGTCTGTGATTGGTTGAGCAATGTAAGAGACTGTACCCAATTGGCTGTCCACCTACTAACTAGTTGTAGTCACCTGAGACGGAATCAGCTGATATAACGTTCTCTTTGGGAGCAGTCGCTAACTCGGTCCTCAGGACCTCACACAGTTCACGCTCTCCATATCACCTGGCAGGTGCACTGTGTATCACCAACTGTCACATTTTTAAAATCCACAGGTGATCTGGAAAACATGAACTATGTGAGGTCCTGAGGACCAAGTTTGAGAACCTGTAACTTAAAGCAATAGGGTTTTCTTCCCCTTTCTCTCATTCCTATTTTAAACATTGGACAAGGACATAATGAAGATACCAGGAAAATATCTATTATGGGCTCTTTTTTTTCAGCGGTGGGAATATTAGTATTTTAATTATTAGGGGAAATTAAAATATCTATTACTGTGTGGGAAAACAATTTATCTGGATGGCAATATCATGCAGTAAAGCTGAAAAGAAAATGCTTCACTATTATTATTGCATACCTAAGTGTAACTAAAAAGCCCTGATTATTCTCTTCTCTTTTATACTGGGACTGATTAAGAGGTGGGTGCTAATTTGATGTTTACAATCTTGCCGGACATCCTAAATAACCTGGTTGCCGATGTTCCCGTAGTGGATCCCACCCTGTGTCTTTGGCTGCAACCAGATCTGAGAAAG
This sequence comes from Pseudophryne corroboree, assembly GCF_028390025.1. Taxonomy (NCBI): domain Eukaryota; kingdom Metazoa; phylum Chordata; class Amphibia; order Anura; family Myobatrachidae; genus Pseudophryne; species Pseudophryne corroboree. Next base: position 971,428,009 of record NC_086445.1, on the reverse strand, counting down.
CCAGTATTGGGCCTGCCTGCTGCATTAGCACATATGATCAGATCCACTGAGTCTTATTTCCGGCTCCACCATTAGGCAGTTTCTCTGAAAGAAACTTCCTTGTTGTACTTAATGGAAATGGTAGCTGTGGAACTTATAAGTCACACTTTCATCTAAGGGCTGGCAAGTGGGTATTGGTGGTGGCAGGGGCATCACTTACCTTGAGAACACCCGCTGTGGCAAAAGGGGTGTGGCTTCCAAAAGTGGGTGTGGCTTCACGGGAGGGGTGGGGCTTCACGTTCCGACCCCGTTTTCCGTCACTTGGGGGGTTCGGGAGGTGCGCTCTGCCTCCCTCAGAGTGCTGTTTTGGCAGTGGCAACTCCTACATAGTGACAGGAGCCGAGTGCTGCACATAATGTAACAGTGCAGCACTCGGCTCCTGTCACTGAGCAGGAGCCGGCAGTTTGGTGTCACCCCTAGGCGGGTGACACCCGGTTGCGGACCGCACCCTCCTTGTGACGCCACTGGGTGGTGGTTTGGGGTGGTTGGCTGAAGTTTTGACTGGGGTACCGAGAAATCTTGCACCAGCCCTGCCTATTTCGCATCACCGATGCACACTTCCACTAACAGAATCTGCACCTGTATCTGGAGCAGTTTAGGTGTCCCAATGATATAAACTAGAGAACCATAGAGCAACCATATTGTTTTACAGAGAAACAGCACTAACATACTATAAGCAGCATTATGTAAAGTTGGTCACTGTAATGTCCTTTTACAAAAATATATGCAATGCATGAATACCAAGAATTTGCCTATTTCCAATGAAAATGTCACCGTCACATTGAGTGTGCTTATACTGTAGTTACAAAATTATTTAGTGACATACTTGTACCATACTTAAACATACTTTTAACAAAGGTTCTGCTTTAACTTGCTGTATTTATTAGATATATCATTTATATCATAGCTCAGGCCATACACAATGCATCATAGAGCATAAGAAAATCATTTCCTCTTTCAAGGACAGTAGTTATATTAGTATAATAGGCTTTATGATATGGCATGTATTATGCATATACAGTAAACTTACAGCATCAGATTATTAGCATGTGAACAGATGCTAAGACAGACAAATGAAATGTACAATAGACCATCTTTATTTATTAGAGTGGGGAAAATGTGTTTTGAGCTAAGAAAATGTGTTTTACTTAATATAGCATGTATGTTAATGGGGTGACCTTGATATGGGTTGGGACTGATATGCCGCTCACTTCAGTCACTGTGCTCACCACAGGTTCTACTTCCACTCTATGGGTGTCGTGGACACCCACGAGTGGGAATAGCCCCAGTTAGCCAGGATTCCAGCGGTCGGCATTGTCAGTGGTCGGGATTCCAGCATTGGTATCCTGACCGCCGGGATCCCGACCACCGGCATATCAACTGCATCCCCTTGATATGTCTCAAATACATGTGATCTATGTCTACATGAGGACTGTATTAAAGAAGACTCTTCTGAAAGCAGTACAAGTCTACTAACGTCTTTACAGCAGGTAAGGACACTTCTGACACTTCCATAGTCTACAGTAGTTGTCAGTTGTCCAAATATTTCTGCAACAGTCCTGGAATTTTTTGTATGGTACCCGGGTCTCTGAGATTACCTAACTGCTGTTCATGCAGAGGTTTGGTGATAATCCAACTTTCATTCCCACTTGCTGTCCTCCTGGGGTTGACAAGCAAGGTAATGAATAGCTCTTCTATAGATATAGAAAAAAGGCTTCACTGTCCACAAATGACCTTCTTCTTGTTACTGAGATATACTGTATGGTGCAGCAAGAGGAAAATGAAGAGACATTATGTGCTGAAGGCATCACTGCTATTATAGAAGGCAATGCAAGTATAATGGGGGCATAGAAGGATCTACCCATGTTCAGTCTGCTCCCAATTTTTTTTTGTCATGTCGTCAGTTTAAATGTTCAACTATGACATCAGATTTAATTAACTGTTTAGAGAAACAAGTGAAACAACATGAAATCCCAGCCTCTCTAGAAGCTTTATCATTTTGCACTAGAGGCCGATTATTATTATTTTTTAATTCCTACATAACCGCTGTGGAATCTCAGAATAAATAGTGTGTAGTAGTCTTAAGGAATAAAATATTAATAGAGCTATCTTGGTACATATTAGAAATTAGAGTGCTTAACACATATTAATCAGGACTAGGCCTTACCTAAATACATTTCTACTTACAGACAGTAATACTACTGCAAGGTTATTTAAGACAAAAAGAGAGGAACTCCTACGAGATAATTACTTAATTACTTAAGTTATTTTATATAATAATGTAAATCTACAGAAGGACTCTATCTGTTTCTGAATAACCAAATGCTTCCTTATTCTGGTTTTCCTTTACTGAGAGAGGAGCAAGAGCAACTGTAATTCATACACTTCTTCAGAGTATAAGGTTGTCAGGGGTTACCCGAAGTCTACCACTGGTGGAATTCAGCTATATTGTAGAGGCTTGAGTGGGGTAACTGCAGAACACTTATACTAGAGAACACCTGATCCACAGACACAGTAATCCATCCAAATACCAGGAGAGCAAATCTGGCCTTATAATTCTATTGTTCCACATTAGTGTTCCCCACATATTACTTATACCCCTTTCACAGCAACCCAGGTAGACCATTTCATACCAAACCTGGACCTGGTTTGCCTCGGCAATAACCCGGGTAATAAGTTTGGTGTGAAAGGGGTATAAAAAAGAATTTTTCTCCGGTTACTTAACATTTCTCTTGGCTGGAGTGTACTAAAGGAGATAAGTGGAAAAAAATCCAGTTTTCAGGGTTTTTACAGCATTTTCAAATGTACTAACCCCCGGCATCCCATTCACTGATTCAGAGGGTAACAACAACTTTTTCTGGCATCACCCTATAGAAGTCTATGGGCTTTTTTTCCACATCCTGCTGCATCCGGCCTTATCGGCTTCCTTCACAGCCCAGTACCACCCCCCCCCCCACGTGCGCCCCTGAACCTTGTGCTGCCAATGCCCTGGCATCAGTGTCAGACTGGGGTATAAAGGGCCCACTGGGGGAATGCATTTGTAGGGGCCCATGTTTGGGTATGTGGCCAAACTTCAGAGGCTTGGCTAACCGTTGATAAATATATACAGTAAATACTGCTAGTGCATGCATTATAATGTACCAGATTGATAACGGAAATGGACTCTTTAAAATAGACCATAGTCCTGTGCAGTATAAGGTAATATATGTATAATGTGTAATTCAAGTGCACAGTCTGGAACCAGATTCCTTAGAGGAGGTGGGGGGGGCAGGCATTGGTGGTTTCCCCTGTTCCCCTGTGGGCCATTTCAACCCTGCCCGGCGTGCTCACGGTTCCCCCAAACTCCTTTCCTGTAACACAGCAGCTATCCTTCTGGCTGTGGGAAGGAGGAGAAGTAGACCCAAGACTTCCTGCAGACATCACCTCCAGGGGATAGGAAGTGACGTAGACCCCCACACACCATCTCACCTGGCACAGCAGGTATCGTGAGAGGCAGCTCTTACCACATTGTGATTCTAATTGCATAGATCAGTACTTATGCAATTAGTATCAATGCGAATTGAGGCAGAATGTGGCCACCTTCTTTGTGCATCCCGACCTTTGACACTTGATACAGTTCCCAACATTATATGTGATCAGAGTTTCTATTTTTTTTCTGAATGTCACCTATTTCCAGGGGTGAGAAATTGAGAAAATTGTAACTTATTTGGAAAGTACTTTGAATGGAGATGGTGTAAAAATCATTTTGGTGTATTGAATTTTAAACTATGTATTACCTTTAATTTCCTTATTTATAAGCTATTAATATTTTATGAAAATCACAACTGAGAACATATTTATCACAGCTTCCAATACATTTTCTACTCTGGGAATAAGGAGTTGTAGATAAATATTTATGAGTAGATTATTTCATGAGCGTGTCTGCTTGTAGCATCATAAGTAGTCATTCTATATGCCTTCCATGAACAATATGCGGTGTACTGTAGGCACATAGCAATAAAAAAAATTGTGTCTGAGTTGTTGTTTTTAAAAAAAGCCACCAAAGCTATAATTTTAACGCATGGTGATCAATGAAACGCAATGCAGTAAGAAACATTTTATCACATACGTATTTCAAATGTGACCAGGATTGCAAACTTGTCAATCAGAAACTTTCTAGTACCAGCAATGCTTTTCACTATAGAGATTAATGATGTCTATTGATACCGACACCTGCAAGACGGTTCTCCCAATGTACAGTATTCTGGTATATAGTCTTCTGTATGTTTGTCTGGGTGACAATAATATTCAATCAAAAAGTTAAATTCTTCTTTGGAGATCTCTAGCACTAATATAACATTGTCCTGCATTGATTATGCCACAGTTACAGCTGTGTCCTCCCATATTATTGCTGCAGTCACGCCAAGCAGCCCCTCTCATCACGCCATGACCCATGAGACTCTGCTAGTGTCAGGCATCAGCTTGCGCTGCACTGCGTATTGAGGCTAGACGTACGAGGACACAACTTTAATAGCAATATAAGCCTTTTAAACTGAAAACTTCTTTCCAGCTAAAGCCTGATCAGTGGGTTCCAAACCCAATTCTTCCTCTCACCAATTCTGACAACGCCCCTACATAAAGGTGAAAAAAAAAACATTGCCTCAGTATTACTTAGCTGCCTCGTACAGCCACAACTGGTGGCTACTTTGCTAGGCGTACTGAGTACTTTAAGTAAATCACTTTGTCACAATATTTTAACAGTCATCTACTACTGCGTGAGCTGTGGTGACTTCAGGTTGAAGATCATGTATCATAGGCAGGTACGGACTGGGGCGTAAATTCAGCAGTGGCATTACTGTACTTCTACGTGCACACAATGGACCAGGTGTCATAGAGGCCTGCCACGGGTCAAGGTCTCACAGCACCCCCATCTAAACTTGCAGGCCAGTAGGCAGGCAAAGCAGCATGGCAAGGCTGGTCCATTAGGTAATCAGCCTTCAAGTGTACTACTATAATGATTCCACCCAGCTTCCTCCCTTCCTCTGTGCTTTCTGGGACTTTGTGGGGCATTGAACCTATAAGCACACATGTGCAGGACCCCGACATCAGGGAAATGCAAAATGGATCACCTACTGAATTATCCCCTAAGACTGCAAATTGGGATAAAAGAAAAATTCACCAACATGTGCACAACACGGGAATTGCGCACAAAAAGATACTGTAGCTGTATGAGGACATATGTGTATATAGACTATAGTAAAAGACACCAGACTTACATTCTTAAGCTCATGACTAAAATAGATGTTAAAAATTTTAATTTTTCACTATGCATATTTTAAGAGAACACATCAGAAAATGCTACCCCTTTCTCGATGCCCCTGTGTACACATACAACATTGAATTCCATAACCGTTCAGTCTAAACATTGTATTATTATTTTGTTATTATTTAAAAGGAGATGGGAACTCCTAGATGAACTGCAATACTTGCCACAATTTTTAAGCAGCTCAGCAGCAGCAGCAGCAGAACATATCTGACCATAGAGGGCTCTCTGGATTGAATGTGTCACATGACTTGCTCACATCCTAACCTGGGACACCCGCTTCAGCCAGGACCAGGCTGCTGATGCAGGTTCCTGGCCAATCACAACTAATATTTTGATGTAAAGCATTGTCAACTTCTAACAAGCAATACATACTCCACAAGAACGGCTGCTATTGTGAGCCGGCAGTTCTGCTAGGCAGAGGCAAATATCAATCATTATGATCATTATGGTTTGCTAATATACTGCATATTAGTCAGCTCATTTACCTAAGGCAGTTGGACAGGACAAATTGAAAAATGAAAAAATCCCAGATAACTAGATTATTACATTATTATTCTCGCAACTCCGGTCTTGGTAAACATGGATATAGTGCATGTGTAATGTTTGTCAAGCTCTTCTGGATGAAAAAAAGTGATACATTTATGTCACAAATGTTATTAATCTAAAGCAATTAGTAGACTGATTACTCTCTTACTTCAGGTCTATCATAAACAGGAATTTAGAGGAAAAGACCTCATCTGAATAGAATTCAGGTAAAAACCTTCATGTTATATGACACATAGAAACACTGGAATGTAGTCAGAATTTCCCGACAGTCAGGGTTAGGGATTGGGTTAGTCTGCAGTTGGGTAGATGTTAGGTTTAGGCTGTGGGAGGGTTAGGTTGTGGGAGGGGTGGATTAGGGTTAGGCTGTAGGGGGGTGGATTAGTTTTAGGCTTTAGAAAGGGAAGAGTTAGGATTAGGCTGCAGGAGGCGGGAGGTTAGGGTTATGCTGTGGGAGGGGTGGGTTAAGTTTAGGCTGTGCAAGGGGAGGGTTAGGGTTAGGCTGCGTGAGAGCTGGGTTACGTTTAGACTGTGGGAGAGGGAGGTTAGGGTAAGGCTGTGGGAAGGGGAGGTTAGGGTTAGGCTGCAGGAGGGAAGGGTTATGTTTAGACTGTGGGAGGGGAGGGTTAGGTTTAGGTTGTGGAAAGGTTAGGGCTAGGCTGCGGAAGGGGAGGTTAGGTTTAGGCCAAGGGAGGGGGACCTTAGGTTTACAGAATTTACTAAAATGTGTCGGGATTCTGACCGTCGGATGCACTGTTGATATTGTGGCCCATCTGCATTCTGTCGGGACCCTGTACCCAACCCAAAACATCATATCTGATAATTTTATAAGGACAGTAGGTCTTTTCATGAGCCAGCAATGTTGGTAAGGTAAAATTCAGTGCCGGGACAGAAACCGCAATCATGATATTTGCTTCCTTACTGCAATGAATTAAATGGTGAAAACTAAAAGTTGGATATACAATAAGAAGGCAACACACCAGTGATGTCACAATACGGGAGATGTATCAAGTCTTGGAGGGAGATAAAGTTAAGAAGTTATGCAAAGCAACCAATCATCATCTGCCATTTTGAAATGACAGAATCTGATTGGTTGCTTTAGAAAATTACTTCACTTCATCTCTCTTGATACTTCTAACCTCATGAATGGCTGTAAATTCTGGTAACCTTACAGTGAAGAGGCACACATAGATATAACAGTAACTGCTTCTGAAACTATTAATAGATCCAATCTTTATAGAATCTGAAAGTAATAAAATTAATGGCATAACTAAAAACCTTGAGGAGTTCTTGCAGTATGCACAATCACAGCCATGCATGTGCATTAAGCTTTGGTCAGTAAGGGATCTTACGAAGCCTTGACAGCATTGCAAGTTCATCCTAGACATTTATAGACTAATTTCCTCTCACAAGGCTTCTGCAATGTTAAGCATAATTATTTGTTGCCTGCTAAACTGCAGGAATGCCTCCATGACATCATGACATGACGTAGGGAAGTCTCTGATTTCTCTAGTGTTTAGCAGGTGGTACATTCTAAGTTAACAAAATCCCTTTTTTCGTGTATTATAACCAGAGAAAGGGCTTTTCAAAACTTTGTAAATAGACCCCTAATTCTGTTCTTGTATTCTCCATTAGACTTTGTATGTACTGAACACCAATGAAATGTTATCACAGACACCTGTGGTGATTAATAAACTCCAGTTTCCCAGTTATTAAAAAAATATATGCTTATTTCTGACAACAGTGGATGCTGGGCTTACATAGTGCAATGACTCTTTTTTGCAGCAAATGTGACTTTAGCCATGTACAGTACAGTAGCTTACTATACTGTTAGACAGGCATTTTATCAACAAATTCTACAATTTGGCACATTTTCAATTCATCAAGTATCTTTTTGAAATCTGTCTTTTTTCCAATTCAAAGAACAGTATAAATAGGTCATCAATAAACCTTTTATAAAAAAAGATTTTTGATTCATACATTCATACATCGATAGATATCCATAACATAAATTGGAAAAACGAGAGACAAATTTGACCCCATGGCTGTCCCAGACTGCTGCATATAGTAATTATTTCTATATATATGAAATTATTCAAATCTAGAACCATGGAAATCATGCCCATAACAAATTCTATGGGTGTCCCTTCATTTGGATCATGTACTGTAGCAAAACTTGTCATGTGAGACAATGCAGAGGGAGCTGACATCCATCATGGCAAGAAGACTATACAAATATCTCAGTTTATACAGAAAATGAGATGAATCCCTCATTCAGACCTGATCGCTGTGCTGCAAATTACACTGTCCTATGATCAGATAGTCGCCGCCCAGGGGGAGTGAAAATTTGCCCCGTGCAAGTGTGCGATTGCAAGTGTACTCTGTGCGAAAATTTCCCTCAGTCAGCGGACAGCTGCAAAACCGTTCGTATCACACTCACCATCTAATGTTTTTCCCATTCTGTGCAGTGTGTGCAGTGTGTGCGTAGCTCAATACTTACTCCTCCAGTGCGAAGGAATCAGACTGATCGGGGCCGGGGCTGATGTCACACACCCGCCCTGAAGACGCTTGGGAATGTCTGTTTTTTTTTTCTTGACACTCCCAGAAAACAGTCCATTACCACCGACACACATCCTCTTCCTGTCAATCACCTTTACGAATGCCCATGCAATCGAAATGTTTGCACCATCCTGACGCTGTTTGATGATGCGCGTGTGCATTGCAGTTCATACGCATGCGCAGTAGTTCGATAATCGCCCACTGTGTGAAAATGTACAGCAGCAATCAGGCCCATAGATAGACTTAACATAATGCTGTACATTTACAGTTTACAGTATAACGATGAGTAAGAGATAACCTTAAGCCATACTCTGTCACTAGTATCACTATGTTGCAGAGTGTGAGTAATGGGATCTACACACTGCGGGATACACCGCTGAGCTGCCCGACGGCGGATACGGCCGATGGGTGTCCCGGCAGTGGGGGGTGGGGGTGGGGCAGTGATGGGGGGAGTGAATTTTCTTCACTCCCCCCATCACCCAGCTCTATAGCAGTGCAGGCAAATATGGATGAGATCATCCATATTGTCTTGCATGCACAAGCGACAGGGCCACATATTGTTCATCGCTGGTCATTAATGAATGAGATCATTCATATCTTTCACTCATATCGCCCAGTGTGTAGGGCCTATAAGGGTGGAATTCTATACTGCTGTCATGATGCCATTTAAAAAAACATTATTTGTTTACATCAGAGATAACTTTCATTATTCATCTTAAATAGACCAAATTATAAGACCCATTTGTTTGTACTGTATTACTAGTGCTAGTTTAATGCAAAAATGGGCAAAGTTTGGCTACTACCACAGTCAGACATACTGCAATAAAAATTTGGAATTTCGTCACTTTAAGTGACTAAACATAGAACATTATTATTAAAAGCAGGAAAAGGAGCCTGAGTAGACCATTTTAACAAGCATTTAGGAGCCTATGCCAGCCCAGTTTTGATAAGTAGCAGAGATGTCAGATTGACATTTTGGCCCAAGAAGGTTTATCCTCAAACAAGATCTATATGTGTGTGATCACATGTCATATGTTAGATTCACACATTTATGCTTTAGCTACTGAGCTACTAATGTAAAATAAGGACCTTAGACATGAAACTTTGGGGTCTATTCATGAAGCAGTGAAAAGAGTGGAGAAGTGAGCCTGTGGAGAAGTTGCCCATGGTAACCAATCAGTTGCTTCGTACAATTGTATAATGTACAAATTATAAATGTTACTTCATTGCTGGTTGGTTGCCATGGGCAACTTCTCCACTGACTCATTTCTCCGCCCTTTTCACTGCTATATGAATAGACCTCAATTTGATTTCTATAATAAACATAAATCCATATGGCTATGTTCTTGTGCTGATTGTATTTGCTGCACTATAGGAAAAATTAAGGCTACAAAATGAAGGTTTCTGGTTTGACAGTAAACTGTACAAACCCTCTAACTTGGTCACAAATCAAATAAACATTAGATACAGTACAGTAATCTCATTCAGTTTTATATACATGTAATCACAAGACCCAACACTGGTCACTGAAGTATGAAGACTGGAAGGAGAGGGAGTGCTAAGTGCTTGCTACAGTATACTGGTGGGAGAGTGAGTACCTAAGAGAGAGAGACTTCAGAGAAGGACAAAATGAGGAGAGCCGTCATGTTAAAGAGAAAATAAGATGCAAGGAGAACCAGTTCAATCAGGAGAGCTGCCAATCTAATACAGAAAGCTGCCAGACAAATGAAAATAGCTACCAGTCTTACAGGCAGAGATTCCAGTTTATTAGCAGTCAGAATCATAGGGGGAACTGTCAGTATCAAAGTGAGAGTTGCCAAATTCAAAGAAAGATCTGCTAATGTCAGTGAGTAAGTTGACCACTTCAGAGGGCAAATTGCCAGTTCCAGGTAGAAAACAATCACAGAGGTTGTCCAGATTTTGTCCCAGTATCCATAGAGAGTACAGATCCATTGTAAGAGATACATGTAATAGCCAGCAACTTGGATCCATTGACAAGAATCTGGTGAGAGGGTCCAATATTTCTAAGTGGCAATAATTTGATAGGAAAAATAAACTTACAGTAGTTCTGTTTTTTAAATGATTGTCACTTTAAAACATCAGGCAGACTCGCCAAAATCTGGCTGATGCCACAAGTCGCAGGCTATTACACATTCTTACCTACTCTCCCAGTTTCTGCAGAAGACACATGATTTTTCAGGTAGTCCCCAGCAACCCCGGAACAGTGGCCACCCCTCCCGCATTCTGCCCACTTTATAGAGAAGTGGGCAGAATGCAGAGAATAATACAGTAATACAAGAAGGCAGAGGGACCTAATGACTGTTTCTATTACAATCTCATCATTTGGCTCCGCCCTCTAAGCAAATATGTCCCAATTATGACAATTTTCCTGTGAGGGGCAGAACCTAATGATGCATTTAGCACAACCCCACCCCACTTCACCGCTCACCTGCTTCTCCACTCTGAAGAATGTAGGCAAGTATGCTATGACATTTCTCCCAAGTGTCAAGAGGGACTCCAGATCCCAAGACCAGGGGTGATCCAGATGTTTATAAAATAGTTTTTTTATGTATTTGTTACACAAAACTATTTCAAAATAACAAAAAAATACTCAATAAAGCTAACAACATTGTTATATTTTTCTGGCAATTCTTGTTAAGGAAATATGTCCACTATGAAATCATGCATTATGTTAAATAATCTATCAACATATTTAAAAAAACAAAAAACAAATCATAAACAATCTAATAATAAAAATAACATGTAAAAAGTGTTGGTTAGTGGCTAGAATTGAACTTCAAAGCCACGTCATGGCACGATTTAAGGACAAAGAATCTCCCTTTTCTATTGCCGAATGAATTGTGCTCCAATTCTCCTTTCATCCATCACTGAACTACTGTGAGATCTGATAATAAGTAAGTGACAAAGATGAAATTAGAGAAGGAATGCCTTAGATGTAAGAGAAAAATATGAGCAATTGATGATACATAATAGTCATTGAATATTTTAGAGAGCAGTGCACAAGTGAGATAAAATTACACTGTCCTGGTTACTTATTCATTTTCTTTGTCCTTTCTGCAGACAGATAAAATACATAGCATAGTAAATTCAGTACACACTGTACAATGATCACCAATTTGGTTTGTCTGAACAGAACTGTGATTTTTCAATATAGCATCGCTAAATAACTAGCTTCAATGTGCTGGACTAAATTCTAGTGAATACAGCCCTTTGTTTCCTCTAATTGCTGATGATAAACTTAAACTGCATCTGCTATTTTCAAAAGTTAAAAGATGACATACGTTTGGCACCGGTCCCACCAGAGGAGGGAATAAAAAAGTCTTATGGATTTTAGGCTTCTTTGCATTCCGATCAGGAACACACAGTAACAACATTATAACCAAGAGCCGCACGTCAAAGAAGACACAGTGTGAAAATTCAATACAGCAGGAGAAAAGGAGCACAAGAAAATGGCATGGTATTATTGATGATACTAAACACTAGAAACCTTATTCTTTTTTATATATCTACAGTATATGCCTTAGTTGGGATTAGTATTGATTTCACAAATTATAAAGGCAGGACATACACTTAGGTTTCATTGAAATATAAGACAGTACGTGATCCAGGGTCAAACTATCCAGTCTCTTCCCCAAAATTTTGTGTCACTCAGGTGTTTCAGATTTTAGTGCTGGAATAAATGTAAAGCAGCAATTTTCCTAAGTGCAAAATCCGGCTTGTTGAGATGGAAAGTATATGTTTTGCAACTCAAAATATAGGATTTGCTTTTAAAAAAGAAAGAAAATAGAATACAGAAATTAGGATACATTTGGTACAGGTATTTCATTACAATTACTCTAGTATACATTTAGGACCTGATTCTGGCTCCAAAAATGAATGCTTGTCACGATTATTAGCAGGCTGCACAGACACAACAAGAACTGCACACACACTCTACTATGCGTTATCCTTACATAAAGATGACCCTAATTCATTTGACAGTCAATAGGTCGACCTCTATTGGTTGACATGTATTAGGTGGACATGATCACTAGGTCGGCATGTAAAAGGTTGACAGTGCTTACGGTCAACAGGTACAAAAGGTTGACAGGTGCAAATGGTCAACACACATACTGTATGGTTGACACACTTTTTTTTTGTTCAACTTTTTCACACTTTACCATTCACGCGGACTACAGTTGGGATTAGTAACCTGTGGCGAGTGCATCATTAGTCGAGTGAGGAACCTTCCACGAAACATGGCGAGCAAAGCGAGGTGACATAAAACACAAATCGTGCTTTGATGGCGAAAAACAACACAAAAAAATTAAAAAAATGTTGTCAACCTTTTTAGTGTCATGTTGACCTTTTCCACTGTTGACCTTGTGTCCCTGTTAACCTCTTCCAGTGTCGACATTTTGACCATGTCAACCTTTCACTTGTTGAGCTTTTCATCATGCCGATCTTTGCCATATCAACCAATAATGGTTGGCCAAATGATCCTGTAATCCATACCCGTTCTTTGCATGCGCACCTTCATGGAGGATATGAAAGCAGATGGTTCACCTTGTCTATGGCCAGATCATTCTGTCCATAAAATAGGCATTTATAGGTGACAACTGGGAAGTTACTGTGTGGATGCATGGAAAAAATGTTTCTTGTAGCAGTTTCATGATAGTGTCATTGGCATATTGCCCGACTACCTTGCTTGACTGAAGCATGTGGATGGAAATGGGATACTTATTTCAGATGGATGGAAAACCAGTGAGCTTACCAATATATATGCATGAAGACGGACGAATATTGTATAGACGGAGGGATCCTTGCATTAGCATAAGGTAGCCAAGTTTGTCTGCATATGCTGGCACATTGGGGTAGATGTATGAGCCAATGGATAAATTGCCTACGGCAACTAATCAGCACTGAGGTAACATTTATAAAGTGCATTCTATAAAATGATATGTAGCAGCTGATTGGTTGCTATGGGCAACTTCTCCACTAGCTCACTTCTCCACTCTTTTCACTGTTTCATACATCTCCATCATTGTGTCCAAATCAGTATCAGAAAATAGTGTCAGTAAGCTCCAGAAAAGATTGTGTTCTATTGCTTTACAGCTCTATGAACTCAGACCCTTTTTTTTAATAAAAAATGCAATAAAAGATTGCGTTGATGTCAATGTATTCTTTATGGGGCATATCTAGAACAGTTAGGGGTCCATTTATCAACGAGTTCCAAAAATTGTTGTAAGTGATATAACTCATTGCGTATGATAAATGGTGCTCCAGCCAATCAGCTCCCAATAGTCATTTTTAAAGATATGACAGTTAGGATTTGATTGTTTTGGAGTACCATTTATCATATGCAAACAGTTTTATCACTCACAATGAGTTTTATCATCCATTGATAAACAAGCCCCTTATTCTGGTATATGCCACAGTTCCTTCATTTGCAAATGCAAAAGCAGTCCTTGTAGGTTTCTATGGGGACTTCTAAACTGTCAAATTTACCAAGCTCAATAATGCATACTTACCTACTTTTATGGTCCCCTCTCTGGGAGAAGCCCGGAAAGGAGACACTATGTGATACATGGGGGGGCAGGGCCGGACTGTCTTGTCACTAAGCCATGCCCTGTTATGGCAAAATGCTGATCTGTGGGGAGGAAGTGGGGCTAAATGGAGCAAATTCACACCATTTAGCCCCGACCCCTTTATACAGAGCCATAAATCCCATGGAATATTCTCCCCAGCCTGCCCTAGGAAGCTGGTGGGATTCGGAAGACTTGTGGGGGTGGGGGACTGCCCAAAAAATCATGAGTCTCCTACAAGTATGCAATAATGTGGAGCATTGCTGCAATTTCCCATGGCAGCTAACTTCATCTTCAGATGGTGTTAGCCAATAGTAACCTATGGGCTACTCTACTATAAAACAATTTGGACACAGATCCTCTGGATCCCACTCCATCAGCCCCTACTGATGGTGCACAGCCCAAAACCAGAAGCAAAATGATAGTGGTATCAATTTGCTTCTAGCCATTCAACAGAACAGGACTTCCTCAGAAGTTCTGTTGCAGTGCTCCAACTATTATAAATGCAAGCCTTACCACATTGCAAGTTATGGCATTAAAGGTATAGTAGGTGATAAATATTGTATGTCCTAATGTTTGATGGGGTGTGATATTATCCACCTCATTGAAGCATATTAGCATACCCTAATTCCTGTCCTAATGCAACATTAAGATCTCATAAAGTAGTTACATTATAACATAGTATTGTTTTCCTTATTATACTGGGCACTATATTATGTTATGACATCGTTTTTATCATTACTGTCCGGAAGAATGTGTACTGTAACAATAAAACTTTCACTCAATTACGATGACTTCCCGCACAGTGTGCATAAATTCATCCTCTATAAATTTTACCACTCCTTTGAGTGGATTTGTAAGTGCTGTCGATAATAGGAATGACTAGTAGCTTATTAAAAGTCAACACTCAAAGCAATGTGATTCTCTGGACTACATTTATCACACATTTTGTTACACTGGACAAACAAAATGGGCAACTCAAAGGATTACAAAAAAAAGTCTTAGAGGCCAATTTATTAACATGTCCATTTTCGCACCCTTTTCACATTACTTTAGTATCACTACAATGTATTAAAGGGCATTTGGAGCAGTTTTCACGAAAAACTGTTCCAAACCCCTTAATTTTAATTTTTTTAGTAACTCACATTGCATTTCCCATACTTATAATGGGAAATGTGATATGGGCGAATTTACCACCTGTTACCAATTTACAAAAAAAAAAATGTAAAAAGACACCGCACTGTGCCCTGTGAAAATTACTCCAGCTCCAGCTGGTTTAATCACAGGGCAGCACTGCGATATGCAACCTTTGCCCAGCTTTCTCTGTTATCCTGGCAGAAAAAGCTTTGCAGGGACCGACCTATGCGTGTCTGATGGACACACAAGCTAATCACTTTTTTAAACAAGAAAAAAGTAAACAAACAACAAAAACATAATTACCAGTCCAGGGAGCCAGTGATCGGTGCTGGCTGCCGGGCGCTGGGTCCTCCATGTGCTGCGCTGTGGTGCAGTAAAGTGATGCTGCAAAGCGGCGGCTCACTTTACCGCACCGGGGGCACAGCAGCGCACATGATCCGGTGCCTGGCAGCACTGCAGGAGCAGTGATCACAGGCTCCCAGGACTGGTTAATTATATTTACCATGGGGGGGAGTCCGTGGCACGATGAGGTAGTCGAGACAGGGATATTCGGCCCGGTGGTGGCGGTAGTGGCGATGGCGGTGCACATAGGCAAACGCAGGGGGCTTCCAGATGCCTGGAAACCCCTCTCCTCTTGGCAAGTAGCTTAAATTATGACAATATCAATGATATATAATACAATTACTAGAGCAGCTGTCACATCATGCAGTTTAAGGAACAAAGCAGAGCTGCTGCACATGCCCAGTGTAGCAGCTTCATCTGCCACGTTTGCTGTGTGTGGATCTGAGTCCTCAATCAGTGCACTGGACCAGAGAGCAGCTACCAGGTAGAAGAGACAGGAGCCTTATCATGATGTGGGAGAATGTGTGCTTAGAAAGTGCAGTACTAGATTCTTCATGGAGTCGGGGAGATTACTACTATTTCAGGGAGTCTCCCTGTCAATCAGGCAGGGGTGTTAGCAATACTGGGATGCAATACAGGACACGTTTTGCACTTGCAAAGAATGAGTCCTGCGCCTACGCAGTTTCCCGATAATCGTAACACTGTGCAGGGGAACGCTTGTGCGATCAAAGCTGCATTACCCCATGAGTCTGTATATGAAACAAAATGGAACTTTGTCTCTATATGCAGATTCAGAGACACATTTGCACTTAGATATATAAGCACTGGCGTATCTATAATGGGTGCAGTGTGTGGTGCACCCTGGCCTCTGGGTCCAGAGGGCGCCCACAACACACACACTGCACCCATTTCTTCTATATACCTACCTTTCTGGTGTCCGAGTCCCGTAGCCACCAGCCGCATCAGTGCTGTTAGTGCTCTGTCTAGCACTAGAGACTCTGGCACAGTGCCAGAGTCTACAGCACATGCGCAGGTCTTTGAAAAAAATGGCCACCGCGCCTTTTTTTGGGAGACTAGCAAATGCGCTGTAGACTCTGGCACTGTGCCAGAGTCTCTAGTGCTAGACAGAGCACTAACAGCGCTGATGCCGGTTATGTGACGGGAGAGGAGGAGACCCACACCCAGAGACTGCACACAGGTCCCCTCCTCTCTAGATATGCCCCTGTATACCAAATTCATCAGTACAGTCTCCTGGTGCATCCTACTTACAGAATGCTGTGAATAAGATACATTTTCATAAAAAAAAGATGCAAAAAAAGATGCCTGACGCTAGCAGAATCACACAAGACCAGGTGTGCCAAGACAGGCTGTTTGGTGTAACTGCAGCAAAGACGTACAGTATGAAGACCTATCTGTATGGTCTAGTATACGGCAGGAGAAGCTAGCAAATTAAGTGGGAAACATTGCTAAGTTAATTTCTGCTAACATAAGCCTTTGCAGCCACAACACCAGCTAATGATGTGATACTCTACAAATTATATTGCTTAAATTATAATTTAAAGAATACTGTTACTGTCATATTTCATTAGAGAATGTTATACATAGTCACTTGTGCATGAGTTCATCCAGGAGGGAGCAAAAAATATTGTAATGCACTATAGTATATATAAATATAGATGTATGATTTGGAGACATAGGGCAGGATGTATTAACATACATCTCTGCCTCTCGCCGCCCATCACAGCAATGTTGATCGAATATGTACTAACATATGCGATCAACATCGCAATGCGGTGACTGAGGGCCCCCGCGATACCTGTAAGGTGGTGTGCAGGGGGTCTCCATCAACTCCCCGGGCTCTCCTTCTCCTCAGCTGCTGGGAACAAGGTGCCTCCTCCTCTCCCCTGCACCTGGAAGGACCTCCGGCTGCATTGCTAGGGAGAGGAGGAGTTTACCTTTTCCAGATCCAGGCTGCCGGGAGGAAGGTATGGCGGGGAAGAGGGGGGTCAGCATCTGCGGCAGTGGGGCGGTTGTGCACTTGGCATTATATCAATCATTCTGCAGTGCAAATTCTCCCAACAGGTCATCTGTTGAGGATTTCTGTCAGTGGAAGCAGGTGGGATAATTACCCAGCATCATAGACCAACTCACCTGTGCATGATTAAAGACATGCACAACACATGACCTGTTGGTGGTACTTAGGGGCTGGAGTTGAGAACCCTGCTGTAGTGAAAATGAGAGAGAACCTGGGAACTTCCGTTTTCATTTAATTTCACTTAGATTTTATTTATTTTGATGCTTCAGAAGGCAGATAATAAACTGGGAAATTGGCCTTACCAGACAGTTCCATTCTTTAAAAGAGAATAATTTACTGCTGGTAAAATATATTATGGGTCTGATGCAGAGTTTAATACAAATAAATAAGTGGGGTGGGATGGGGTCAGGATCCCGGCAGACGGGATACCAACAGTCAGAATACAGATGGTAACACTGGGATTGGAATTAGGTTTAGGCACTATGTGGAGGGTTAGGGGTGGGGATTTAGGGTAGGGCTGCAAGAAGTGGTGGTTAGGGTTAGGCTGTGGGAGGGAATGATTATGGTTAAACTGCGGGGGTGGGTTTCAGTTAGGTGTGGGAGTGGTGGGTTAGGATTAGGGGAAGGGATAGGGATAAATTACTCAGTCATACCCATCTGAATTTGGACTGTTGGGATGCCAATGTCGGCATTTTGACCACTTGGATATTCACCGCCAGGATTTTGTACCCAACTCTGTTGAGCATCTATTGAGTTTTTGAACTGCATATACAGATGTGTCATGTTGCATCTTTTCCAGCAGCACGACAAACATACCCGTGCAAACTGGCACGCTAACTGCCGTGCATGCTGGTGACACAGTACACCACGCTGTGGACCCATTCACACCAAGAGAAACTGGCACGCTAACTGCCGTGCATGCTGGTGACACAGTACACCACGCTGTGGACCCATTCACACCAAGAGATCCTATGGATGCCAGCTGGCACTTTTCTCACGGCATACATGCCATGTCATCCTATGGCAGAAAAAAGATGCAACAGGACACATCTTCATGCTCCAGAACTAAGCAGAAGTCTGCATTTCAATTGTATCTACAACTGCGATGGTGCAAACGGAACTGGTCCACAATGGAGTGTTCTTACCTCAGCTAAGTTCATTGAGAATAGTGGGACATGCTGGTGCAAGCGCACAATGATAATGATGACAGATATTAAACCGATCGCTTGGATAGGATGGCTGTGAGGCATAGAGTCGTGAAACCATAAATTTACGGTACACATTTTATTCCATGCATGGAATGTGGTATCAGTTCAGGACAATTTGCGCCCAACTTTGCTTCAGCTCCTTTGTCATTCCCGTGTACAGAGAGTTGCAAAAATATATTGTTATAGAAACACAAAGTGACTCTATGATTTTATGTGATTAATATCAACTACACAAAAGAGTAAAAAAAAAATCTTTCCGTGTTCTCTTTCAATAAACATTTCCTGCCCAGTATCGCCTAAAATTTTACAAATGAGCAATGAACGGCTCATCCCATTTAACTCTGTGGAGAAGATTAATTGGTGAAGTTCACACAAGGTGATTAAATTTCCGCAATGAGCAATTGCAGATAATCACAATACGAAGTAATTGAAAATTGCTTGTGTAGTAGAGCACATAGGAAACAATGAGTTATAAAATGAGCGATCTCTGTCATTCTGTCATGAGATTAATTAACCATGTAGCCTAGCCCAACAAAAGCCAAACATAATCCATGCTTCAGCATTTGAGTTTAATTAAGAGTCATATTTCTGTGTCTTCTGAAGTATACATACAAAGATATGACACCTAAAGTCAACTTTATGTCAGTACAGAGTTTAAAAATGCAGCCACTTGCCATTTGTCATAATGCTGAGTAGAACTGTGAAAGGCCATTTGTCATATTTTTGACACATTGAATGGAAAATGGTCAAGTAATATATTAAAATTAAGGGCAGATCCTTTCAGGTATTTGTGGATGAAAGATAAAGATAAAAGATTTAGACAGTTTAGACTGAAAGTAGGTTACAATTTTTGCAGTTTTAATATTAATATTTCTGAAGTAGAACTTTTTAGATGAAAAACATCAAGTACCAGGGGTATTTCACCACTTCTAACACCCAAGTTGGCTCTTATACCCCATCTGAAAGTTCATTTATCAGTTGTCACTGCATCTGGAGCACAGACCTTGACACAATAAGTGAAGTAGGAATATTCCTTGTCACTACTACACTGGATGCCTTCCAACATCACTAGATGATAAATCCGGATGGGTGGTTTAGCTGTGGCCAGAAAACTGGAGTTACAATCAATTTTTATTGCTTGGGAATGTATTGGGCAATACATATTTGACAATTCTCTTTGCAAATCCAACATTTCAGTTTGTTCAACTTTGCTCAGTGATTCAGTTTTTTTCCAATTGCTGAGGAAAGTTGAATAAACTGAAATGTTGGATTAACATTTTTGTTTTACAATAATTCTCTTATACAGTAAATCACACAAGTGCCACCAGAAGACATTATGTTTTGCTTATACCAGGGTCAGAGCAAGCAGGGCTCGGATCCCCCCATTAAACTGCATTTGTGATTTTTTTTATCAGGCATTTTAGTTGCACTCTGCAACTGAGCACATGCTGCATGCTACTACATTACTTGCACTGTGACTACTTACTGTGACTGCATTCAAGCAAACATCCAGTGACTCCACGAGGGTCTCAGTGCACTAGCTGTACACAGTCTCTAAACACATAAGAGACTGAGTAAACCTGCTAATTTAGAAAATTCACACATATATTGTAAAACAAGAAAAACATTGCATTGCAGACTGTCTCTGATTCAGGCCCAATCTGTTTACATGTAATAATTGCACTATCCATTAGGCTCAATAGGAAATCAGTAAGTAGAAATTAGCGGTTTAAATAATATAATAGTGTTAGCTTTTTGATTAAATAAATAGGTGCCAAAAACTTTTTAAAAATAATAGAAAGTCTCTATTATAGAACCTCTCTCAACACTACACCTTGTTTTATAATAGGGAACCTATGGTTTAAAATTGATTTAATAGAATGCAAAAACCTATTATACAGATGTGTCCTCATAAACTGAGCAGCAGTATGCAACTTGGTGCGAGACGCCAATCACGATTAAGATGCTCCAAGATGAGTAGCATACCATAATTTTCTTTACATTTTGCACCTAACATCATTGCAGACACCCTGAAATCAATGGAACACAGATTCAGAAATGTCGCAAGCCCATGTGGTCAGTGTATGCTGGCAAAGTAGTTTTCTTATTTGCAGTTTTTTATTTATGCAAATTAGATGGGCAACTTGTGCAAAAATTATGCTCGGTGCAGCCAAGTTGCGTGGGTCCTGGCGCACCAATAGGTGCTATATACGCTAAAGCCACAGTATAAAGGACACATATTTAGTAAATAAATTAAAATAAATAGAGTCGTAAATCTTTCTAAAGACATATATCTCAAGTAGGAAGATAAAAATGTTTGTGCTTTTGAAAAATTATATTTGAAAGTTCCAGTAATGAATTTCAATCCAGTTATAAAGATCCCTAAAATGCTTTTTCTAGCCAGAGTTGTAGAATAACCCTTAGACACAAAGGAATCAATAAGATTTTTAGATTGTTGAATAAATTTAGTCAAAGAAGTCAAAGATTTGTGTCTGATGCATCTGAACTGCCCGAAAGGAATATTATTGATCAAAAGTCTTTTATTATTAAGTAAGTATTATTATCCACTGGTTTAGAAAAGGCTATAGTTAAGGTAGTGTTCCTAGAGGTGGCCAAGGTATACATTTTTATACAATTATAAATACTCTATTTCTAAAACACTGTTTCTAGCCAGTGATATAGAATATACCTTGGATACAAAGGGATCAATAAGAATTTCAGATTGTTGAATAAATTCAACATCAGATGAACAATTGTGTGTGAGGTATCCAGACTGCCCAAAAGAATTATTATTGATCCATGGCATATGACGTTGACTTTTAAATGGCAAGTAATCATTAATATAAGCTGGTTTATAAAAAAATATCCTAATTGACATAGTTTTCCAAGATCTGCAGAAGAAGATAATATCCAGAAACAATCAATTGTTGACTATGCTACAAATTCACTTACAGTATTGTACGTGTATTTTTATCTCATATTCACTGATCTCAGTGACAGATTACTTTTTCCAAAGTAAAATCCAAATTGCCATTGTTCTTATTATTATGATTTTTTTTTCAAGAAACCACAACAGCACTGTTCAAGAGGATAAAGCAAAATAACACAGACTACATAAGGTAGTAGAGATAAACAAGCAGCAGTCATTCTGGGTAAATAGGAGCTTAAGCCAGTCCAAAGATGGTTTATCAAAGTAACGGACAGTGCATTGCATGCAGTATTAGTTGAGATGATGATCAAGCTGGAGGTGAAGGAGAATAATGTACTGGTGAAAAGATGGTGGTAGGGGAAAGTAGGGCATAGCACATGTATAATAGTACAGGAGGAAGGCGGTCCATGCTAAAATGGTGTGGCCAACACAAGTCAGGGACAAGGTAGGTGGTGCACTGGTAGGCTTTTGGGAACAGGTATTAGGGATTATCTGAAGCATTGGAGGTGTTGGATAGTTTCAGTGGACATAGGAGTGAATTCCACAAATATGTGGCAGCATAGAAATCCTGAAGGCAGGAGTGTGAAGTATGAAGTAATGAATCCTATTCTATTTTCACCTTGAATTCTTCACACCCAAATGTAATAATATTCAGAGACTCCATTGTGTAATGTCATAACTTAATGCAAATATGGTGCCCATGGCTGTTCCTTCTGTATATAAATTAAATAAATGATTAAAAATACTCATATTACACTTTTCTTTATTTGCACAAAGAACAACCTCACAATATCTGCCTGATAAAATAGAATCCTTGAAAAGTAACTATGATATTTCTCCTGTACAAAAAACATGATAAATACTGGTATACAATGCCTGTGCATTGCAGGTCACCAAACAATAACTTTCATTTAATTTCATTGATTTATGTTACTAATTAACATGTTTATAATATCATGATTTTGAAGAATCTAATTTACATTAAGTGACATAATTTTGAAAATATGCCCCACAACCTAAAACCTCATAGTTACCTAAATGCATTCATT
Source organism: Pseudophryne corroboree (assembly GCF_028390025.1). NCBI lineage: Eukaryota > Metazoa > Chordata > Amphibia > Anura > Myobatrachidae > Pseudophryne > Pseudophryne corroboree. The sequence goes on along the minus strand of NC_086445.1, from coordinate 971,405,278 downwards.
ATTACTTAGAATACATTTGTTCCACCAAAGAAATACTTAAAATCCTATAATAATGAAACATTTCTTGTCATATCTTTATCCAAAATCTGCATCCTAATGCACTGTTGTTGTTGTTGTTGTTGTTATTAGTAGTAATAATATTAATATAATAATAATAATAATAATAATACTTTTATCTTCGGTAGACCCTTGGTTCAGACCACTTTTTTTTATCATTTTTCTAACCAGTATATCCAAATGTGTCCAAATTAACAGTAAACAAGAACACTTGGTCACCAGTATCAAATTGCACACATCAGCTAAGAGTGCTGTATTCCAGGAGATGAGTATGTTTATTATGTAAGGCAATGGTTCTTAAACTTTTTTTTAATTGCAGCACACTACAGTTTTAGAATTTATTTCACAGCACCCCTATGCCAAAAAAATTTATTGAGAAATTTAGAACAAAATATTAATTAAATAAATTGTGTTTATATGTCATCCTTAGGTTCAATTATGTGGTGAGAGACAGGATTTGTGTCTGTTTGCCTATTACATTGACCATAAATAATTTGAATTGGTTCTGGACCACCAATTAAAGGCACCCCTAAAAGAGTCTCGAGGCAGCCCTGCAAATGTCTCGAGGCACCTCAGCAAGTCTAGGCACACAGTTTGAGAACCACTGGTGTAGAGAATAATGCTAGAAACATGACCTACATATTAATAATATAATTTAGATTTTTTTTTCTCTGATTTTCTTTACTTTTGGCTGTTTAGGTACATTTTGTAACAAAATGTATCTAACTTTCTTTGTAAGGTTAAAATAATTCTATTTTCTGGGGGCAGACATACACATGCTCCCAATGCACAAACAACCATAGGGCAGGATGTAATGGCATCCGAGATTGCCGGAGGTGTGACTGCCCCTTTAAAAAATAAAGGCAGAGATTGGCCAGTATCCTACATGATCTTGGAAGCCATTTATCCCTCCCATACTTTTATGTACATCACACACAGATGTACAGTAGTTTGCTGTAGATGTGGGTTTGAATTACAAATAGCTTTTGCACTGTAGAATTGGATTCAGTATAAAATGTGGCTGTCAGGATCCCGGCGGACAGTTGACTAACAAGGATCCCGACAGCCAGAATACCGGCTGTGAGCGCAGCGTGTTTCCTCACAAGCTCGCTGCGCACACCACTCTTTGGGTCCGGTGGCGACCTTCAGTTATATTCCCCTTCGGGCGGTGGCGTGGACCACCAACCGAGTGGGGATTCTGGCCCGGTATCCTGACAGCTGGGATCCCGACAGTGGGCAAAATGAATGCCTTTCATAGAATCCCTATCCACTGAATGCAGGCAGCATAAATATGGCCACCAATTGAAAAAAAAATAGATTTCTGAAAAAGTATTTTACAAAATTTAAAGTAAAAAAAAGTGCTATTTTGCACAACACACTATGGACCATACACTGTAAATTAGTTTTAAGAAAAGTACATAAGTAACTACATATATATATATATATTCATTTTCTGCACCAATTCAAAGTTTTTAGCTGTTATCTCTTTTTTGCAATGCCACTTTTACATCTACATATTTATTTAGTTTTACATTTGCATTTTTTTAAGATTTGCCAGAAAAGAAATAGCATATTCATGATGTTTCACATCATTATTAAGTCATTATAAGCATTCTCCATCTTCTACAGAGGCGCGTGCATATCAAGCAGACAATACTAAACTCAATATAACAATGATTCATGTTGTACTAACTTGTGCTAATGAAGAATTACATAATGGATAAGGCACTAGAAAATATTTATTCTCCACTCCAGCTGCAATTGTTTCAGCAACTGCTAAATATTTAAATGTGGCTTTTTACAGATTAAGGCCTGTTTTGAAGTATTTATCATTAGCTGTGATTGCACTGCCCCTTATTTGCTTGATTATGTCTGTGATTTATTTGCTGGGAGGATGACGGCACGCTGTGAATTGCAAAACTCGGTGTCATTAAAAGGCTTGCAATAAGGGCTTTTATTGTCAATATTTGCTAAATAGAGACTTGGAGGAACATGATAAATAAGTCAGAGCTTCTTAGCAGTGGGCACATATGACAAGGATTTCAAGTACTGTTGCACTCAACTGTAACATACTCCCATAAACTGAGATGAAACCTGTGGGGTAGAAGGTACACGGTTATCCAGGCATCTTACTCCCATCTGCATTGCTCTCAGCCTGCAGGGATATTCATGAGCATGCTGCTGTGTGATCGCAGACACTGTAATGCATAGTTGCCAACTTTTGAAAAAGCATTTCAGGGAGATTATGAAAGTAAAGGTCCATACACACTGGGCGTTTTTGCCCAGCGTGTATGAACAGCGATGATCGCTGACATCACTGGGCTGAAAAGCGCTCAGTGCATACACACTGAGCGCTTTTCCCTGCTGCCCAGCGATGTCAGCGGGGATGAGCGGCTTTCCATAGCAGAACCCTATGGAAAGTCGCTCACCCCGCCGTTCATCTACTGGTAATACCAGTAGATGAACGGCGGCTGCCAGCGATGAAGCGGGAGCGCGCATTAGTGCTCACCGCTCATCGCTGGGACATACACACTGGGCGGCTTTGAACTGACAGCAGCTCAACACACCAAAAGTGATCTGCTTTCAGCTCAAAAACGCCCAGTATGTATGGGCCTTAACACCTATCAGCACAGACGTGTACTTCTATATCTGAGAGGTGTGTCATAAAAATGACTTACATCCAAATTAAAATGACCCCCAAAGTTAATAAGATTAACTTGTTGAAGTAAACTGATATTTTTCAGGATTTGTTTGTGTAGTGTTTTACAAGAGGTTCCATATACAGTAAGTGGCCACGAGAAACCTTATTTAAAATGCATGTAGCCATAGGGATCATTGTGCCTTGTAAACAATACAGGGAAATGGCACTGATGATCCCATTTGAATGTATGTATCTCTGATTTCCTCCCCCCTTTCTCCCCCCCAAGAATGTAACAGCTACATAATGGGGATAAGGTGCAATCAGGGAGATTGCTGGACTATTTAGGGAGTCAGGGAGATTGCTACTATTTCAGGGAGTCTTCTGCAGAATGAGGGAGGGTAGGCAACTATGCTGTAATGCCATATAGGCAGGATAATATTTTGGGGCTCAAGAAAAAGATAGCTTTAGTATCATTTGCCATAATCATATCTGTGACTTTTGCTAATGCTAGTATCAGTCCTTCCCCTGCTGTACTAGCATGCATCTGAAAGGATTGAGACGTTGACTTTGAGCATCTTCAGATGCTGTAAAACTGCTTATTGCGTCTTAAGGTGCAAATTTTCGGCAACATCCCGTAAAATCCCCATACAATGGAACATCTTCTTGCATCCGAATAGCCTGACAATCACCACCCAGGGACGGCCAGCACATTTCCAATACATTTATCTGTACCCGCTTCTGAAATCGCAACTGGGGCACATGCATGATGCAACTTAAGCGAATGTGCAGCAAAAAACAAAAATGCACAATTACATTGACATACTGTAGCGTGTGAATCAAAATCAGACCTTATGAGTTATGAGGGAGGGAGAGGCGATGGATGGCCATTAAAGTAGTTGAAGAGAAGCGTTGAGTAAAGGGTAAAAATCTTGGGGGCCCCAAGTATTAAGTTTTGTTATGAGCACAGCAATAGTCTAGTTATGCCCCTGCTCCCACACAGAGGCATCAATTACTTAACATAGACTTGGGTGAAAATTGGGTGTGGCTTCATGGTAAGGGGCATGGCTAAGTGCCCCGTCCCCTGTTTTTGGCACATCGGGGGTCCGGGTGATGCGGGCTGCCCCTGGAGACTGATGCATCTGCAGTGCTGGCTTCTGCACTGTGACAGTAGCCGAGTTGCAGCACGTAATGTTATAGTGCAGAACCCGTCTCCTGCCACTGAGCATAAGCTTGCACTTTGGTGTCACCCCTCGGATTCCACCTAAATTAAGAATCCACCTTAACTAGTTAGATGTTAGGTGTAACATACTGTTTGCTGGCCAACAGACTCCAAATTGATAATAAACTGCATTAAGTTAGAGTACTGCAAAAATTGTCCAGCAGCAGAATTTATTTTACTACTACTACTACAACTACTACTATCACTACTACTACAACTATAAATACTACTACTACCACTACTACTGCTACCACTACTACTACTACTACTACTACTACTATAAATACTACTACTACTATTACTACAACTACTACTACCACTACTACTACTAATACTACCACTACTACTACCACCACCACTACTACTACCAGTACTACTACTACTACTACTACTACTACTACTACCACCACCACTACTACTACTACTACTACTACTACTACTACTACTACTATCACTACTACTACCACCACTATTACTACTACTATGACTACTACCACCACCACTACTACTACTACTACTACTACAACTACTGTTACCACTACTACTATTATTAATAATAATAATAATAATAATAATAATAATAGTAATACATATGCGGCATCAATAGAACACCCAAGCATTGATTCGTGAAATCCACATACTGTACTATTAGCAAACTCATTAAAAAAAGTAATTAAACTAAATGTGATTATAAAGTATCTATTTTTTTGCGCAATATTGTGGTTTACTTTGAGCATTGGCAAGTGCCCCATAATATGAAAGCAGCAGACCATCCTCCTTCCTACACTTATTAGCCACAGAGTAAGTATGCACCTACAGTAGGGCACACTCCTTTCTCCTTTATGATTACCAGCTAATGATGTACTCGTAGGGTTTGTCATCCTACAGTACTATTTTAAACTTAGGCTTGGGCTGAATCCATGGTTAGTTATTCCCATCACAACTACCTTTATAGACAGCTTTATGTTCCTTTTAGATATCACATATAGTAGGCCTTCCTCTGCTGGATTATATTCGATTTAAAGGGAAATATCTCACATTTTTCCTAACAACCATCTACCCCTATTACCCATGGGGATTTAGTCACGATCCCAGCAGTCGGGATCCCGGTGGTCAGCTCACCAATGCCGGGATCCTGGCCAACAGAATGCCGACAGTGTGCCAAGGGATATTCCCACTTCGTTGTGCTTGCCCCCCCTACCGGAATTTTTTGCGGCCGGGATCCTGGCATCGGCATTCTGACCGCCGGGATCACGACCGCAGGTTTCCCCTCCCCAACTACCACTGAAGTTTTGCTTTCTTGGTGTAGGCAGCCTTGGAGAACAATGCTGTGTTACTTTCTAAAGCAGGAACTCACTGGACAGAAAGATTGATTGCTGTCAGAAACTAGCACAGCACTTCTTGCATCATCCTATCTGACCAGTCTGTGATAAGGAGCATGGCATTGTAGAAACACTGGAAGTGGAGAGGTCTTTATATCCGTGGGTTCCCTGGAAAAGAACTTTTATCATCCTGTCAGTTGGTAGAAGGTTTTCGACCATTGTTTTAATAAAAATATTTCCCCAAAAATTTTTTGCAGTTGTTATTTAATTTCTATAATAAATGGTTTCTCCACTCTTGGTATAAACCCCAACTGCTATATTTGCCAGAAGAATGGAGTTTGTACCAGGAAGGTATAGAAATGGTTTATTAAATAATAATTTTCCTTTAGAAAATGGCATATTGTAGACTGAAAAATGATCAACATGTTCTATACTCATGGATTCCGGTCAAATTATGAGAACAACAAAACATTTAGTAAAGATTTCAAAAAAGTAATCATGGACATAACCCTATGGGGGTAATTCAGAGTTGATCGCAGCAGCAAATTTGTTAGCAGTTGGGCAAAACCATGTGCACTGCAGGTGTCGCAGATACAACATGTGCAGAGAGAGTTAGATTTAGGTGGGTTATTTTGTTTCTATGCAGGGTAAATACTGGCTGCTTTATTTTTACACTGAAATTTAGATTTCAGTTTGAACACACCCCACCCAAATCTATCTCTCTCTGCAAATGTTATATCTGACCCCCCTGCAGTGCACATGGTTTTGCCCAACTGCTAACAAATTTGCTGCTGCGATCAACTCTGAATTACCCCCCATGTCTTTAACAAAAATAAAGACATACGCTATACAATTTAGATAATCAGAAACAAAAACATCAGGCATACAATGAATAGCATTGGTTACAGTTTGCTTATTGAGCCTGATTCAGAGCAGTACGCTTTGCCGATGTTTTTGCAGTTGATCAATTATCGCACTGTGCACGTGCCAAGGTACCTTTAGCGATGTCACTCGCAGTGATACTTGTAAGCTGACAGTCAGGGAGTGTTTGTGGGGAGGTAATGGCGATTTACAACCATTTTCGGGGCTTGTCTCAGCCTATGCACAAAACATGGCACCTGCGTCACAATTCCTGCAGCCACTCTGTTCGACACTAGGAAATGATTACTGAAGGATCTATGACAGTAACCGTAATTTGTACACAGTTGCTTAGATCTGTGAAGCCGCCAGTGGACACCTCCGAAGAAATCTAAGCATGTAATTTGCATATTTTCATACAATCGCTGCGTCCAGTATCTCAGCTGCAAAAGCATTAACGTACAACATGGAATCAGGCCTATTGTCCTCAGGGTTAAAAATAATAATAATTGTGATTCAAAAGAGGACAGACATTCATTTAAAGTCAATACCAGTTAAAGTCTTGCCTTCAATAACTTTGTTTCACATTTGGTATAATACTTTTGCCACAGTATAAAACTTGAGTACAAGATACTGTACACTTGATCCAACTATAAAAACTGGGCCAAGCACGTCCTCAACTACAAAACTTCAACTTGGTTCAACTTCTGCATAGACCTTCAGTCATTAATTCTTCTGCTCCCTTGGTAATGTCTCAGCACATGGAATTTGGTGTTAATTGCAGAAAGTGGAACGCGTTCCTGATGACTCTGTGATAAAGCCAGCACATAAACCTTCCGGACAAGCACAGCCGGGTTCTTATTGGAATGATGAGCTGTTGTAAATGCTTTTAAATTGTATACAGTACTGCAGGAAAAAGTAAGAGCCGTAAGCAAAAATAAAAGTTCATTGATTTCTGCAAGGGATTGGATGAAGCATTTCTCTGGTGTCTTGTAATGCTACACACCTGTTTTTAAAGTGAAATTACCCACACTGTACCAGTTTCTTCTCTATATACACAAATTCTTTCCCAATAGTGTAGCCACAGATGTGACATCAAACACTACAGTACATTCAAATAGAATTGGTTCCTCTTCCTTAACCTATGTGGGACCACATGTGTTTCTGTCCTATATGACCGCACCCATTGTAACAATCTCTGTGTAAGTCATATTCACCAAGAATCTTTCTTTTTTTACCAATGTACAGTATGAAAATTGTTTTAAGAAATCAATATAAATTTTACTTTTGTTTGGTAGCTTACTGTAATGCATTTCTTAGGAAAAAAACATATGCAGGTTGGTTCCAAAAACCCAATACAGTATTTAAGCTGAATGTTACATGACACTGACATCATGTGACGTGTCAGTGATCAGAAATACTGGGGCACATGTAATAAGCCTTGAAAAGTGATAAACAAGTGATAAGTGGAAGGTGATAACACACCGGCCAATAAACTCCTGTCATTTTTCAAATTCGTATCGATTGGCTGGTGCGTTATCACCTTCAACTTATCACTGCTTTATCACTTCTTTATCTCTTCTCCAGGCTTAATATATCTGCCCCACTGTCCCTTGCACATATAACCCTACTTGCAGATCCCACTGGGCTCCTTCCAGGCTGTACGGTGCTCATCCAGCGTCTCACTGCTGGTCAATCTACAAGTGACACTCGCCACTATCTTAGTTCCCTGCAGCTCTCAGGTGAGCACTCTGGGACTCTCCTCCACCCCGACAGGTGACAGATCCAGCTCCCCCTCCTAGCACTGCATCTTAAAGTAATCCCTACCATCACAAAGGGAACGCTATGCTATTATTTAAAAATGCAGAAAAACTGGTAAGGCTACTTGTTCCAGCATTTCTGATATTGGAGATGTAACCTGTACAGTACTGTATACAGGTTGAGTATCCCTTATCCAAAATGCTTGGGACCAGAGGTATTTTGGATATCGGATTTTTACGTATTTTGGAATAATTGCATACCATAATGAGATATCATGGTGATGGGATCTAAGTCTAAGCATATAATGCATTTATGTTACATATACACCTTATACACACAGCCTGGAGGTAATTTTAGCCAATATTTTTTTATAACTTTGTGCATTAAACAAAGTGTGTCTACATTCACACAATTCATTTATGTTTCATATACACCTTATACACACAGCCTGAAGGTCATTTAATACATATTTTTAATAACTTTGTGTATTAAACAAAGTTTGTGTACATTGAGCCATCAAAAAACAAAGGTTTCACTATCTCACTCTCACTCAGAAAAGTCTGTATTTCGGAATATTCCGTATTTCGGAATATTTGGATATGGGATACTCAACCTGTATTGCCATTTACACAGCAAATGTAACATCTGGTGTCGGATGTAATGCCATACTAGTTGGCCGGGTGCGGGTTCCCGGTAGAACTCAGACTTTTTTTTAAAGCAGCAATCAAGTACAGTACAAGGCAAAAATATGCCTTGTAAACGATTGCCGCTTTAATAAAACGTCCAAGTTCAGCCAGGAATCCGCACCACCAACTCGGACTTATACTGTATTGTTAGATGTTTTTGAAGAAGCTGTTGTGGAAAACTCTCTCCAACTACTCTATCCCATTCCACATTTGAAACATGCAAAAACGTTTCCCAACCCATACCCTAAAAATTACCCTTTCACTACAGGGTGAGTCCTGTTTTTGAAGAAGCTCTAGTGAAACTCTCTTACTTCTAAGTTCCTACTCAATCACATTCCACATTGGAAATATTCACAAATTTTCTCCAACCCATACCCAAAGAAAATGTTTGCCTCCACTACAGGAAACCTATATAAATCCTGTTTTTGATGAACCTATGGTGGAACTCCATTCCACACTGGACACGTCCACAAACTTTCTCCAACCTATATTCTTAAATAATTTATCCTTTCATTACAGGGTGGTTATCTAATATAAGTCTTGTCAGAGAATAGCAGTTTCTGGCAGGACACGGACAAATGACTAGCTTTTACTAACCAGTTAAATAGTCTAATTTCTCCACAGTTTACTGACCATAAACTGACCATGTATTGAGAGTATAATATTTTTTTATTTCACCCAGCAAAACATTGAATTAAAGAAACATTCACAAATCTGATGCACAATAAAAAAAATGCATGGCTATTATATAAGTGCACAAGGGTACAATAGCCTTTCATTAACCATACTTACAAAAAGCCTGCTGTGTTGCTCGCTATATAAAAAGCTTTTTTTTAATTAGTTTCTAAAGCTCAGAGGATGCAGGAAATACACATTTCAGGGATTTTATACAAAAGTGAATCTTCTGAATGTGTACTTCAGTGTTTGCAATATGGCATATGAATAGCTTCCTGCATCCATTCCACTGTCTGCTTAATTGGAGTTACATTATTCTTGCGCTATTAATAATTAGACTGAATGCTACAGAAAAATAATTTGTGTTGGGATTGTACAGTATTTTCCCAATGTAATAATTGATGTTATTTCACCTCCATAACCTAACATTGATTATTATACCTGTGATAATACTGTGGCTATTTACATACATATTTAATAAGTGGTGTATTCAATGTAAATGTAATCTTTAGTTTTTTTTAAATTAATCTAGGGTACAATACATTAATGCAGAGAAAGGCAAAGAGTGGCTGTCCTGCTGCTGTGGAACAACACATCCCAGCATGTCCTGCTACGGTTTTAGCATGCACTAACAGCTAATCTGTGACAGGACATGCTGGAATGTGTAGTTCCACAGCAGCTGTACAATTAATTTTCTAATATTTTAATTTTATGTGGCTAGGATTATTTTAGTGCATGTCATACAACTTATCTAGATATTGGGGATTTTCATATTTAGAATTGCATCATTCATTACGCCAGACTGTCGGTGCCTTAGGGGCCCCCTAGCAGATCAATGACATGATGCAACAGACAACAATTAAATAGTGTAATGGTAATATACTGAACTTCAATGAATACTAGGTACTCAATCTGCAGCAGAGTTTCCCTTTAAGATAAAACATCAAGGAAGAAAAAAAACAACGCATGAGTAGTTCAATTCATCACAAATGCTATTTTTTGGTACATCGTCATTTTTACCATCTGGAAAATATTAATGTACCAGATGTTTTAGCAGGTGAAAAACACGTAGTTTTATATGGCAATTTAGCCTGAATTCTGTAACACTATTGAAGATAAATCGACTACCAAAAAGGGCTCATTTACTAACATTGTTACTAACACAGTAAAGCTCTTTGGAATATGCTGATGTTATACATAAAAAATGTTGCAAAATAAATAATAGCAACTTTGTTTTTCTTTGTATTTTCTGGGAGGAAAAACAGCGCAGCATAGCAATTAATCTCATAACTGCATTTTTTCCTGGTGTTTTATGCATGTGCAGTTGGGTAATCATAGGGAAAATGGCTGCTGCACCATTTCCCTGGTGACCTGCGTTTAAGCAGTAGACTCTTGCACATTGGGGGTAATTCAGAGTTGATCACAGCAGCAAATTTGTTAGCAGTTGGGCAAAACCATGGGGTTCATTCCGAGTTGATCGCTCGCTAGCTGTTTATAGCAGCCGTGCAAACGCTAAGCCGCCGCCCTCTGGGAGTGTATCTTAGCTTAGCAGAAGTGTGAAAGAAAGGATCGCACAGCGGCTACAAAAAAAAAATTGTGCAGATTCATAGTAGCTCCAGACCTACTCCTAGATTGCGATCACTTCAGACTGTTTAGTTCTGGATTTGACATCACAAACACGCCCTGCGTTCGCCCAGCCACACCTGCGTTTTTCCAGGCACGCCTGCATTTTTTCGATCACTCCCTAAAAACGGTCATTTGACACCCAGAAACACCCCCTTCCTGTCAATCACTCTGAAGCCAGCACTGCGACTGAAAAGCATCGCTAGACCTTGTGTGAAACTACTTCGGGCATTGTAAAAGTATGTCGTGCGTGCACATTGCGCCGCATACGCAGAATTGCCATTTTTTTGCCTCATCGCTGTGCAGCAAACATTTTCAGCTAGCGATCAACTCGGAATGACCCCCCATGTGCACTGCAGATGTGGCAGATATAACGTGCAGGGAGTGTTAGATTTGGGTGAGTTATTTTGTTTCTGTGCAGGGCAAATACTGACTACTTCATTTTTACACTGCAATTTAGATTTCAGTTTGAACACACCCCACCCAAATCTAACGCTCTCTGCACATGTTATATCTGCCCCCCCCCCCTGCAGTGCACATGGTTTTGCCCAACTGCTAACAAATTTGCTGCTGCGATCAACTCAGAATTACCCCCATTGTCAGAGTCTACTTGTGCTCAGAGCAGTGATGCTGGCTAGAGTGGAGGGGGCACCGGATGGAGAGTGCGCACGGACCCTCTCTTCTGCTTGCACCCCTGCTTCTGTGTTCAAACTTCTTATACTAAAGGAATTATAACAGAGATACGTCATGAATAAATATGCAGTCTCACTGTGAAAATAGTCAAATATATTCAGTAATTGTGCAGTATATTATTAGTTTAAAGGATGAGGTCAGTCTTTGTGCACGGTAGATATTTTACTGAATTAGACCCTAAGGGTAATGTTTAATTTATTAAGCCCTTGCCTATTTATAGTATTTACAATACTTAATGTTTACAGTATCTGACTTTAGAATATGTGTTCCATGGAAACACTATATAAATCTGTATAAGTATTACCCCCATGTGATCCGGTCGGGTTCCTGGCAGACAAACTGCTGATGCTGGAATCCTGACATTGTTCGGAATGCCGAAGCCAGCATCCCGAATGAGATCATAATCCCAGCGACGGCATCCCAACAGCTGGAATCCTGAACTACTCACTGCCAGTGCGGCGGAGAGGTAAGCCGCAAGGGGGAGGTTAGGTTTATGCTGCGTGGGAGGGTTAGGCTGTGGGAAGGGGTTTAGGTTTAGGCACTCATGAGCAGGTTAGCGTTAGGCTGAGGGGGATGAAGGGTTAAATTTAGGATGCGATAAGGGCAGGTTAGAGGTGAGGGATAGCATAATTACCTGACCCCTGTCGAGAGACTAACTATTGGTATGCCGCAGCCTTTAGTCTGACCCCTGGTAAAACGAACGCCAGCATTTCAGCCCCAACCCACAACATTATGTCATTGTCACAATGTCAAGAGAATTAAATTATTCAAAGTAGTTTAATGTTTATTTATCTTTAAGGTCATTAAATTCAACAGTTTATAAATCACCAGAAGAAGCACAGTGCTTGGAAATAGACTCCCCATGACATCGACCATGTAATCATTCTATGGAAGATGAGAAGGATTTACGAAGGCAGATGAACTTTATATACATTTACTTTAATGATCTGCATGCAAGGGCTTGAGTAATAAAAAAAAATGACCCCCAGTCCCTAATTTAAAGACATGTTTAATGTCCACAAATGTAAAGTTTACCAACTACATCTATATGGCTTATAGTAGTGTACGATGGATATAATGGTAAATTATTCTATATGAAGAACCAGTTTATGTACAATGCTACCCAAATGCATAAAACAGAAGCACAAAAGATTCCCAGAAGTAACGGGATTTCTGCTTTGCATGCAAAGCAAGATCAAAACTCCTGATACATATTCACAGCACATCCAGATCACACACACAATAGAGAAATGATAAACATTGCGTCAGGAATATGTAAGTGACACTGTGCACGGAGTAAGAACCTCAGTCAGCAAACTGAACCAGATAAGAGTCACTGTGCACTTATAAAACCTGACACTTGGAAAGGCATATAGGACAAGAGAGGAGGCACTGTGCCGTTGTCTGTCTTTATAAAACAAAAGCAGGAATTACTTCCAGCATAACGAACAGCAGAATGGTACAGAGCAGCTGCACAAAGTACGACCAGGGAATATATTTACTAAAAAATGATTTTTTTATTTTTTTAATCGATTTTGTGTTTCAGGGTCTAAATCACACATTTACTAACAGATGATTTTTTACTTTGTTTAAAAAAAAAGTAAAACATCATCTGTTAGTAAATGTGTGATTTAGACACTTAAATACAAAAATCGACCAAACATCAACCGACAGTCTAGAGATTGATTTTTAGTAAATAAACCCCTAAATCCCGCATTTCCTTACAGATGATTTTCGACATATTTGTTTTAAAAGGATGTAAAAAAATCATCTGTTAGTAAATGTGGGATGTAGACCCTGAAACACAAAATCAACCAAAAATCGACCCAACATCGTCCAAAAATCAACCAACATCAACCTAAATCAACAGACTAAAAAGCAGAAATGGCAGAGCAGTTACACATACAAAATACTATAAGATGAGTAAAAAGAATAGTAATGAACTTCAAGCAAAAATAATGGAACAAAAAACATATACATACTTTATAGAGCAATTAAGTTGCATTTTTAGGGGTCAATCCAATTAGATGTTCCATAAAAATAAAAATAAAAAAGTAAGAATAAATATGTACAGTATTTGGGGTACTTTGAGGTTACTTTAAAAAAAAAATATCAAAAGCAATTATTTCAAAAAAATACTCTAAATTTGAGGTACACAAAGGAACAAAATAATAGATTATTGGGTTATTTGAAACCCTTTTTTTAACCCCCCAAAATGACATAATTATTGTACTAATTAAGCTAATCGGAAGCTTCCAAATGCCTAATTAGTTATAGGTGGTGGTGGTGGGGGGTCCAAGGGGTTCCGCATGGTGTTCCGACATTTTAGCTTTAAAATAAATATTTTCCCTGCCATAACTCATCCTCAGTGTGGTGAGAACGCAGTTTACTCTGCCTGGTTCAATGCGAGTTTCTAATTGGTTTTGCTAAATGCGAATTTGCAGAGAAAATGGCAAATCGCACCTCACACCTAATTTGATTGACCCCTTATTATCTTGAAATTAGTAATAAGGAATCCTTTTTCGCTTGAATGTATTATTACTGAGTCGTCAGGACATATATACACAAATAGAGGCACTTATATATCAGAAAACCAATACAAAAAGGATGTAATATCACATCTTATATGTGATAAAAGTTATATCATACTTGCTGACTTTCTGGCTTCCCCCCAAAGGGAGGGGGCAGCCAAGCTGGTTTAACAGGGGGCAGGGCATAAGCAGGTGGTGCGGGGGCATGAAGGCATGATCGTGTCATCATGCCGCAGCTATACAATGCCCAGATAACCAGCGCTGTAAAGCTGAGGGGCGGGGTTATGATGACGCAATTTAGTGAGAACTGCGTCATCATCCCGCCCACTTTCACTTAGCAAGTGGACGGATGAGAGGGGGAACTGGGGGTGTGTGGGCAACTGCCCATCCCTGAGTGCCTTGCATTCTTTTCCAGGTGGCCGGGAGTGCCATCCGATTTTTGGGAGTCTCCAGCTATCCTAGGAGAGTAGGCAGGTATGAGTTATATGTGTATAATGTACACATGAAAATTGAAAGATGCTAATAGATAGATGGGAGTGAACAGTGAGTCATCATCTTGACAATCAGCAGTAAAGTAGTATATTATTTATATGCAGTCAGGTGTTACTATACCGTACATACTGTAGTCCTAATGTATCAGCTCAGGAATTCCCGCCAACGGCCTACCCAAAGAGAGAACCTTGGTAAGAAAAGTTACCAAATGTACCTGAGTTTGGAGGAAAATGCATTTGTAACACTGAACTGTAGTGCTGCACACCCCACGCGGACAGACGTGTTTTGTCTTAAGCTTGATACCTGCTGCTCTGTGACTTGTACATATGTACTGTGGGTTCACACCACTGGCAACACCCACTGGTCCGCGCCATCGCCGTACTGTGTGGGGTCCGCCCAGCCACCCACCCCCTGTGTATATCAGCCGCACCGCACCACCACTCGCAGATACCTCTCTCACATAAAGCCAGGTACTGCTGCAGCTCATCCCCCCACTTCCCTGCTTCTCCTCCTCTGCCCCTGTCTTCTGGGAGAGATTACGCCTCTCCCAGCCCACCCACAGTGCCCTGTACTGTGAAGAGCCGCTCCGTAGGGCAGGAAGGACAAGAAGACTGCAGGCCAGTGGATGCTGCTGCCCTGGAGCAAACGTAAGTAGAACACTCTCTCTGGCTCTCTCTCTCTCTCTCTCTCCCTCCTTTGTTAAAGGTGACTTTTTCTGCCATAATGTGTAAAAAGGGGGACTCTGCTGCAGCAATGTGTGAAAGGGGACTCTACCTGCCGTACTGTATACTGTTACTCTATACTCAATTATTTTGCAAGCAGTCAGCTGTAATAAATGTCCATGGTAGCCTGGAATCTACACACTTGTAGACATGAAATACAGTATATGCCCAGGGTAGGGAAAGGCTTATTGGGATAGACAGCTACAGGTGACACTTATAGTGGAGGCGTAACCAGAGCCGGATTAATGGTGGGGCGGAAGGGGCAGTCGTTTCAGGGACCCCACACAAGTGGGACCCCATACACTGTCCTCACAACTGCAAAAAAAACATCGGAGTAGGAGTACAGCATTTACCTGTCTCCTCTCCATCCTCCTCGGCAGCTGAGACGTTCCATTACAGCTGCAGCTGCCGAGGAGCTTCATTCACTGCAGTGTGGAATCTCACGAGATTTGACATTATCTCACGAGACTTCACACTGCTGTGAGTGAAGCTCCTAGGCGGCTGCAGCAGTAAACGAACAGCTCAGCTGCCGGGGAGGACAGAGAGGAGACAGGTAAATGCTGTTCTTCTACTCCAATGTTTTTTTTGCAGTTGTGAGGCCCCAGAAATTTGTTGCCCAGTGGCCCGCACAGTCCTTTTTCCGGCCCTGGGCGTAACCATGCCTCCCACCACCACCACCACCACCACCAAGGTGGAACAGCCACACCACTTTGGCACATGTTGAATACTAATAAATTAAAGGCTTCAGTGTGTGACCATGCCACCCCACCACTGGCCATTCCATTCCTCTCAACATTGGGACCAGCCAGAACTCCTGGTAAAAATCGTCACTGAGTTAGTCAACTTAGTTGCTCAATAACATGCACATTATCAGCTCCACTGCCAACAATACAGCACTTTTATAATTCCCCCTTCACCTGACCTGTTATTGCAATATGATATTGTGCCCAATCACCAATTTGTCTTGTCTGTGTCTGGCTTCCTTCCCGTGCTGCCCTCCTAGACCACGGGCCAAATGTAATAGAGTGAGCGTTTCAGAAAGTGAGAGGTTTGGTAAGGTTTTTCAGGTTTTTTTAAGTGGCAATCATTTACACTGCAAAACCAGGTTGATCTTGCTGTGTAAATGATTGCCACTTTTAAAAAAAACTGCAAAACCTTACCAAATCTCTCACTTTCTGAAACTCTCACTCTATTACATTTGGCCCCACGTCTTTCAGAAATTCATTTTAGTTGAATTGTGGATTTGTGTTTCTTCAAATATGCAACTGAATCTATACAACAATATATTTTTATGCAAACCACATTCAAAACCATTTAATTTTGTTTATGTTACAGTAGTTTATTCTTGTGACTTAGATTTGTCTTGAAAACACACATGCGGCCTATTAGAAGCTCGGATATATTAAGAACTGTAGTATTCTGTGATACTCTTTGTGAAAAAGAACAAAAAGAGTCAGGTGGGTGGATAACCTTTCTTCATCAGTTTTCCTGCAGGCTGGCATCAGCACTTGGTGCTGTTGGATACCTTGCTCTTTTCATTGTATAAATCCTGGAATGTGATATACTGGTTGACCATATGAGATCAGTATGGATGACCGCCGGACGGGAAGCCGGCGGTTGAAATGTCAGCACCGGAATCCCGAAAGGAGAAATCCCGACAGTGGTGAGTATGCTATGCCCCTCCCCTACCTCCACACCCTAACCCTAACTTCCCCCCTTAGTGCCTAATCCTAACCTCCCCCGGTGGTGCCTAAACCTAACCCCCCCTGCCCCGCAGCCTAAACCTGACCCTCCCCCCTTAGTGCCTAAACCTAATCTCCTCCCGGTAGTGCCTAACCCTAACCTCCAAGCCACTGCAGCCTAACCCTAACCCTCCCACCCCTGGCACTATCCTGCCGCTTCACTACTTACAATGGTTGGGATCCCGACTGTCAAAGTTCCGGCGTCGGTCATATGACCCAGTCTGGATTCCAGTGTCAGTGTTGTGGCGGAAGGCCGGATCCCGACGTCGGTATTTTGGCTGCCAGGATTCTGAAAGCCGGGATCGTAACTACATACTGACCATATTCCTCTCCTCACATTATATTGTAGATGGCATATGCAGCCATGACTTCACTTAAACTATAACTCATGTAACAACATGTAACTGCGCACTACAAGACAACTCATCTCCTGATATACTGTGTGCTGCTATGACAAATCAGAAAACCTGATGGCTAAAACAGGTGTTTTTTGTTCCCGTCTACTTTAATACTTGGGATATTTGGATGTACAGGAGATTGAGATCGTTAGCATACTAAAATATACCTTAATATAATACCATTAAATGCTACAGAACACAACAGTTCTTACTGACTGTATGGAGTAACATCTTTAAGTATTTTCTATGAAAGTTGTACATTTGGATCAGGTTTTGATTAGATCAAAGGTATGTCATTAAAACAATAAGTATTTTTCCTACCTGAAAAATGCTTAATAATTTAATAATGGGGATGTGCTATTTGTAACTAAAGATAAATGAAACTGTACTTTGTTAAACGATTCACAATATTGTGCCAATAATTGTGTTTGACCTAAATTGTTTCTCAAATATTTTCCTTCTGGATGAATCCAAAAAGATTTTAAATGCATAAGAAATGCATTTCTAAAAATATTGCATTTTATGACAAAAATACAATTACAATAGGCAATTTTGTTTCAGATGTAACTCTCTTTTGTAGCTTGATCTCTGTGAAGTATTCACCAACAACCAAACTCGAAATGAATAGAAACTCTAAATTTTCCAAATACATTTATTTGCTAATTTATAATGATGACCACTGGCCAAACATCTTTGGGGTTAAAAAAATAGCTGTATCTGAAAAAGGTACTTAGAAGATGTATGGGGTCCTTGTCCATTGGCGGCTATCATGATGCATAATGATGTTGTGTTATCAGTTATCTTAATCAAATCAAACAACAGCAGATGTCAAGTTACTGTATTAAAGAAACTAAAAGAATTCCTTCCCATTTGTCATGTGACCTGGGTACCTTGTTACACCACGGTTCAATAGAACTAAAACCACGTGAACTCAACAACAACAACAAAAAGGCAAAACAAAACATACAGTATAAATATAGCACATGGAGGTCATTCTGAGTTGATCGCTATCTGAAAATGTTCGCTGCGCAGTGATGATGCAGAAAAACAGTACTTCTGCGCATGCGTATGCGGCGCAATGCGCACGCGCGACGTACTTTCACAACGTCCGATGCAGTTTTACACAAGGTCTATCGAAGCTTTTCAGTCGCACTGCTCTCCGCAGAGAGATTGACATGAAGTGGGAGTTTCTGGGTGTCAACTGAGTGTTTTCAGGGAGTGTTAGAAAAAATGCAGGCGTGGTTGGGAGAACGCAGGGCATGTTTGTGATGTCAAATCCAGAACTAAACAGTCTGAAGTGATCGCAAGCGCTGAATAGGTCTGGAGCTACTCTGAAACTGCACAATTTTTTTTTGTAGTTGCTCTGCGATCCTTTCGTTTGCACTTCTGCTAAGCTAAAATACACTCCCAGGGGGCGGCGGCTTAGCGTTTGCACAACTGCTAAAAACTGCTAGCGAGCGATCAACTCTGAATGACCCACATAGTTAGATAAATAGCTACTCATTTCATGATATGGGTTTACCATACTTTCCTACTCTCCCAGAACATCTGAAACACTTCACAAATTCACTGTTTCCTTGGACTACCAGTATACAGTAGTAGCCAACCCTCCCAAATCCTGCCCTGTGAAATGGGCAAAATCGGGGCAGAATGACAATTTATGGTGAATTTCTGCATTTAGTCCTGTCCCCTGCTGTCTGGTACCCTGAATTTATAAATTGTGCAGTCGAAGGCAGGTCTGTGATGATGTCACCATGCCCCTCCACCCTGGCATCATGGAATACTCCTCTAAGATCTTCTGGTGGGTACCAGCAAACAGTAGCTAAGCATAGTATATATTATTACTATAATGTATGTTTTATTTGTTTAAACTTTTGGACAACATTAATATAAAGTTTAATTGCAATTGAAATGCTCTTATGTGTTCTTTATTGGAATTCTGGTCTCCTAGGTTACACATAGCTATGTACAGGTTCACTGGAGCAAAGCAATAGGTAAAACTCAGCAAGGATTCCGGGTATAGGTGTAGCCTCTACATTGCTTGCAATACTGACTGCATTAATACAGATGTTAATTGCCATGATTTATGCAAACTAGTCAAATCCCATCAGAATTAAAACAAAAATGTATGTAAGAAGCAGTGACCCAGAATGGTTACACACCGTAGACTGTAGATGGAGAAGAAACCCAAATACATCAACCTTTACAAGAGACACATTAACTGTTTGTATATAGCATGGCATCTTACCGATAGATAGATAGATAGATAGATAGATAGATAGATAGATAGATAGATAGATAGATAGTCAATAAGAGAAATGTGAAATAAAGTAGCAGATTGCTTTCTACATTTAATGTGTCTTGTCTTTGTGCTTTATTTTGATTTACTATACAAATTTTGCTAATTGCTATCGTACAGCTGCCTATATATAGCCAGTATAACAATGGCATAATCAATAGAATATCATGTTACAGTATTGCTGCTAATAGATGAAAAATAAAGCTATCCCATCTATCCACTGCATGTAAAAATAAGACATATAATGAATATTAATTAACTTGACTATTAGAATTTTAATTATGCTTTACTGGTTTCTATCTCCAGTCATTAGATTGAAACTGAATTTAATAACATAGTAAGTTAAGTAGCGACTCAGTAATATTGGATAGAACTCTAATGTCTAACACTTGAAACTTAAAGTATCCAATCAATGATATCTTTTTGAAAACTATGTAATGTTACATTTATAATGCGTACAATTGTAGTCTTGATTCCTCACGTATTGAGAGATGAATGATAAATACAATGGTTATAACAGAATGGTGCAAACTACTGATACAAAACTTTAATGCAATAGGGTTTTCCAAAGAGTGTCTGAAAATAGAATGGAATAGAAAGAAGACGCCACAACAAGGGTGAAAAATTACACCAGCTTCTTACAGTAAATAATACAGCTATCGTCATCGTAATGTTGTCTTTATAAACCAGCTGCATATTCTTCAGCACCGAGTAACATGGTTACCAAATCAAACATGCATTGGTAACAGTCCTAACAGAGAAGCATGTACTGAACAATACCTTACTTAGTAGAGTTTACAATCTAAATACACATAATAAATACAAAACACACATACGGTAGTAAAATGTACAGGGGAGGGACTGATATGGCTTAAATACATAGTGATCAAGTAATGTTTATATATATATATATATATATATATATATACAGTATATATTTATTTTGGAGGGGGCTAATCTGAACAAGGGCTCATTAGTTATCTCAGGTGATTTCCCACTGGTGAACCTAGTGTTTAACTGTGTACCCATAAGTCTGAACGCTTGATCACCTCTTTATGCACGATGCACAATCAGTGATTTCAAATGCACTTTTCATGACTCCCCACTGTCATATTAATGAACCAGGGACAACATAAGCAAGCACCTGGCTGAGTAATCACAATGACTGGGCGGATCCCATTCCTGTATGATCCTGCTGAAATCACCGCTATGTTAATAGGAACGCAATCCTGGTGTGCTGGCATGCATATCAAACTAGTAAGACCTTGCTACCATTCTGCAAATTGACCATCAAATGGCCCCTACTCTTGTTTTCAGTATCTTTCAGCTACAATATTAATGTATCAGGTTCTGGCATCTCATTATGCCAGCAAGCAGTGCTTCCACAGAACATTCATTAGGATCCAAGCCCCTGGCTCAGTAGGCTATTGTTAAACATATTACTGTCGATTGCTAAACTTAGCAGATCTTTTTCCTATTAAAAAAAATGATCTCATGGACCAAGTTTTTAATATTTTATTTTACAGTATCTGCATAGGATCAAGACACAAGCTTGTATGGCCACTGTCTGTTGTAGGAAGAAATGAAGCATTCATGTCCAAAATGTCAAGTTGTGCTTGAGGAATGACAGAAGACATACATGGAGTGTGGCATAGCTTTTTCCAAACACATAGTTCAGGAAACTGGGTGAACTGGACTCTGGAGTTCAGATGTAGAACACTAGCTCCCCCTGCTGCCACAAAGTGAGACCGCTTCAACCTTGCTCTAATTTGTCCATTAACATGCAGAACTTGATGTTTTGGTGACTTGATAATTACAACATCGCCTCTGAAACCCTTAACAGTACAAAACCATCAGAAAACACATTGATATTTACTGTCAGTGCAGGCTGTTACATTCAAGGTGAACTTCAAAAAATGAATGCAATGCAGAAGTGTTGATACATATTGATTGATTCGCTGGAAAACTCACACTGGTGGCAAAAACCTAAGCTTGTTCATAACACATATATGCTGTGCTATATATGTATGCAGTGCACTTTGCTTATCTGCAGCACATAAGTTATTACAAAAAATTATCAGACAGCAGCAGTTGTCTGTCTTCTACGGCAATAGCCTAAACAATATACTTCATTTATTACATAGCCTAAACTGTTATGGTTCTTCCACTCAAACAACGTAGTGATACAATAAAATATTTAGACCTCAAAATAAAATAAAAATAAAAATAAACCTCAAATGCAGTGTAAATTTTAGTTGGTTCTCATATACAGCAATGCATAAACAGGCACCTATGGTATGGATACCGTAATGATTTATTAGTTGCTTTATTAGTTCATTAACGTCACTGATTCCTACCTTGCCCGCTGCTGACAAGTAATCCAAGCAGGTAGAAATAATAGAATTTCATGATCAGGAGATGAAGTGCTGGACAGCTCCTTCCTTAGTGTAGTTCCCAGGTAGTTACAGGCTGGTACAATGTATGGCTGAGGCTTGTGCCTGCTCTCCTCTCTGTTGCATGCACAATGAGTGGCTACGAAGAATGCAGAAGGCAAATACAGCTCTGATACACACGCATCCAGCAGCACCAGTCCTTAGGAAAGTGATGAACACCAGTCTAACTGCAGCTCTATATCAGCCACCAGGCGGCTAAGGTGTTCATCCGCAAGGAGCACGTCACACTCCCTGGGCTCATGGATTCGTCCGCGCTGCTTTGGAGTGATGCAGCAGTGGCCAAAGCAAGGCAAGGTCTCCGTCTATACCCTTCATGGGCTCCGTGTAAGAGGCAGCGGCAACAGGAGGTGGCAGGGCGGGTTTCTCTGTCACAGAATCTCCCCCTTCCGCAGCAGCAGCAGTGCATTTGTGTAGGTCAGTATAGAGGTGGCCCCAGCAGCAGTAGCAGCAGTGCGATAAATGAGCGAGTTTGTTGTACACACTGTAACTCGCGATTTTTATTGCTCCCTGTTTTAAACCCGCCCCACACTCATGGCTCATCTTAAGGTAATGTCTACACTACAGTATGTCTCACGACCAAGACATACAGTACAGTTCTGCAGCAGAGAATTTTTGGTATTTATTTTTCTGCGCTTTAAAAACTTATATTTTTGATAGTTTTTATTTTATGTTATTTTATTCCAACGTCGGCATTTTACATGAATAACAATATGTGCTTAGCCAGTCAAGCGATGATAACAACTTTTTTTCAGCATTTCAGTTCCAAAAAGGGTTATTACTGTACTGCTTGTTTAAACTGTATTAAAAAGGCTGCTGCGGGAAGTCTTTAAGATTTTTCCATTGGAGCCTTTGACTGT
Organism: Pseudophryne corroboree; assembly: GCF_028390025.1. Classification (NCBI taxonomy): domain Eukaryota; kingdom Metazoa; phylum Chordata; class Amphibia; order Anura; family Myobatrachidae; genus Pseudophryne; species Pseudophryne corroboree. Next base: position 971,382,249 of record NC_086445.1, on the reverse strand, counting down.
ATTTTAAATATTTTGCCACCATAATCAGCAGCAAAGCATCATGGAGTAGGGATGACATTAATACCCGATGTCCATCGGTGGACGCCCGTTTTATATTTTATAGCGTAGTTTTAGATGTTTTTCCACCATCGATGACAGCCGTGGGCCCCATGTTTTTTTTCTACATGGTTGCACTGTAGCACAGAGCTACTAGGCTGTCATCCAGTAGGCCTGTGCTGCGGCAAGGCCACTGGCTCTGAGTAAATAGCTTACGGTTCGGATGCAGTAAGGATCCCGCCTGATTACCGACGCCGGAATCCCGACACTATTCGGAATGCCGCCACTGACATCATGAATAGGTAGACATCCTCACACCGCGACACTGAGGCCGTGCGGGGGTGGCGGGTATAGGTTTAGGCTGCGAGGGAAAGGTTAGAGTTGGGCAGCGCCCCGGAAAGGGTTAGGGTGCGGTGAGGAAGGGTTAGGCACCCCCCTCTGAGGGTTAGGGTTAGGCTGCAGCCTGGGAGGGTTAGGTTTAGGCAGCAGGGATGGGAGGTTAGGTTTAGGCACTGACAGGGGGAAGGTAAGGGTTAAGCACTAAGGGTTAGGCAGTGGGTAGGGAGGGTTAGGCTTAGGGAGGTAGGGGAAAAAGTATAGCACCCCTTACTCACCCCTGTCTGTGCAACCGGGATCCTGACGTCGGTATTTCGAACATCGGGATCCCGCCCGTCGACTATCCGTACTGATCCCTTCAGTTCAATTCAACAACACATCAGTGTGACAGTGTGTGACCGACGAGTGAGCTCAGTTGTCAGTCTGCAGTCCAGCTCCATCTAACTTACAGAAGTGGGTGACACAGAGAAAACTTTGCCAGCTGATTGAGTTTCGGATGTCAGTGCTGGCTAAGTGACTTCTGCGCATGCACAAACCTCCGGTGGCAGGAACCATCAATAGTATACCATTGCAGTTGCATCATACCACCGATGGTTCCTTCCAGGTTATCCACCAATGGCAACCCATCGATGGAGGACACACCAATTGTCATCCCTATTATTGAGCACTTACCAAGTGATACATGCTTAGCTGTTCATTGATTTTGCCCTAACACATAAAGCCATCTAATGATGAAGTTGTGCATATTTGCAATTCCTGCCGCAAGCTCCAGACATCCTTGCACATGTGCAATTCACCCTTAAGATCTCTCAGTAATTCAAGCTCTTGCACAAACACATTGGAGTCACCTAGGAGCCATGCCGTAGTGCTTCAGAACTAGTCCGATGATCTATGGGACTTGCTGAGAGTTTTGTGAACCCCTCAGCCTATTACTTTGTGTCGCATTTCAGCAATGAGGCTAAAGAATGTTTGACATCAACGTATGTTTTAATAGGTGCAAGTCATAGGATAATAAAGTACAGTAGAATATAACAGAATAATGAAAAGCAAAAATTACTAGTATCTCCACTCCACATGGCTCGAGAATGTTTCTTCTGGACAAATGGTGCAGTTGGGCACCTACTGAGCAATTCTGCCGTACAGACTTTGCCTACTCAAAAGAAACTCTTTGAATGTAGCACATTTAAGGGTACATTGTGAACCTGATTGAACCATTTGTCAAATAGAAACATGCTCAATCTTTTAGGTACTGACCTTACCTTTCTTCAGCTGTATACATTTATAACACAATTATTCTACTTATTTTGTGGAATAAAAATTTACTTATTATGTGGCCCACAGATTTTGCATGATTTTATTTTTTACACTACAAGTTGTAAGAATCACAGTCTCCATCTCAAAAATATTTCCAGGATCAGACCCTTTCTCACCCAGGATGCCACTAAGACCCAGGTCCACTCACTGGTCATCTCCAGACTGGACTACTGTAATCTCCTATCTGGCACTCCTGACAAATGCTTCTCTCCACTACAATTTATCATCAATGCTGCTGCCCAACTCTTCTTCCTCACCAAATATACTGCATCCACCTCCCTTTTTATACAAACCCTTCACTGGTTCCTCTTACCCTTCAGAATCAATTTTTAGCTTCTCACATTCACTTACAAAGTCTTCGCCCACTCCTCTCCCATTTACTTCTCTGACTTTATCTCCCTTTACACTCCCACCCATCCTCTTCATTCTGCTAATGCACATCGCCTCTCCTGCCTACTGATTACCTCCTACCACTCTTACCTCCAAGATTTTGCATGTGCTGCTCCCTTTTTCTGGAATTCTCTTCCTCTCCCCCTAAGACTCTCCACCTCTCTTCAAAACTTCAAATGGGCTCTCAAGACCGACTTCTTCACCAAAACCAGCATCTCTCATTCTAAGCCCTCTGTTCCAAGCTCCCTTTCTACCCCATCTGTGATACTCCTCTCTGTGTACCCCTCCCCTTTAGAATGTTAGCTTTCGCCAGCAGGGGCCTCCTCCCTCATGTTCTTTTTCATCTCTAACTTAACCTGTCTTCTTTTCAATACTCCCTTCAACGGCACCAAATCACTTTGTTTTCTGCCACCCTGAAACTTATTTCAGTGTCGTCTGCTGATGCAGCTATGTCTATATACCCTGTACTTGTCCTATATTGTCTTGAATTGTAAGTCACTGTTTTCTTGTTTTGCTTATTTATTTATGTACTCTATAAATGGGGCCACCGATTCCATGTGGTGCATTATAAATAAAGGACAATAATTATTATTTATTTTTCCTCACAAGGAGAAGTGCTAGAATATGGATCTAATGTACCTGATGCAAATCAAAGGGTCTTTATATAATTAATTTTAAACTGTGCTATAGTTATTGTACTGTATTTGATGTTTCTTGGTATTCATTTTCTTTTTAAAGCTGTCTGACACTTTTAGTCTTTAGATAGGAAAGTGGACAGGGACCGACATCAAATTGTTGTTGTTGCCATGGTTCTCAATCCACAATGAGGTGATTATTCTTTACTACATCCCTTCACATTGTTATCTAGTACTTGGTCATGTGACCACTTGAACAAGAATCTATACTTAAGTTGTTTGTTGAGAATAACAAACAGTGAATGCATATTCGTCCATTCATATGCCTTATTCAAACTGTGGAAATAACACATTTCTTAATCTTATTCTTATAACATAATCTTATTACGTTTTTCTTGATCGTACTTCCACTATTGGGACTATAATTACTATCAACTTATTATTCCTTTTGCATTATTCCTTGTAAAATACTATATATTACTGAGTATGGCCAAGGTGAGTCAAACATCACATCCATCACATCCATTTATCATATTTAGAGAGAGAAAGAGAAGAAGAGAGAACGAGAGAAAAAAAAGTGGAAATCTAGTCCAGTAATAGAGACAAACTCCCATGAAACTGAAATTGCATAAATTATTAGGATGATAATTGGCAGCTCTTGTGTATTAGATATATGTAATTTGGGAGCAATTTGGATGATTGGGGTCTATTACACTACAGAATGCAGGGCTTGTACTGTATACTGTATTTGTATTAATTTGGGGCCTAATTCAGAGTTGATCACAGCAGCAAATTTGTTAGCAGTTGGGCAAAACCATGTGCACTGCAGGGGGGAGGAGAGGGGGACAGATATAACATGTGCAGAGAGAGTTAGATTTGGGTGTGGTGTGTTCAAACTGAAATCTAGATTGCAGTGTAAAAATAAAGCAGCCAGTATTTACCCTGCACAGAAACAAAATAACCCACCCAAATCTAACTCTCTCTGCAAATGTTATATCTGCCACACCTGCAGTGCACATGGTTTTGCCCAACTGCTAACAAATTTGCTGCTGCGATCAACTCTGAATTACCCCCATAGTCCCATGACCCTCTATAAAGGTGATATTGCATACTCCCCTTGTTGAGGCTCATGTCAGATCCCCGTAATGACCTGTATTTGATTTCTTAATTTCTGTGTTACTGTTTCTTTGTTCCTCTTTGTGTCTGCCAATATACTTCATTATAGTGTCTGATACAGTAAATTGTGCACACGCACGACTGCACTGCAGGCACGGAAATAAATGCATATATTCCGCCCTTATGCAGTGCTGTATGCATCTTGTGGAGCGCTTTCCCCTAATGCATGCACTTACGGCCTAATTCAGATCTGATCGCAGCAGCAAAATTGTTCTCTAATGGGCAAAACCATGTGCACTGCAGGTATGGCAGATATAACATGTGCAGAGAGAGTTAGATTTGGGTGGGTTATTTTGTTTCTGTGCAGGGTAAATACTGGCTGCTTTATTTTTACACTGCAATTTAGATTTCAGTTTGAACATACCCCACCCAAATCTAACTCTGTCTGCACATGTTATATCTGCCCCACCTGCAGTGCACATGGTTTTGCCCATTAGAGAACAATTTTGCTACTGCGATCAGGTCTGAATTATGCCCTTAGTTTACTACTAGTCATCAAGACAATGCCAATTTGTACAGTGCCATATTATACTACAGTAGGTACAAAAGATACTCCTGGAAACAGGTATATTTTACCCTTACATCTTCTTTTGCATTGTCCACAGTTGTGTTTTTGCACCCTTATTGCACATTGCTTGTACGAGAGAACACTGTTATAGCCCAGTTACACCTCTTCAGTCATAATTGTACATTCTGTGGTGAAGTTAACCTAAGTGGCAGTTGTGAGCAACTGGTTTGGTATTGGGCTGGAGGGATCCGCCCACACACTGGAAGAAAAGGGTGTGTGTCCACACCTTAATACTGCTCTGTGTACACAATCCAGGTGAGGTTGTGGAAGTCAAATCAGGCTGCCCTGTAGGACTAAGTCAACCAAAGAGTCCAATGAGCCAGGAGGCCAGTGGGGACCAGAAGGCTGACAGACATACCTGCAGGAGTCAGAGAGGACCATAAAACTCTGAGACCAACACAGAGTTTGCAAGCAAGCTGCCCAGTTAGGAAGTGGACAACAAGTAAATTACTGCCCTGAATGGGGGCTAGGCTTTTGTTGTTGTATGCTGACAATAGTAAAGCACTGTTTTGTTCCTTTTAACTTGGAAAAGCTGCTTGTAAACCCTCATTTGAGCACCTAACACTAGACCACTGACACTCTACTGAGCTAATATACACATACCCCTTACTTGCATCCACACAGTTTCGTTGCAAGAGCAGTGCAAAAATAAGTAAGTTCTGCTCCACCACATGCATACCTTCAGCATAGCATCTGGCACTATGGGGGAGATTTAGCAACCCTTCTAAAGAGTACAGGAGGAGGTGTTGCCCATAGCAGCCAATCAGATTCTAACTATCATTTTATAGACTGCACTAGATAAATGATAGCTACAATATGTTTAGGATAAGCACCTTCAAATTTCCTTTTAATAAGTTTTAGTAAATCTACCCCTATTTTGATGGGCTTTACTGTCAGTATGCTGGATCATTCAGTGACTCTCTGAAACACAAAAAGTTGTAATAAACCAGACCTCCCACCTTTTTAAAACAGGAAAGGAGACCATGTTTCAAGTGTACAAAAGGATATTTAGACTAGTGGCAGTGGGTGTGACATACCCTATTTTGTGTCATGTTGGGGGCATGTATCAAATTTCAGAAGAAGAAAGAAGGCTCTTGTGTTGGGGCACTCTTATTCTGTTGTGAGACAGAATAACAGTGCACCAACACAAGAGCCTTCTTTCTTCTTCTGAAATTTGATACAGTTTCCCTGGCTTTTGGGAGCACCACCAACCATATTACTGTCCTTGGTTAAGGCTATATTGAGCATATCAGAAAAAAATGGAGTCGACCACCAGCGCTGTTAATGTCGAGTAAATGTGCGAATATCTCTCAACTGATGTTACTCATGCAGATCGGGACAATCTTGGACATAGAACATTTAAGTACGTCGGTGAGTAAGGTATATCAAATTATCAGTTATTCTCTCTAAATTATTTACAAGGTATAAGAGTTAATGGTTTGCCGACTCCAATCGTACAAGGAAAAGATACCTTTATAAGAGGAAATTCCATTGTACGGCGGTGAGTGAGGTACATCAAACAAGGAACATTTGATTGAAAACATTCCCTGATGGTTGACTGAGGAGTAACATCAGTTGAGAGATATTCGCACATTTACTCGACATTAACAGCGCTGGTGGTCGACTCCATTTTTTTCTGTTGTTCTAAATTTATTCAAGTGTTGGTACCCTTGAGAGGAGACCTCAGCTGCAGTTGTTTCTGGCGCAAAATAACATCATTCACTGAGAATTGTTTAGTATATTGAGCATATGTTGGTCACTACATGAGCATCCATTCTCACATATTCGCAATTACCCTCAGATGGCAGTGTGCGGAACAAAATCCCTCTCCTGTTTCATGCTGGGGGCATGCCTGGTGCCCCAGGAGCTGCTGGCCATGCCTCTAGTCACTCTCTCCACTCAATAGTTGGTGCTCGCATTCCGCACGGCATCTATTCACCGCTTGCTCTCTTAAGCAGAGCCGCAAGTTAGAGGGGGCCTCCTAACCTTCTGCACTACCACAGGAAATTGGGGGCCACAGTTTGGGTGGTGCGATAGTGCATGGAAATTGGCAGTGTCCTGCAAAAATTGGAATGGTTGGGAGGCATGAATAAATCCTTTCACTTGTCTTTAAATAATTTTTACAGCTGAACTGTGCTCTTAGGATAAGTTATAAATGAACTAGTTGTGATCCATATATAGACTCATTCAAAATGATCAGACCTTAGGGGGTATTCAATTAGCTCCGATCGTTTCGGAGCTAATTAATTCGCCACCCTAAGTATTCAATTGCGGGACGTTTTCGTCCAGTTTTAAGGCATTTTCGTCAATGTCTTATTACCTTTTTTTTAAGTGAAAAGGCATTGGCGAAAAACGCCTCAAAATTGACGAAAATGGCACGGGTTTTGACAGAAAACACATGGATTCCCAGATCCACGTGTTTTCCGCTCCTGTCGTATTTTTTGCATAGGCGAAAAAACAGCCCAGCTATTGCATAGGGGGAATCCCCATTTGCCCTAAAAATAGCGAAAAGCTCAGTTTTTTTGCCTAGGCAGAAATGGAGCTAAATGCATACCCCCCTTATAGTCTGTATGTGGATAGGTACCATTATTGGGACAATGCAGCAACACACATTGATTTTACCACAAGGAAAATATTAACAAAACAATTTCAGAAACTCAACTTCTCTGTCTCTCTGGCTAGTAATTTTAAACCCAGACTTAAAAACCAGGACACTCCATTGCCAGTTACAGTACAAAATACACGTTTCATGTCCCCGTTTCCTGAATAAAACCTCCCAAAATATATTATTAAATAAAATTGGTTATACAGAGAACAAGACAAGGCTGGTTCAGGAGAGCTGTGAAGAGAATACAGATCAGCTGTGACAGAAATATATTCTACCGCTCTCTCTGTCATCAATAGATTGTGTGACTCTGACAAGCAGCTGGGATGCAACAAGAACCATTTTTATCTGACAGATATTCTTAACAGCCAACAATGCTATACAATATCTGCCTTCCCGCTCCAGAGTAGGGCTGCTGACTGCCGGGAGTCAGTATGAGCTGCATCTTTCATTAGGAATAGCCCAGAGGCAGGAGAACAGAAGAGTCTTGTGATCAGACAGAGAAGCGCAACTGCAGTATTATCTTGGTTGCTGATACATTGTAAACTGTAAATATATTGCTTTAACTGTTTCTTTTCTTTTAACTACTACATCCTAGCAAATATGGTTATGTACATGTTATTAAACATGAGACATGTAATAGAATTCTGACATTTAATAAGTGCATTCCCTGCTACTCAGCGTCTTGATCTATCTCTGACTGATTACCCTTGTTTATTGATGCTGATGTCATTCTGTCCACTGAACGGTTTCTTGTTGCAGGCCTGCAAACACACATTTTGGTGTACTATTGATAAGTCAGCTGATGACGTGACAAAATGATTGCTCCTGTATTTCACAGAGGCATGACATCCATTGGCTGTGTCAATGTGGGCAAGACTTCTATTCTGGGATTAAAGTAAAGTGACTGGGAAGTGCTGACATTGATCAAAGGAAGTTATCCAAATACTCTTAATATTGAATCAGTGATCTCTTCATTGGATACATAATGCCTAGGTTTGTGGAAGCCACATAGCCCTGTGCCCAGGGTAAGAAATGTACAGAGTTGCCACACTGCAGTTTGCAAAGTTTTGTTTTTGTTGTAGTATAGGGTGTTATTCAGGTTTGTTAGCAAACCAAAAAAGCACACCATGTTGCACTGTTGGTGGGGCAAGTGTAACATGTGCAGAGAGATTTAGATTTGAGTGGGCTGTATAATTTCTGTACATAGGGCCTAATTCAGACCTGATTGCAGCAGCAAAATCTTTCTCTAATGGACAAAACCATGTGCATTGCAGGTGGGGCAGATATAACATGTGCAGCTGCTAGATAAATGATAAGTAGAATCTGATTGGTTGCTATGGGAAATGTCTCCTCTTCTGAAAACCCACACTTTAATAAATATAATCCCCTGTGCACACACAAGGGCATATGTTTCTTCTTCTGTGTGTCAGACCAATGCACAACAATCTTTGCTCACACGCTCCTTTCCGCTGAACCTCCTCTTGCATCATAGGATGCTACAAGCAGTCTGAAGAACAAGATGTGACTGATGTTTATATGGCTGCAAACCTAATTAATCCCTTGTATATAGTACATGTGTAGCATCAAAACAGGATTTGCTCTAAACTCAACATGATCACAAATATGCACAACATGATTGCACTTGGAGAAATTTTCAGAGGGATGTTCATCTAACATTATGAATTACAGTATGTAAGCTGTATAATAACACCACGTAAGGGAAGTTATAACATCACAGGATGTGTAGCTAAAAGGTCTAATTATCCTAAAGAGGACATAGAAAGTGCTCGTCATATACAGTAGGTCCCATTAAACTATTTCTGCAGACATGTTAGAAAATTTACATTGTGCAACTTTATTGGTAGGTTGGCTAATGGCAGTAAATTATATGCAATCCGTAGTCAGTTCTGAGATACAGTTGCCTGATGCAGCAACATACTGTATAAGAAACTGTGTATTCCATAGACTCAGGCTACAGTATATGTTGCTCTAACCCAACACACCTATGAATTGATGGGTAGAGTGCAGGACCCAGGGCTGCCAAGAGATATCCAGAGTGGGTGTGGCAACAGTATGTATATTTCTATATATAGGTAAATATATAAATATATATCTAAATAGAGCTACAGTATATAGAGCTATATAGAAATATATATATGTGTACAAAAGAAGCTACCAGCGCCACAGATACAGTATCTAAGGTATATACAACAGTACGTACTGGACTAGTATACAGAACCTAGCCTGGTGGACACTCCCTTCAAAATATTTAGGGCGTCAGCTAAAGAACCTCAAAAACATGTGAAGGCACTGGTATATATGCCTACAAGTTAGAAAATGGTGCAGGGGGATGAGGTTATTGCAAGCGACCAAGGTGTCTAGTAAATGATGTAAAAACCAGGTGCTGGAAAAGGTATAAAATTTAATTACAAAAAGACAAAGCACTAAAAAAGGGTAATGTGTGGAATAATAACAATATTCAAATGCAGCCTAGTCAAGAAATATTGTTTTTTTTTTTAAATGAAGAAGCAAAAGGCTGAGCTAAAAAAGTCAGGGACACATATGCCAAAATTCATAAAAAGGTACATAAAAACACAGAAAATATGGTATAAAATACACAGGATAAAACATAAAAAAAGGTGGGAGAGGTAGCTTATCTTTAGAGGTTGAGGTAAAATCAGAATAGCACCCAACGCGTTTCGTCCCTCATGGACTTCATCCCTGGATGAAGTCCATGAGGGACGAAACGCGTTGGATGCTATTCTGATTTTACCTCAACCTCTAAAGATAAGCTACCTCTCCCACCTTTTTTTATGTTTTATCCTGTGTATTTTATACCATATTTTCTGTGTTTTTATGTACCTTTTTATGAATTTTGGCATATGTGTCCCTGACTTTTTTAGCTCAGCCTTTTGCTTCTTCATTTAAAAAAAAAAACAATATTTCTTGACTAGGCTGCATTTGAATATTGTTATTATTCCACACATTACCCTTTTTTAGTGCTTTGTCTTTTTGTAATTAAATTTTATACCTTTTCCAGCACCTGGTTTTTACATAATTTACTAGACACCTTGGTCGCTTGCAATAACCTCATCCCCCTGCACCAGAAATAAATATATATATATATATATATATATTATTATTTTTTTACTAACACTAATGGTAATGTATGGATGCATGTATTATAGAATATTTATATAGAATTTATAAGCCGCAGTGCTGTCTGTCACTCACAGTTCTCAGCTCAAAGTGTCGCAGCCTAACAAACTATCTCTTGACGAGATGGCCAGCCCTGCTTCTGATTCTTACAGCTGATCTGAGCTGAGCCACTTCTTAAACCCATGGGCCATGCCCAGCCACCTGCATGCCTGTCCCTCCCTGTCCCTGCCCACCTCCCAGAGCTTGTTGATTCTGAAGAGACCATCTAGAGCCGGCTGCAGAGCTGATGATGATATCACCTCGCGAAATCCTAGCAGCGGTGCGATGACTGGAAGTGGCTGTGAGGGACATCCACGACAAGCGATGTCTGACCCACCGCTTGCACGCCCGCCCACTGATTTATAATAAAGAAAAAAAATTATCCCACCAACAAACTGGCTATTGGTGTGCTCTGGCCAGTGTCCCCTGGTACGCCTGGGCCCGGGTAATCAGTACCACCTCCTCCCTCTCTCAACACCACTGGCAAGACCACAATGAAAGTGTTATTTATGGTTTTAGGAACTTATTCAGCTTTGATCGCTATTGAGACAGAAATAGCAATTTTCTCAATCCTGCTTCTGCTTAAAACCGCATGTGGAGAACCGCCCAGAAAGGTAAAAGAGGCCGGACGATGCAACTGCAGAATTGCATATGCAATCACATAACTGCGATGCATATCCAGAAAATGAGTACCATCGACAGTTGCAGATGATCCAGGGCTACTCAGAATTTTGAGAATGCAGCCATGTTTTCAATCGCAGGAATCGCAGCAGATGTCTGATGCACGCCCTAAAAAATGGTCATTACACGCCTGCATTTCCCCAGCCACTCCCTGAAAATGCCATGTGTAGACTCACGAACGCCTACCACCTGTCAATCAGCCTGCGATAGCATCCTGGGAATATGCAATTGCATATGAATTGTTGCTCGCTCCCGTGCAATGCATTCACAGATATCCGATAATCGTCCATTTGCAAATTTTATATTTTTGCGACTACAGCTAAAGAAGGTCCTTATTTCATCAACGTTGGTAGAGTCGGAATCAGGACAGGGTTTTGACTGACCATATCATGGCTGGCATACAGTAGCAATATGACTGTAATGATTATTTCCTGATTGGGCATACTTAGCAGAATTTTTTTTTTTTATTGCTGTATATATTGGATGCATCTATCTCCATTATGTGTGGCATGGTCAATACCTCTAAAGCTACTGCAAATTGGAATTAATGACAGTCCCCTGAAATCTGGGCTGTGCTTCTGAAAAGGTAGAAGTGCTGCAGGTTATTCAGAGTTGTTAGCAAACCAATAAAGCACACTAATGGCAAAACCATGTGCACTGCAGGTGGGGCAAATGTAACATGTACACAGAGATTTAGATTTGGGTGGGGTGTGTTTAAACTGAAATCTAAATTGCAGTGTAAAAATTAAGCAGCCAATATTTACACTGCACGGAAACAATATAACCCATCCAAATCTAACTCTCTGCACATGTTATATCTGTGTGCGTGTGTATATGTATGAGTTTAGTCACCATGCACCTATCATTTGTAATTGGAAGTGTGTGCGACCCACTTAGCTTTGTCTATTTGCCTATCTTTTGGTATATGGATTGCACCACCAAGTATAAAAGGAATTGTTTTAAAGAAGAAGCTTTTTAAGATAATTTTTTTTGAGGACTTTGTACTGCATGTTTTGTCTTTTCATTCACCTGAGATGCCATGGATCTAGATGTTGGTGATCTTGCAGGCACCAAAAGATTTCTGGATAAAGACATTTCCAAGATTCTGTTCTCTGCCACTGATGAGCTTGCATTTGATACTGATAGCCCCACTGAAATTTATGCTGATATTCTCAAGTTTAGGAGAAGGCTTACTGAATTAGAATTGCATGGCCTCAGTTTATCACAGTATCATAAAGATAAATACATCCCCAAGGGTTTTCGTATTAAAAATCAGCCTACAATTGGATTGAAACAATACAGAATTTTGCAGACAGTGGTGTCTAATACTAAACCAGTGAAGCTTTGATCTTATGATCTTAGTTATTCAACAGGTCAATACCAAGGTTGAGGTACTCACAAAGGAATTGGCTGATTGTGATTGTTGGGATAGAAGTCTTACAATCAGACACGGGTGGAGACTGGATCACGAAATTAGAGACCAGTGTCTCCAGCTTTAGATATGACCTACTGGCCTTCAAGAAAAATAAATTCAGAAAGGTCAAGGAGGATTATAGGGAGCTGGGGGCATATCCCTGGCTCACCAACCCTGGTGTGAGGCGAGTGTGGAGATGGAGCCAAACAAACAGGGGCAGAAGAAGGGGAGATAGGATTTATACAGATCTTGATTCACAAACATCCCCCAGTAATTCAGACAAACCCTCCACCAGCAAACAGCCTTTTTTTAGGGATCGTGTGTATACCAGGACTAGACACAAGGGATGCAGAGACCCTGCAGGAGAGGGGGGACAAAGCATCGAAAGAGGCCAGGAGAGGACCTTCACAAAGGGGAACAGGAGACATTGGTCTTTAATTTGTCTGGTTACACATTGGAACCAATAGAAATATTAGTGCTTTCCAAGGGATTCACATTTGTTCCCACTTATAAGCAGACAACATTCCAATGGGAGACTAAATTGTATTGATTTTATAGGCAACTGTGACTCAAAGACTTCTTTAGTAATCACAGCACTGGGTTCTCAAAGGAACAGCCATTTAGACCAAAGAGCACCTTCGATCCCCAAGTAACTGTGTCTATAGATACATTCATCAGATTGGTCAAGAGAAATACACTACCCATTATTAACTCCATGAAGAAGAAACATCAGAATTTGAGCTCACAAGAGGCCAAGGCAGTACATGATTCATACGCCCTGCAGATAAAGGAGGGGGTATTGTTCTTGACTGATCTGATTATATTGATGAAGTAATGTCACAACTCAATGATGCTATGTGCTATAAGAAACTTACCTTTGACCCCATGGGGGCCTATAAACTTGAGATTGATTCAACATTCTCCATGGGTGTCCTTGATGATTCCACTGCAGGATTTCTGATTCAAAAATTCCCAAGGGTCCCTGTTCTGTATATATTGCCTAAAGTGCACAAATCTATGACAAAACCCCTTGGCAGGCCCATAATCTCCGCAAGGGCCTCGCTGGGTCAACCGTTATCCCAAGTTGTTGGATATGTATTTACAACCAGTTCAGAATAGCCCCTTTTATTTAAGGGATACGACTGATTTCCTCAACAAATTGGATTCTTTTGGTTCACCCCCTGAAGGCTACCTCGTGGTGACACTTGATGTTAATAGCCTCTACACCAACATAGGACATAAGGAAGGCATGCAGGCAATACGAACGATGATTTCCTCTAATACATGGTACAGTACTCTTGTGAAATTTTTGATGCTTCTTATGGAGATAGTACTCCTTAAGAATTATTTTATGTTTAACAACGCATTTTATTTGCAATTACGTGGGACCACGATGGGGTCCAATATGGCCCCATCATATGCTAACCTGTTCATGTATGACTATGAGGCAATTCATATCTATGGTGATCCTACGTTTTCCAAACGTGAAATTCTATACTTGATTTATAGATTACTTTTTTTTTATTTTGACGGGAGGTAGTGAATTATTACAACTATTTGTTACCAAGCTTAACAACATTGTGGGGGCCATCAGATTAACATATACCAGCAGTCCAATATCTATTACATTTTTAGCTGTAAAAGTCAGCATCTTTGAGGGACAATTCCCCACTGAAATCTATCGCCCACAGATAAAAACACTTTGTTAAGGTTTGACAGCTTTCATCCACAACCTTTGAAGAAAGGCTTACCCTATTCTCAATTGGTTAGTGGTTAGGACAACCTCTGACTTCCTGAAGCATTACAATTAATGGGTGAGAAATTTTTGCAAAGAGGCTATGATATAACTGAGGTAAATGGTGCTATACAAAGATGCCTCCAACTGGACAGAAAGGAACTTTTGATTCCAAAAGAAAAACCCACAGAGGCTGGAAGAATGTTGCTATCCAGCACCTGTTTCATTTCATTAGTAGCAATCAGGCGCTCTATATTGACACATTGGCACAAAGTTCAAAGTGACCCGATACTTGATCAGTTTTGTAAAAAGGAGCCGCTCTTTTGTTACAAAAGAAGCAATAACCTGAGAGACCAATTGGTGTACTCTGACATTAGTCCAAGGGTCATGACTGGCACTGGATGGTTACAACCGCAAAATGGAGTGCACAAATGTACAGGTTGTGCAAACTGCAGCTTCCTACATACTGGGACCCACTTTTTAAATCCTATCACGAACAAAGTTACTATATTAGACAACGGATGTCATGTGTTACTAAGTACGTTGTATATGTTATCTGGTGTCCGTGTAAAATGATTTATGTGGGGAAAACACAAAGGATGCTAAAAGAACAAGTGGCAATGCATCGCAGCTCAATTAAAAAAGCATTGTTCAAAGTGGATATCAGCACACCGCCAGTAGCACGCCACTTTATGACTGCCAAACATACGATCAAAGACTTTAGAGTGATGCCAATTGAACAGGAATAGAACTTTGCTACAAAAAGAATGCAAATGGATCTATAACCTGGGGGCAATAGCAGCCAATGGGTTGAATGAGGAGTTGACATTTACCCCGTTCCTGTGATCGGCTTAATGTGGACAATATATGACTTGCTGGTTGTATCATTTTATCTGATGGGTCCAATAGGCTTAATCTATCATTATAATTGATGATTTTTGCTGACGTGTACCCCTCCATTGTTGTTATTTTACTGTTATAATACAGATTTAGCAATGCCTTTTCCTTTATGAGTTGTGATCCCTGGTTTTAATGCATATTGCAAATGTGCTCTCTATATATACAGTAATTGTGTAATGTATTTGTGTATTTGTTTTGAAACCATAATTATTGTTGACATTGGGGCTGGACAGCCGTCACTCCCCCCTGCTGTTATGTGCGGCGCCATTGATCCATTAGCATGGGTAGGTACGACGAGGTGTTCCATGGTAATGCCCACGGAGGCTGGGATACACATGTGATGATGCTGTGGAATGTCGGAGCTGGCGCCATATCACTTCCGGACGTCACATCCTGCTGCCTTGTCCCTGATGCTATCACTTGTGTACTGAGTTCCGGTTACCGGAAACTACTGCCTGCAATCCCTGCATACCATACCTGGAGCAGAATGGTTATGGTGAAACACAGCAGCAGGGGGGAGTGTGGAGAGTCCATACCGGCACTTGATAGGTGAGCACCTTGGAGCCAATAAACAGACTGTACAGGTGAATGTATTTTGTGTTGTTGATTATTTATGTGTGTATATATATATATATATATATATATGGTGTCTAGCTATGGCAAAGTATATTGATGGCTTTTCCCTTGATGAAGGTGCTGTTGTATGAATTCAGTCACTGTGCACCCATCATTTGCAATTGGAAGTGTGTGACCCACTTTGCTTTGTATATATATATATATATATATATATATGAGGATAGAGGTACGGCGACCCGTGGTGTTCAATATACATATATATACTT
Source organism: Pseudophryne corroboree (assembly GCF_028390025.1). Lineage (NCBI taxonomy): Eukaryota > Metazoa > Chordata > Amphibia > Anura > Myobatrachidae > Pseudophryne > Pseudophryne corroboree. Next base: position 971,366,416 of record NC_086445.1, on the reverse strand, counting down.
ATGGTACATATTAGAGAGTGCAATATACAGGAGCCGGTAATGCTAAAAATAGACGATTTAATTCACATAAGAGTACAGAGTATATAACAAAAAATACGTATATATAAAAAATATAATCAAATTTAAAAAAAAACAGTGGTAAAGTACAGGAGGTCGGACTTATCTTAATCAATGGAGGGTAGTAAGGGAACCCAACGCGTTTCATCCTTTAGGACTTCATCAAGGGCCCCTTGATGAAGTCCTAAAGGATAAAACACATTGGGTTCCCTTACTACCCTCCATTGATTAAAATAAGTCCGACCTCCTGTACTTTACCACTGTTGAATTTTTTTAAATAATTTAATTATATTTTTTATATATACATATTTTTTGTTATATACTCTGTACTCTTATGTGAATTAAATCGTCTATTTTTAGCATTATCAGCTCCTTTATATTGCACTCTCCAATATAAGTATATATATATATATATATATATATATATACTGCACTCTATATTGCACTCTCCAATATAAGTATATATATGTATATTGAACACCACGGGTTGCCATACCTCTATCCTCTTTTTTATATACACATTGCAGTAATATACCTGTGCTGTATCTCTTAGGGGATGGTTGACGCCTAAATACTATTGGGATCATGTGTATTTTGATAATATAGTCATACAGACTAAATCTACTCAGGTTTTATTAGGATTTTATCCGACAAGTGGTGCTGTATTTCATTTACTAATATATATATATATATATTTAAAAGAAGGGGTGCACTCACCAGACTTCAGAGTTCAGTAAATGTATTTTATAATGAACAGTAGATTATGAGCCGTTCATGTTTCGGTCTTCACACAGATCTTGACAAAGGTTTGTGTGCAGACTGAAACGTCGATGGGATGATTATACTATCCTGTTCACTATGAAATAAATTTGCTGAACTCTGAAGTCTGGTGAGTGCGCCCCTTCTTTTGAATATCTGTCTGTGGGAATCAGAATTTGTTTAGCACCCCATCAATTACTATAAATGATGGAGTGAGTGTGGACCAACAGGACTTATATATACTCTGTGTATATATGAGCCTTTCAATTGTCATTTAGCCTGCCCCCGGACTCCTGTGAAACCAGACAATGGGAGTATGGGGCAGGATAAGTGACAAATGACAATCTCAGCAGTATGTGGCATGCTGCGGTGGGGAAGGAAGTCAGGAAATATGTTAAATACAACTTCACATGTATGTTCATATGTCCTGGCAGCTCCCCTAAGCTTTGGATGGTGCTGCAGTCCAGGAGTAGCAACCACCGCTGATGCAAGATAAGATAAATGAAGCTTGTATTTTGTATAGGTGTAATGTGTCAAGATACATGAAGCATGTTCAGACAGAATATACACATAATATTGCAGTGTAATGTGTCAGGGTGCATGAAGCGTGTACTGACAGACAGTGTTATTAGGACATTATGGGGTGATCAGGTGCTGCATGGCTCCACCAAATATGGCATCCACTGATAGACATGGAGATGAATGGACCACCAAATACAGTATACTGTAGCATGCACTGATAGACATGCACATCCGTGGTGCTGTAGTTTTACTGCTACTGGGAAGTTTGGGATGCTGCAGCTAATGCCCTGCTCTCTCCTTGCCTGTTTGTAGGCAGATCCAGAGTCGGCCTTAGGCATAGGCAAACTAGGCAAATGCCTAGGCCATTTAGAATGCCTATGGGGGGAAAGCAGCTTCTGCTGATTAAAATGATACAGTATGCAGCATGCCTATATTCTGTGTGCGACTGCGGCTGTATCTGCATATGAAATGCTACGTTACAGTGTATTCCTTGAAATCATCCTAGTCACATAGCAATGCAAATAAGATGCATTTTCAGCAAAAAAGGCACCCGACATTAGCAATTCAGTGTGAGGTAATGTGAATAAGGGGCACTACTGTGAAGAGTAATGTATATATGGTAAAGTGGTACTACTGTGTGATGTAACCTGAATAAGGGACTAAGGGGCAGATGTATTAAGCCTGGAGAATGATAAAGCGGTGATAAAGCAGTGATAAGTGCAAGGTGATAACGCACCAGCCAATCACCTCCTAACTGCCAATTTACATATTGGAGCTGATTGGCTGGTGCGTTATTACCTTGCACTTATCACTGCTTTATCACTTCTACATGCTTAATACATCTGCCCCACAATCGCATGATATAATGTGAATAAAGTTGCACTACTGTGTGGCATAATTTGAATTGGGGGTACTATTGTGTGGATGTGTCCCTTCCCAGCAAAAACACACCCCTTTTTAGGCTGTGCACCAAATGTGCACACTGTTCCTATTTAAAATATAGGTGCATTTTAATTCACTCATCATCACTGGGACTAGTTCATGATTGTAAGGAATTGCATGTCCGCAAGGCCTGTTTGCTTTTAGCAAGATCTGTGTGCTGCGTCTAAGGATGCAGCCTCTGATCACTATTGTGACCAATGCAACCATCAGTCGCGATTCGCAATGGTTTCAGACATCGTCATCCTGCATAAGCTGAAGCTTACTCAGGCTGGCCATCAGATCCGGACACCCAGGTTCAGGAAGTCTGTGTCCGATGATGCAGACCCGGGACCCGTCACACCTTCAAAATGGGGGTGACACGCCCTTGTTTTGAAGAACAGTGCTTAATGCTGCTCCCGCTTCACCCCCAAATGTATTGTTTGGAATGCATTAGGTTGACACTGATCCACACAGGTCCACACAGGTCCACACAGGAAAAGGTTAACAGGTACAAAAGGTCAACACAAAAAAGTTCAACACAACATTTCTTTGTGTCGTTTTCACTGTCAGAGCACAGGGAACCCCAATTATTGTACCGTGTCCCTTTGCATGGCTCGCTTCACTCACCATGCTGCAAGGAGGTTACTTTTCCTAATCATAGTCAACGTGGAGGGTAAATTATGAACAAGGTGTAAAAAAAACCATAAAAAGATGTGTTGACATGTGCGACCATATGCGTGTCGACCACTGTCATGTCGGCAGTTTGAACCTCTTCGCCCCTTTGAACCTGTTGACTTTTTCCAGTGTCGGCCTTTTATCAATATCAACCTGATGCATGTCGACCATATGGGGTCGACCCAGACATTGTCTACCTAAACATTGGAACACCTATCTTCCACTGTGTTTTCCGAGGAAAGGGAGATCACCAAAGTTTTGCTCTGGGAAACCACTGTTGTTATCTGCACTGTACATACACTATAGGCCGTACAGCGAAAATAACACACAAGGACACCAATTAGAAAAATAACTCAAAAGGGTGCTTGTGATTTTATTAGAAAAGAAAAGTAAGACTGTAGATAACAAAAATGGTAACCACAGTAATCCTTATCTTTATAAATCAGTTTCCCTGAGAATCGCCGTACATTACACATCGAGATTAAATTATATGATTATGCTCCTAAATAGCTTGATTAACAATCACTTTCTTAAATATGTGAACAATTAAGAGGGCTGACCTGAAATATTCCAACATGGATATTGACTTTTCGTAACAAACTCATAATGGGTTCTTCACAATTTTTTTGATTACTAAATATTGCCTCTCGATCTTGTAGCAATTTACAAACAATTGTGCTGAACAGCTAAGTACCACATCCCCAATTATTTTTTCCTAACCCCTGAACAGACTATTAAACTCTAATTACCAAACCCTAGTAGCACCAGTCACCCTAGTCCCCTCCATTTCACAGTCACCTTGTGCACTCACACTATAAACAGCATACTTAAGAACACTGGACTAATATTGTTGGGTTAACGTTAAACTAACATCTTGACAACTTTTAGTCAATATTTTGTTGGTGCACTTTCTGCAATTGTTGGATCCAGATATTGATGCAAAGCCTTCCAGAAAATGTCTCACTGACATTTGCAATTGCTTTGTGGACTTAAATAAAGTTTCTCTGGAATGGCCCTTGTGTGGCTTATACTGTATGAACATTTTCCTTTGTCCAACACTTGTGAATGTCCAATTTGATGTTGTACTCACATAAACTATCTTGTGTTATAATAGAGTAGCATACACTATGAGCAAGTCCATTGCTTTACACTTGCAACTCCCCAGCAGAGTGTATTTAAATAGGTGTTACTTGAGTGAAACATTTACTATGCGCATGTACAGTACACTGTATTACACTTGTGAGTGCGCAGTTGTGTGTTTTCTCAAATAAAGTCTCTCAGGTATGATCCAAATGTTGCAAACACTATGAGCATGTCTACTATTTTACACTTACAACTGACCAGAGGGATGTTTAAATTAACAGATCTGGTGGATTTTAGGATACATGGTACAGACTGCGGACTGCTTCCCCTCTAAGGCCACTTTATATCACAGATTATCCCCTACTGGCTCTGTCCAAGGTAAATTGGTCTGTCCTTGTCCAACAACCATAGTTCCACCATTCAGTTTCTAATGGGAACCCCCTGTGAGTGTCTCTGCTTATTTCACTATGGGATGCTGACTAAACTCGCTGGCACTGTTGTAGGTTCTTTTTTTATAGTTTGTGGTCGCAAGCCTGTTCTTCTTTCTTCTCATCCCAGAAGACTACTCTTTATATACTCCAAGTTTTGCACAGCCACATAATGTATTTATTTGTAGTGTGTGCAATCCAGCATGCAGGCAACCTCCCCCATACTGGTCTTATTACCCCCATTGCTATTATTGGTGTAGGTTACAGATCCACCTGTCATTAACAGGGCAACCTTCATCCATGATTATTCAAAGTCTCATTACCCTTCCTCCAGTTATTGGTCTCTACACCTACAAAAGTCTCCACCTCACTTCCTACAGTCACTGCTTCTTCCTGCTGTCCTCTTCTCCCAGCCACACAATCACTTGCCTATTTCTCAGAAGCTGTGCAGGGCACCCACTCTTATCTGGGTGCATAGGCTACCTCCCCTGGAGTCAGGAGATCTCCCAATATTTCAGGAGTCTCCTGGAAACTCCGGGATCGTTAGCAAGTATGGGTAAAATACACTGAGCAGCATGGGCAGCTCCAGAGGTGGGGCTTCAGCTCCATTCAAAATTCAAATAGGGTAGGAATACCAACTGCTGGTGAGTCAGTTTGAAATGACAGTTGGTGTGGCTCCCCTACTTGAAATTAGAACTGACCTGCAGCCACACCTCTGGAGCCGCACCAGATGAGCCGTGTAATACATTATTCTACTGTATCTCTGATTACAAATAAAGTATTACTTACCCATTTTTACTACAGCAGAAAATTTAGGATATTGTCATGATGGGTAGGCAGCAGGTCAAAATACTAAGATACATTTGCTATGACATAATTGGCCTACCCCTGTGTATGAATTCAACAATCCATATTATGCATTTCTGCAAAGCATGTCTGCAGAGTTTTCCCATTGCAATGTATATACTCTCTGTATTTCACAAGATCAAGTGTCATTCATCAAAACTTCTTACAGGGAAAACACTCTCAATAAATGTGAAGTGGATGACAGTATTCTTAAATGGTTGCTGCACTTCCCGTGTACAGAATATAGTAGGGGGTAATTCAGACCCGATCGCTGCTGTGCATTTTCACACAACAGGCGATTGGGTTTGAACTGTGCATGCGTATGCACCACAATGCGCAAGCGCATCAGTCCGCAGTGACGGAGAGCGCCGAGCAGCGACGGGATGGTGCGAACAAAGTGATCGCACGGACGATCGCAAGGTGACTGACAGGAAGAGGCCATTTGTGGGGGGCAACTGACAGTTTTAGAGTAGTGTCCGGAAACACGCAGGAGGATTCAGGCGTTTGGAAGGAGGGTTTCTGCCGTCAGCTCCGGCCCCGATCATCGCACCGACTGAGTAAGTCCTGGGCTGTGCAGAGACTGCACAAACTTTTGTTTGTGCAGCTCTCTGCACCTGCGATCACACACCTGCACTGCGAATTCCCCCTCCCCCTGTAGGCGGCGACTATCTGATCGCAGGTCTGCAAAAAACGCACCCTAGCGATCAGGTTTCAATTACCCTCTAGGTACATACATAATATACATGTTTGGCTGTATGTGTAGTACATCTAAAGAAGACAAAGTGAGCTGACTTACTATTTTATTCTGTATTATATTTCCCATTATATCTTTCTAGGTTTGGCCTTAACACCATTACAGATTTAAATAGGTAAAATAACAGAAATTGTTAATTTGAAAACAAAAACATAAAATATTCAGTACACCTCAATTACTTTCATACTTAACATTATTTAATTGTGGTTTCAACATGTCTTAAAATGTTCTCACGAGCAATTACAATTGAAAAATTAACTTGAAGTGTGTGATTCAGCCATATTAGTGAGCTGTAGTTTAAGAATACTATTAAATAAAGGTAATTTTTGGACTTGGATCCTGAGTTTTTGATGAATGTGCCTTCTGTCAGGCCATGATGTTAGAGACACCAGCACTACTTCTCATTCAGGTCACACTCCTCTGTATTATCCAGAATTTAAAGAAGGAGAGTTTGCTATGGCATTCGTCTACACTCGTTCTTTTCAGTTTCTTTTCTGTCTCTGCACCTTGCAATTGCAAATACTGTAGCAGTAATATAGTGTTTAAACAGAAAAAAAATGTTAAAATGTAAAACTTCATTTACAGTATGCAGTGTATTTTTTAATATAATCAGTTTAGCTGACAGTTTTGCTGTGAATTTAAAAGGTAAACATAGCTACATAACTTTGTAGTCACATCCAAAAGTAGATTTTGTTGTTGAAAATCCAGGATATTGGTAAAACACACTGAAAAGAGAACTAAAATTGCTGTTTGGTTTAGCTGCAGTTAATCGGCGGCACTGCAGATTTATATGGTTACTTACAGCATCAGCAATATTACAAAGTAATGCACTATTTATTCTTCCATGCTAACATTATTAATATATTATTACTAGCATTTGTCCGTGGCTATGGTTACGTAGATGTCTATCAATACTCAGTGGAACTGTTGTACACATTGATCACAAAATTTCTTTGTAAACAAAATTTGCAGTTTTTACATCTGGGATTAACACAGAAAGATGCTTGGGGCTACTTACTTGTGTGCAAGCCACATAAAGCTGCCCATGGGAGAAGCAGCTGGTCCTGAGATCTACACCTGCAGCCCTAAGTGTTTGCCCTTGTGACTTTTTGATCATCAAAACGAAGTAGACACGTACAGAAAACTGCAAGCACTTGAATTGAAAATAAATTTTTTGGGGGGATAAGGGGTACATGTTGTATAAACACAGTTTCACCTTTGCCACATCCAATTGGGATCTCTGTCTCAGATTCCTCTGCAGAGCAGTCACTTTTAGTCGTGTTCCATTGCATAACTTGGGCAGAGTCAAGTTCCATAGAAGAATGATCAGAACACCAACTTTCAGAGGGCTAAGTGTCTAGCGTCTGGTTTTCCCTTTATTGCTCCTCTCCCTGATGTCACATTGAGATCATATATACCTCAGTTTCTTTCTACTGTAGGTCACTAATCTATAAAATGGTCAAAATTCATGTATCTCCATAGTTCATAAACATTACCTAGAAGTTTATTTCTCAAAAATAGTTTGCTATGTACAGACACAAGCCTTAAAGTTTTATTATACGTAAAGATTATTCATTCACTGTAAAACATTAGCAAACTACAGTACAATGGTCCTGATTCAGAGGCGAACGCAGGAGTGATGGGTGCTGCATCTTCGGTAGCAGTAAATCTGAAAAGGTATGTAAATGATGCAGGTATCGTAGTTTGAAATGAGACAGCTACCTGTGCTTTCTCAAATCCAATTCATGCATCCAAATACACAGCTTAAGATCACCATTGGCAACTTTGGGTGTACCATTGGACATATTAGTAACCCTAGGGTTACTCAATATCCACTGCAACAAATGTACCGATGCCAGAGAATCTGCGTCAAAGTCGCAGTCTCTAGTTTAGGCATTCTGACTAAAATGTACCTTATTCTGTGTGTGTATTACTGAAAGTAGACTGCTATGGGTCAGGTACTGGGGTCTATTCATGAAGCAGTGAAAAGAGTGGAGAAGTGAGAAGTTTCCTATGGCAACCAATCAGCTGCTATGTTTCATTTCATAGAATGCACTTGATAAATGTTACTTTAATGCTGATTGCTTGCCATGGGTAACTTTTCTACTGGCTTCTCCACTCTTTTCACTACATTGTGAATAGACCCCACTGTACTTGCTTGAATCTCAAGTGATTGTGAAATTGGTAGTGCTACAGTACAGTGTATAAATAAGCAATACAGGTTGAGTCTCCCTTATCCAAAATGCTTGGGACCAGAGGTACTTTGGATATTGGATTTTTCCGTATTTTGGAATAATTGCATACCATAATGAGATATCATGGTGATGGGACCTAAATATAAGCACAGAATGCATTTATATTACATATACACCTTATACACATAGCCTGAAGGTCATTTTATCCAATATTTTTTATAACTTTGTGCATTAAACAAAGTGTGTGTACATTCACACAATTCATTTATGTTTCATAGTCACCTTATACACACAGCCTGAAGGTCATTTAATACAATATTTTTAATAACTGTGTATTAAACAAAGTTTGTGTACATTGAGACATCAAAAAACAAAGGTTTCACTATCTCACTCTCAAAAAAGTCCGTATTTCGGAATATTCCGTATTTCGGAATATATGGATATGGGATACTCAACCTGTACTAATTATCTATTATTTATTGACTTAGTAAAATAAAATAAAAAATCAGTGGTTACTGGAGTGTGAGTGTGGATGTCAGTGTTAACTTGTGCATTGCACACCCAACGTCAAAGAGAATGTACCGACTATGGATCTCAGTGAGCACTATGTTTTACACAGAGGATAATGCAATTACCATGCAGGATGGCCAGCTTTACAGGCTGTATGTATAATTTAAGGGATAAAGTGTACACATGCGAAGCATCAAGTCCTATCTGAAGGTTGCTTCTGCCCTACATACTTCATCTGCATGAACGGAAGAAGGGAGCAATGTATTGGGGAGAGTGAGTGAAGAGGGTGTTGTTTATTGGGGAGAATGAGTGAAGAGAGCCCTGTGTATTGGGGAGAGTGAGTAAGCAATGGCCTGTGTATTGGGGACAGTGAGATGAATGTCCAGTGTATTGGGGAGAAAGTGGAGGGGTATGTGTATTGAGAAGAATGAGTGAAGAGGGGCTGTGTATTGGGGAGAGTGAGTGAAGAGGGCCCTGTGTATTGGGGAGAGTGAGTGAATAGGGCCCTGTGTATTCGGGTGAGTGAGTGAAGAAGGTCCTGTATATTGGGGAGAGTGAGTAAGGAATGGCCTGTGTATTAGGGACAATGAGATGAATGGCCTCTGTATTGGGGTTAGTGAGTGGTGGGGTATGTGTATTGAGGATAATGAGTGAAGAGGGAGCTGTGTATTGGGGAGAGTGAGTGGAGGGGTATGTGTATTGAGAATGAGTGAAGAGGGGGCTGTGTATTGGTAAGAGTAAGTGAAGAGGGGGCTGTGTATTGAGGAGAGTGAGTGAAGAGTGGCTGTTTATTGGAGAGAGTGAGTGGGGAATGGCCTGTGTATTGGGGAGAGTGAGTGAAGAGGAGGTTGTGTATTGGGGATGGTGAGTGAAGAAGAGGTTGTGTATTGATGAGAGTGAGTGAAAAGTGTTCTGTGTATTAGGGAAAGTGGGTGAATAGTTACATAGTTACATTGTTGTTGAGGTTGAAAAAAGACAAATATCCATCGAGTTCAACCTGTATTACAATTTTATAATAATTAAATGTTGTATCCTTGGATATTTTTTCAGCTAGGAATCTATCTAATCCATTTTTAAATGATTGATTGAATCCACCAATACTACCTTCTCTGGCATAGAATTCCAAATTCTTACTGTGAAGACCCCTTTTCTCCGTTGTGTATGAATTTTTTTTTCTTCTAACCTCAGGATGTCCTTGTGTCCTATGTAGTGATTTTTTGATAAATCATTTGATAAATCCTTGTATTGTCCCTTTATGTATTTAGAAATATTAATAATGTTCCCTCTCAATCGCCTCTTCCAGTGTAAACATACCTAACCTTTTAAGTCTTCATAATTCAGCCTCTAACCCCTTAACCAGCTTGGTGGCTCGCCTCTGATCCTTTTTGAGTTCCAAGATATCTTTTTTATAGTGAGGTGCCCAGAACTGTACATAATATTCCAGGTGTGGCCGCACCGATTATTTATACCGTGGCAGGATTACACTCTCATCCCTTGTCTCCATTCCCCGTTTTATGCATGCTAACACCTTATTTGCTTTTGTTGCTGCTTTTTGACATTGGGTACTGCTACTAAGTTTATTATCGATGAGCACCCCCAAATCTTTTTCAACTACCATTATCCCTACATTTTCCCTACTTAGTTTATATGCTGCCTGATTGTTTTTAGTCCCAAAGTGCATAACTCTACATTTGTCTATATTTAACCTCATTCTCCATTTATCCACCCAGACCTCAAGTCTAGATAAGTCATTCTGTAGAGATTCAACATCCTTGTCTGAATTGATTACTCTATATAGTTTAGTATCGTCTGTGAAAATTGACACTGTGCTTTGTAGTCCCTCTCCTAGGTCATTAATGAATATGTTAAATAGCAATGGCCCAAGTACTGATCCCTGTGGTATTCCACTGAGTACTGAGGCCCATTCAGAGAACATCCCATTAATCCCCAATCACTGTTCCCTATTGTACAGCCAATTACTCACCCAAGTACAAATAGTGTTTCCTACCCAAGCTCTCTCTAATGTGGGACTTTGTCAAAGGCCTTAGCGAAGTCCAGAAAGGCCACATCCACTGCTTTGCCCTGATCAATTTTATCACTTACTTTCTCATAGAAGCTTATTAAGTTAGTTTGACATGACCTGTCCTTCACAAAACCATGCTGATTCCTTGTAATAACCTTGGAGGTATCCGAGTACTCTAGTATGGTATCCCTTAATATACCTTCCAGTATTTTCCCCACTATAGATTTCAAACATACCGGTCTATAGTTACCAAGATGAGTTTTAATACCCTTTTTAAATATTGGGACAACCTCTGCTATATGCCAGTCCTTCAGTATCATTACTGATGTAATTAACTCTCTGAATATAAGATACGGGGTCTCGATATCTCTGCGTTAAGTTCCATGAGAACACTGGGATGAAATCCAATCGGGCCAGGAGATTTATTTATCTTAATTTTACTTATTCTCTCCTGGACTATTTTCTTGTTTAACCAAGTACCTAGCAACGGGTCATTATTATAGCTTATGTTGTGCTCTACTCTTGTCATCCTGTCCTCTTGTGAATTTATGCAATAAATCCGCTTTTTCCCTATCATCATTAATCAAGACATCCAACTCTCCCATTAAAGGCCCAATATTCTCCTTTTTTTAACATTTTACCATTTATTTACTTAAATAACTTTTTGAGGTTTGTTTTACTCTCCTTTGCGATTTGTTTTTTGTTTTCTATTTTAGCTGCTCAGATTTATTTTTTGCATTTTTTGTTACATTCCTTGTAGAACTGGAATGATTCCACCATCCCGTCAGACTTAAATGCTTTGAAAGCACACCTTTTTTTATCCATTCGTTCTTTGACCTTCTTATTTAGCCACATTGATTTGAATTTACTACTCCTGTTTCCGTTGACCTTCGTAATATACAATTTAGTGTACTTATTGAGCGCAGTTGTAAAACCATCCCACATTTCAGACGTATTCTTACCATGAAATACATTTTCCCAATTTATGTCCTTCATTGCTTGTTTCAGCAATATGAAATTAGCTTTTCTAAAGTTAAAAGTCTGTTAGACCCTTATATTGTTGTTTTTGGAAGCTGATATCGAATGTGATCATATTATGATCGCTATTTCCTAAGGTCTCCCCTACATTAGTGTTTGATATTTCCTCATTATTAGTACTAGTACAATATAATCCTATGCTTAGTTGGTCCCTCGATTACCTGGGACAAGTAATGATCTTTTAGCATGTTTAAGAACCTGTTGTCCCTAGCTGTATTTACTGTTTCGTTGTTCCAATTTATGCCTGGGTAATTAAAGTCCCCAACAATAATGACATCGACCATTCCTGCAGCTTTTTCGATTTGCTGCAAGAGTTGTAATTCATCACAAACACTAATATATGGCGGTTTATAACATGTCCCTATTAAAATATTTTTTGTGTCTTTACTCCCACTCGAAATCACAACCCATAATATATCCACGTTATCGCCAGACCTCTTGTAAATTTCCTCCTTTAAATATGGTTTTAAAAATGGTTAAACATAAAGACAAACACCCCCCTTCCTTTTTATTAGTCCTATCTCTCCTGAAGAGGGTGTACCCTTCCATGTTTGCTACCCAGTCGTGAGAATCATCCCACCATGTAATGCTTATTGTATCATATTGGTTTTTAAGTGCAATTGTTTCTAAAAACCCCATTTTACTTGTTAGGCTGCTTGCATTAGCAATCATACACTTAAGCTTAGTAATTCCCTGATCCGCAAGCTTTGTTGTAGATAACGTTTCCTTAGAATAGTGGCTGTGCATTGGGGGAATGAGTGAATATTGGCTGTATATTGAGGAGAGTGAGTGAAGAGGGGGCTGTGTATTAGGGAGAGTGAGTGAAGAGGGGACTGTGTGTTGATGAGAGTGAGTGAAGAGGGGGCTGTGTATTGTGGAGAGTGAGTGAAGAAGGGACTGTATTGAGGAGAGTGAGTGAAGAGTAGCTGTGTATTGGGGAGAGTAAGTGAAGAGGAGGCTGTGTATTGGGGAGTGTGAGTGAAGAGGGGGCTGTGTATTGGGGAGAGTAAGTGAAGAGGGGGCTGTGTATTGAGGAGAGTGAATGAAGATGGTTCAGTGTATTGAGGAGAGAGAGTGAAGAGTAGCAGTGTATTGGGGAGAGTGAGTGAGGAATGGCTGTGTATTGGGGAGAGTGAGTGAGGAATGGCATGTGTATTGGGAAGAGTGAGTGAAGATGGGCTTGTGTATTGGGGAGAGTGAGTTAAGAGGAGGCTGTGTATTGAGAGTGAGTGAAGAGTAGCTGTGTATTGGGGAGAGTGAGTAGGGAATAGCCTGTGTATTGGGGAGAGTGAATGAAGAGGGGACTGTGTATTGGGGGACTGAGTGAAGAGGGGCTGTGTATTGTATTGAGTATTGAGGAGAGTGAGTGAAGTGTTGCTGTGTATTGGGGAGAGTGTGTCTGGATTTACATTGTACCAATCTGTTATGGTACAGTAAATAAAATCTTTCTTCATACGGAATCAGCTGAAGTTTATCATCATATGGGTAAATTGCCTAAACTTGTAGGAACTCTATATACTGAGTACCTTTTAAATTCAATAAGACTCCTACAATGTTAAATTTATATATATGTGTCTGCACATGAGGATTTTTGCATTTCTTGAATATTTCCATTTATTCATTACTATGTAGTGTGTCACTTTTCTGATTTTTTAATGTTTATATATATGTATAGGTTTTTTATGTTCAGGTTTATTTATTATCAGATTTGTTCCGTAACATCTGACTCCTAGTACTAATTGCATTATAGACTGGCGATGTTTAGTCACAATTAGCGCTGTTTGTTTTGTTTATATTTATTTATTTTATATATGCAAATTAACACAGAGTTTGCTACAGGAGGCAGCAAATTGGGCTTAACGTAGCCAGTCAATTTATTAATTTGGTATTTTATTACATTCTAGAAATCATTATCAACTATTAGCTAGTGAGCACTGTATAAGTCTTTAAGTGGAAACATGGGAACTCTTGCATGGCTATTTAAATTGCAAAACAAAGAGTTGCTTTTCTAGTGATCCACATAACTATGACACATTTATGCTCATGAAAGTAGAAAATATGTATTTTGTGTTTCAGATTGAAATGTAGCTGCTGGACGCTGTGGTTTGATATTAAATGGTATGTCTACTATTTATAGCATGATCATTTACGCCATGATTCGCTAACACTGGCAAGTTGTTTGTGACTTTTTCATTTTTTAAAAAGGAAAGCACTACTCAAAAGGAAAATATATACTTAGTATGCCACGCTATTGACCACCACCTATGGGGTTTTGACTGGTTGTCAGAAAAATAGTTGTCACTAACTGCTCCTTTTGACATCACGTTGCTAAGCCAGCCATTCAGTGACTGTATGCATCAATTGTATATGATGTCAGTTGTAAGAGAGAAACTAATGGTATCACCTGGCTTCTGCCCACCTGTAGCCACATACTCTTCAATATAGTGTGTAGCTGTTATAGCATCTCTTTGTCTTCTGCTCACTTTGAATCAGAACAGCTACATAGTGCCCCCAGGTAATGCTGCCAACTACTGCTGGACCCTCTAGAGGTTTTTGCAGTAGTTCCCCAACTAGTCACAAGGAGCAAGAAACAGAGTAGCAATACTCTGCTGTAATGCAAAAAAAAAATATCCACTGAGTGATCTTTTTTAATTTTGTTATTATTCTACATTGACATTAGACACCACATACAAATGTAATACTAGGATCCGGATTATGGGACAGGATGGGTGTTGACAAAGGAGGTATGTGCCTTGTGCCCCTTTTTTCCAGGGTGACAACAATAACTTGGATGCGTAGATCACCAACCAGCCAGCCCCCACAGACAAATCCCACATGTAAACACTGGTCGCACCCCCATAAACCAGGAAAAATACAGTAGGAGATGAGTATCTCAACATGGCATGTTTAGAATCCCACCACAGTAAGGCCACCCCCAGGAGACTCTTGACCTTGGAAAAAGACAACCCGGCAGTAGCTCTAGAGCACATTCACCTGCCGCTGGAATTGCCTCCTGAGGCTCCTTGTAGAGAGTTGCATAAGCTTTTTCTCTTGACATGTTTTACCAACAATTTAAATGCGCTATTTTCCGTGTAAGTGTTTAACTTTTTGCATAGAATGAATGCACATGTGAACTCTTTAGCTGTAAATATTGATTCTATCCAGGGCTGGCTGTTTTCTACAGTATACAGTACTGTACATACTACTGTATGTCATGCAGAATATGTGGTAAGGTGATTGGTAGTCCCCTATCTACTGTATATGGCATGGATGCAGCAGCTCCTAAGTAGGCTACATGGTGCAATAGGCATCAATGTGTGCCCCTTAGCTTGGTAAAGAGGTTATTTTTATCGGTGCCCCTTAGCTTGGTACAGTGGTTATTTTTAACTGACAAGCAAAAAAATATTTTTTTATTATTGCATCTGTCACTGGCTTTTTTTAAGGCAACTTGCTATATAGTTGTAATATCAATGCTGACCAACAGGCATAGGCGTGCGCACGGGGGGTGCCTGGTGCGCACAGGCACCCCCTAATGTCCGGCACCCCCCCGCACGTCATGCCTGCGATCCGATCATCGCTGTCTGTGTGCTGCTGTTGTAGCAGTGCTATTACAGCAGCACACAGACAGCGATGACTGGATCACCTGCTGCGCATCGCTGCCCGGCCCCCTCCCACTGCGCCGCCGCCGTTCAGACAGAGTTGTAGTGGTTTGTGGGTGGCTCAGGCCCGGCCCTACGCATACGCCGACTACGCGGCTGCGTAGAGCACGGGACTGATGAGGGCGCTGCTGCAGTCAGTGTTCTCTCCCACTAACCTCCCAGCAACCGGCCTCCACGCCTGCACTACACTGCTGCCGGACCCTGCTGCCTCCTCTCCCCTGTCACACTGCGCTGCCCGGGGCGCTGTCACACTGATTCTCTCCTCTCCTTCCACAGACATGTGCCATCCGTCCTTTGTCTACTCCTCCCAGTCTCCGCCCCCTCCCGTTCCTGTCACTTCCCCTACAGGAGGTGACATGTGAGCCAGCCCATGTGACACTATCCCCTGCACTGTCAGCACCTGTGCCTGCTACAGGTGCAGTGTCCCACTCAGACTCTGATCTTGTGACTGGGCCCCCTGCAGAATGAAACTGATCCACACAGGAGCTGGGGACTGGAGTCAGCCCTGGCACTGGGTACAACAACAATGTGCTCTCGAGTCCCCGCCTCCTGCCCTGGCCTGTCCTGTTCTGGCTTCTCCCCTGCAGCAGCCAGTGTGTGAGGAGAGCACAGCCACCCTGCAGGCAGTGGTAAGTACCTGGGCTTATTCCTTTTGTCTGGAATGGTGGGTGGTCATGGTGTGTGAGAGGGGGTGCATACTAATAATATTACCTGGGCAGGGGAGATGGGTTGGTGGATATAGTAATGTATAGGAGAGGGGTTGTACACTAATATTACCTGGGAGGGGGGGGAGAGGAGGGGAGGTGGGTTGGTGAATAAAGTAATGTATGGGAGAGGGGTTGTACACTAATATTACGGGGGGGGGGGGGTTGAGAGACAGCAGTGGGGAGGATAGATGTGTGTGTATGGGTGGTATAGACAATATTACTGGTGGAGGAGTTGGAATGTGGTGTGTAGTAATGTATCAGTGAGGGTTCTGTACACCCTACGCACACGCCGACTACACAGCTGCGTAGAATGCAGGACTGATAAGGGTGCGCTACAGTCACTGTTCTACCACTAATCTCCCAGCAGTCGGACTCCACGCCCACACTAAACCACTGCCAGACCCTGCTGCCTCCTCTCTCCTGTCACACTGCGCCGCCTCCGGTGCACTACCCTCCTTTAGTGTAACATGTATACTACTGTGCTGTAACGTGTATAACCGGCTCTACTGTGCTGTAACGTATATAAGCGGCTCTACTGTGCTGTAACGTGTATAAGCGGCTCTACTGTGCTGTAACATGTATAAGCGCCTCTACTGTGGTGTGGCGTAGCATGTATAAGGGGCTTTACTGTGCAGTGTAATGTGAATTGATACTATTCTGTGGCCATGCCGCTTCCCCATGAAGCCACATCCCTATATATTTTACTAAGGGGTGCCAAAATATATTTTCGCATACCAAAATAATCACGCTAGGGCCGGCCCTGGGGTGGCTGGCCGCACAGCCCAGCCGCCGTCATGATCCCAGTGACTGCCTAGCACCCTGCGCCCTTCCTCCCTGCGCTCAGTCTCTCTCCAGTGACTCCATGAGTGTGCCCTGCCATTTCCTACAGCCCGGCCGACACACGCCAAGACTGGAGCCTAAGACTAGACGCCGCTGCCTGTGTCCAGCTGAGCCCTCCTGCCTGATTCAGGGTGAGAGTCGGTGGGGGGGATAAAATTCTATATAAAAGAAGGGACATTACTTTATATATATATATATATATATATATATATATATATATATATATACCGTGTGCTATAAAGTGAATTTCGGCTCATACCGTGTGCTATAATGTGAATTTCGGCTCATACCTTGTGCTATATTGTGAATTTCGGCTCATACTGTGTGCTATAAAGTGAATATCGGGTCATACCGGGTGCTATAAAGTGAATATCGGGTCATACCGTGTGCTATAATGTGAATTTCGGCTCATACCTTGTGCTATATTGTGAATTTCGGCTCATACTGTGTGCTATAAAGTGAATTTCGGATCATACCGTGTGCTATAATGTGAAAGGGGCACCAGTACTAGATAGTATAAGGGGTCCTACTATTGTGATGCATAATGTATATAAGGGTTATATGGTGTGTTAAACTACACTGAAGGGCATGCCCCCTTTTGACGGGCCACACCCGTCAACGCAGTACTAGTAGGAGGAGGCGATCCAGCCCCTCCTCTCACCTTTTCTTCTACTCTCTGATCCTGTTGCCCGACATCACACTCCAATGGAAACCAGAAGAGGGGGACCGCTGCTGCCGGTGCTGAAAGGGGGACCCTCCACTGCCTCAGGTACCCAGTGCCTCTTGTACTGAAGGGACACACACATTCAGTAATGCTTGTACTAGGGGGTACGGTGACAGAACGAGGTACACAGTGCCACCTGTACCCCCTCTCTACCCTGGCCCTCTCTCTCAACCCTCTGTCTCACCTCTATTTTTCTCCCTCTTTCTCTCTGACTGCTAATATATGGTGCTAGGCACGCCACTCCAGTCGTGCACCCCCTTATAAAATGTGCTGCGCACGCCTATGCCAACAGGGCAGTAGAGCCTGGCTGTGCCCACGCAAATTTAAGGGGATGTGACCTAATCACATGAGGGTGGTCATGCACCCTTAGGAAAAAAAAGAAAAAATTGTATTTTAAGCGCCTCCCTGAAATTGAAATTAAAATAAATTAAATAAATGATAATCTAAAATATTGTCTTTTTTTATTCTTCTTTGTCTTAATCATCTTTTTGTTAACTGAAATCTTGAGCCTTGCCTAAAGGTTCTTTTTTTAAAATACATTCTTTTTTTTTAATATTTTGTCCTCCCAGTATGTACATCCAAGGGCTGCTGCTGCTCCATCCATCTACCTCGGTTAAACCTTTTGGCCTAAACTGGATAAAAACAATACTGTGAGGTGTTCAAAATAGTCTGGAAATGAGTGGAAATGAATGTTATTGAGGTTAATAATACTGTGTGAACAAAAACACCCCCAATTTCTGTTATTTTAGCTGTTTTGATGATTTTTTTAAAAAAAATCCAGATTCAAAACCAAAGCAAAACGAAAATCTGCAAGGGTAGTAATATGGCAATTCTAATTGCTGCTTAACCATAGGGAGAGTTATCTCATTATTATAATATTACCCATACTGTGCTGCTGAATTTATTTTAATCTAAGGGTTTTTCGCTGCTTTTAATTTTTTCTAAATACACCTACTTTATTTTATTTTACATTATTTTAGGTCACTATTTAACCCTTATAGTGATCTTCCTTGTTGTGAGACTAGCTAACTAGCCCATGGGGCCTATTCATGTAGTATAGAAAAGCCATGTGTCATTAAGCACTTCTGAAAACTGGGCTTTTCAATGCTTTGTTGTATTCCAGAAGCAGGTTACTGTGGAGAAGTGTAAGATTTCTCCAGCGGGTGCCGATGCTTAGGGCTCTGTTCATGTAAATAATGAAATAGTGGCCAGAAAATATCACTATATCATATTGAATTGATGTACTGTATCCTGTAGTAATGTTTTTGTAACCATTCATGTAAACTTACTTTTTCAACGATGTTCTCCGATAAATGCCCCCTCTGCGATACTGGTAAGCAGTGGGAAGACTGACATAATGGGAGTCCGGAAAGTCTTCTTCATGAGATGTATACAGGACCTGGTAGAAACCTGTTTGAGATAGGCATGTTTTACTTCACTTACATGTGAGAACATTTTTTGTGTCAAACTAATTTGTGATGTTTTACACTATGGAAATCTCCTTTTAATTGTACCACAGCAATGCCAGATCTTCTGGCAAAGTTTTTGAAGAGATTGCTGTTTTTTGTGATATATCTGGAATATCCATAATACATAACACCAGATCTTCTATCAAAAAGTTTTTGAGAGAGAGATGGTTTGAGATAAATTCTACTATAAAATGTATGGGTTTGTTTGGCTCTCATTGATTATTTTATCAGTTGTGGTTAACATATTACTCCCTGAATGCTCCCAGGGTTGGACTGGCCCACAGAGGAACAGGGGAACTCTATGCTGCCAGCTCACTTAAGAGGTAAATCATACAGGGGGGAGGCTAGGTTTAGGCTGCAGGGGAGGGTCCGGATTAAGCTGCGGTCCAGGGAGGTTATGGTCATGCTGCGGGGGGGCACCCACTGGGAGGGTTAGGGTTAGGCTTCAGGGGTTGGGTTAGGTTTAGGCTGCAAACAGGGAGGGTTAGGGGGCCATTAGAGGAAGGTAAGTATACTTACCTTCTTCTGTCGACATTTTGAGCATTGGGATGCTGCAGACGGTATTCTGACCACCATCCACCGGGATATCCATTCCAACCCATTCCAAATGTTTTGGAGAACTAACCGCAGATCTACTGTGCATGTAGGCTTGCTCAAATCCTTCTGTCTCTTTACATAATCCCAGACAGACTTGATGATGTTGAGATCAGAGCCTGTGGGGGCCATATCATCAGTTGCAGGACTCCTTGTTCTTCTTTACACTGAAGATAGCTCTTAATTACATCGGCTGTATGTTTGGGGTCGTTTCAAAATAAATTTGGAGCCAATCAGATGCCTCCCTGATGGTATTGCATGATGCATACTTAATAATTAATAATAATAATTTTATTTATATAGCACTCTTTCTCCAAACAGGACTCAAGGCGCCTTTAAAAGGTTATTTAAAAAAAAATTCTTGTTACGTTATCACATGTACTTTAGATGCACTTATTAAGAAGAACTATTAGGCACTTTTATCCATACACCTGATCACAAAATATTTACAAAGGACGGAGGATGGCATATGCTGGTACACCAGTGTGATGATCTGTCTGTCCACTTCCAGGCCATCAGCACTGACCAGCATCTGTTTGTTGCTCATTTGCATCCCAAGTTGCCTATTTGTTCCTGCTCTATTCTGTATCATACCCCAGCACATGCACAGTCACCACTGTACTTTCATGAGATCTCACTTCTACCCAGGATCACAGTGGGGGCTTTTTTTCAGATATCAGTGACCGACAGGTCACTATTACTGAAAAACAACTTAAACCTGCCATATATATATGGCATCAAGGATATAGCGAAAATTGTCACTCTGTCTGCACATAGGGATCTTCATGAATAGACCCATATATCTATTCCCTTGGTGCAATTTGGTTGACATTTCTGTAATATGGGCTTGCAGAGCAATATGTAGAGACCTGTGAAATATCACCAGTATGGAGAGATTTTCTGGGACAGTGCAATATTGGGTAGACCTATGAAGAATTTGGGAGTCAATGCAGTAGCATCACTAGGGAGAGTATCATCCAGTGTACATGCAAAATGGGAGGTGGCTTCATGTTTGCAAAGCATTAGTGTATAACGTTTTGGGGCTTATTTCCATCATGCTGGGGGCTTGTTTACAGTAGCACTCTGTGAGTTGCTGAGCAGACCCGAGCCTCTTCACGGTCTCAATGCAGCTCGGTGACACCATTTAAGGAGGTAACAACAAAATAGCAGTTATTTTGGTGTCACCTCCTTGGATGATGTCACCGAGTGCCCCCAAACCCCTAGAGATTCATTGATAATTGGGTTTATGTGAAGTACAGTATGGTGTTTTTTTTACAGTTGTTGAGTCTGCAGTATGCACATTTGCACATGAAAAAACCTTAAAGGCTCAGTGTTGCTTTAATAATACATATTGGCAGATGCAGGGGTTCCAACATTGTTCCCGGTTAAGGTTTCCTGTACAGAAGGCAAATGTTTACAGAGGCTAACAGGTCACATGCTCTTTATTTGTGGATCTACTCTTCAATGCTAAATGTACTATTTTTACTGGTAAAATAATTTATATTTTCAAGCATACAGGTATAGTATACAATACAATTACATAGTAATAACTATTTTATGTTAATGATTTGTATTTTTTACGGTTGGTTTTAACTATGGCCACTGAAAGGAATCCACTTCTTGCCTGCACACGAAACCTGGACCTGTGTTAAAGTGTGGACAGCGTATCCCCAAGGCTGTATGCATAGTGCCATGATTAACCATTGCTTTACATAATTACTGAGAGGGTTATGAACATTGGCCCAAGCTGTCACTTTCCATGACCATGATACAGCTCAACTGGGGTTCTTGCTTTGCAGATATGGGTGGTCATTCCGAGTTCGCTAGCTGCATTCGTTTGCTGTGCAGCGATGAGGCAAAAAAGGCACTTCTGCACATGTGTATGCGGCGTAATGCAGACGTGCGGCATACTATTACAACGAACGATGTAGTTTTACACAGGGTCTAGCGATGCTTTTCAGTCACACAGGCAGCCACAGAGTGATTGATGGCATTTCTGGG
Organism: Pseudophryne corroboree; assembly: GCF_028390025.1. Classification (NCBI taxonomy): domain Eukaryota; kingdom Metazoa; phylum Chordata; class Amphibia; order Anura; family Myobatrachidae; genus Pseudophryne; species Pseudophryne corroboree. The sequence goes on along the minus strand of NC_086445.1, from coordinate 971,344,611 downwards.
TGTCAACTGTTTTCAGGGAGTGTTCGGAAAAATGCAGGTGTGCCAGGAAAAACGCAGGCATGGCTGGGCAAACGCAGGGCGTGTTTGTGACGTCAAATCAGGAACTGAATGGTCTGAAGTGATCGCAAGCGCTGAGTAGGTCTGAAGCTACTCTGAAACTGCTCAAAATGTTTTTGTAGCTGCTCTGTGATCCCTTCGTTCGCCCTTCTGCTAAGATAAAATACACTCCCAGTGGGAGGCGGCATAGCGTTTGCACGGCTGCTAAAAACTGCTAGTGAGCGATCAACTCGGAATGACCCCCATGGTTGGCTTCCTCATACAGTCATAATTACAACTACTGGGCCCCAAGAGAGGCCTTTGCACTATGTAGCTAACATCCCCATTCCCCAACAATGGTACATTACCAAAGTTTACAAATACTCTATTGTTGTACACCCTTTTGGAAACTTGTTTATATATGGTTTATATGAAAATAAAATTAAATTAGATATATGATAAATCTTTTTATGGCAAAAGTGAATTAGTATTACATACATTAGAGTTTGAGAATCCAAAATAATTTCTTACTTTCCAAACATACATAAAACAAACATTTTATAGTAATAATAATGTTTTAACTATTTCTCAATATTATTGTTTATTATTATGCGAGATGGGCAAAGTTTCGGAACATTTATGGTAACTAATTGCCTTGTTACACAATTGCTACAGTAAATTTCACACCTTTTGCAAATGAAATGTAACTTTAAGTGTTTGCAGTATATCCCCAACCACACTACACAAAAAAATAATGAATTATCATTTTCCCAGCTGTTTATAAAGTCTGTGTTTTCAGGGAAAAGCAAATGTACAAATACAGTGTTGAAACCTATCTGTGAAACAAAAGCGGAACTTGAAGACTGTGTTCCTGGAAGTTCGCACCTCTGTGGAACAGGCTGTTCCTCTGCAAAACATAAAAATATATGTGCACACTAGCATTTAATGCCTAAACAAAATATATCATAGACATTTTTGAAAGGTAAGGGCATTATTTATCCCTATATATCAAGGGGTCACTGCTGCCAATAGCTTTACTACGGTCTGTAGTAAATAGCTCCCAATGCCATTAAGCCTTGCCAGGATCTTGCATGCAAAAGTTTCTCACGGATCGCTGCAGATCCATCCAGTCCTTATGCTATCCACATCTCAGAATGGCAAAAGCAGAATAAAATTAATGAAAAAAAATATTTATTTGTACAATAAATAATTTTTCCAATGGACAAAAATGTAAAAAATATATATTGGTATATTATTTTAAGTCTACTTTTAATGTATGTTTATCTTTACTAAGTGGAACTGGTTTATTGCCCTTTTTTGATAAGTAGGCCCATAAGACAGGAGAAAAGAAACTGAGAATTCCATCCATCTTAGAGAACTATGGCCATAGCAATTCTATAACCTGAAATTGTTCTTGCTACTGGACACACTTGACTGCTAATAATCATGAGTAAGTGCTATAGAGTGACAGGACGGCCATCAGAAATTGTGGGACATGGGTCTAACAGAATAGGCATGGCCCCCACCCTGGAGGCAGAATGAACTGTGGTGACCCCCAACCCATTTCCCCCTGACAGTGCATGCACAGTAGCACAGTTAAGGAATGGCAGATGGCACAAAGGAGTTAGTAATGTGCCACATTTTTGCTCCAGCCAGCCCCCTTCTGTCTCTCCTGCCCCCTAATGTCTCTCTCTCTGATTCTCATGACAGCCCTCTTCTGTGTCTCATACCAGTACCCTTCTAAGTCTCATGCCAGTCCCCTTCTGTGTCTCATGCCAGCCCCCTTCTATGTCTCATGCCAGCCCCCTTCTGAGTCACATGCCAGCCTCCCTCTGTTTTCATCATGCCAGCCCCTTCTGTGTCTCATGCTAGTTCCCCTCTGTGTCTCATGACAGCCCCCTTCTGAGTCTCATGTCAGCGCCCTTCTGGGTTTTATGCCAGTCCCCAGCTGTGTCTCATGCCAGCCCCCTTCTGAGTCTCATGCCAGTACCCTTCTGTGTCTCATGCCTGCTGCATTATGTGTCTCATGTCAGCCCCCTTCTGAGTCTCATGTCAGTCCCCTTCTGAGTCTCATGCCAGCCCCGTTTTGAGTCTCATGCCACTCCCCTTCTGAGTTTCATGCCAGCCCCTTTCTGTGTCTCATGCCAGCTCCCTTCTGTGTCTCATGCCAGCCCCCTTCTGTGTTTCATGCCAGCCCCCTTCTGAGTCTCATGCCAGCCTCCTTCTGTGTCTCATGCCAGCCCCCTTTTGCATCTCATGCCAGTGCCATTTTGAGTCTCATGCCAGTCCCCTTCTGTCTCTCATGCCAGCTAATTTCTGTGTCTTAAGCCAGCCCCCTTCTGAGTCTCATGCCAGCCCCCTTCTGTTTCTCCAGCCAGAGCCACATTCTATATGTCCAGCTAGCATCCCCTTGAGCTCCTCTTTTTTGTGACTGCAGTGGAGCGTGTATGAAATCATGATGTCACGCGCACATTGTGTCGTCTCCCCAAAAAAACAAAACCTTTAATCAAAATATTAGGCAACCATCGGCAATCACAAGCAGCTGCCAGGCCCCCGGACTCACATTAAACTGTGTAGTAGCCCGGCAGTCATCCCCCCCACCCCCGATCAGGGCAGTCATGGGGGTGGGGACTGTGGGAACTGGTGTCCCGGGCCCTTACAGAGGGGCCCACCCTTAGCTCCTTCCACCAATACCTGGAGAGCTGCACCAGGCTGTGAAACAACAGGCAGCCGATGCACAGGGAGACTTCTTAAAACAAGCCTTCAACTGCACATCAGCTCACTGTGAACCATTCCTGTAGGTCCACAACACTCCACCTATATGTAATATCACAATATCTGACAGCACATAGGGGTGGAGTGGTTTGGCCAGATCTTTTTTTTATTGCGGGGGGAGGCCCTGTCTCTTTTGTCAGTCCCGCGCCCCACAATTTCTGATGGCAGCCCTGCTTCCAATGACAGCACTGTAGAGTGATTTAGGTGGACTTCCACCATGTCTTTAGGCTACAGAATTTGTAGGTTCTTTATTTGCTTTTTTATTATCAAATATTCCATTTCATTTCCATCAAAATAGATGTTTTGGTTTGTTAGTAGATTTTCTCTTTCCTTGGAAAGGAGCTGGTGACGGTTTACTGAATTTCATTATTACATTCATTTCCATTTATATTAGGCTGTTCTGTATATACTGACACATTTTTGTTTTCGACATGTTTCCTTTTCTTGCTGTATGAATGACTGAAGAATGTGAGCGTTCCTTGGCAATGCTCAAGCACTGACTTCCTATCAGATGCTGCCAGGAATTGCCCATTTCCCTCTTTATATAAATAATCTAACTGATATTACAATAAATTTCCTGTGTAGAAAGGTAATAATTTGTGCCAAACAGTTCTTTCAATAAAAATATATATTGGTTGAGATTACAATGGATTACCTGAGCATTTCTCCACCTAAGTTCCTAATAGCACTAAATGCTACTATTGTTGTTATTATTATTATTATTATTATTATTAGCAGTAGCAGCTGCAGCAGCAATATTACTAATATTATTACTGTTAATTTTTTTGTTCATTTTCTTACCAGTGTGTGTTTAAAGAAATCCCCATGGTGATATTATTTTGTATTGCCTATATATTGATACATCCAGATAGATAATGGTACTACTGACTAGAACAGAGACATACAGTACAGTTTTTAATTTGCTGAAGTCAATGCATTTCAGCAAACACACTGTCTGGCATTACAATGTACAGTATTTGCTGGGTATTTACACACTTACATAGATAATGGTACAAATGAGGAGCAAAGACATTAACTAAAGAAAGAGAAAATATAAACCTGCCATGCAATGGAGCAATAATGATTACATGTATGTAGTATACTGTATGCATTTAACATGGGTGCCCTGATGCTCCAGTGGGCATTAATAATTAACATACACAGGAGTTCCCAATAGATCAGCATTCCATTATTCCAGAGCTTTTTGATGTGCAGTGGTGTCACAAGCCGGGTTTGGGGGGTGCGGCCCACACCCGGGTGTGACACCAATCTGTGGGCTCCTCCGCAGTGACAGGAGTCAGGTGCTGCAGTGTGAAATTCTGCTACAGCACCTGGCTCCTGTCATAGAAGAGGAGCCGTCAGCGCAGCAGACAGTCTCCGGGGCAGCCCAGTGAGGCCACACCCCCTTTCTTTGCAGCCACGCCCCGCTGGCATATCAAGGGTGCGCTCTGGGTGTCTCCACACCCGGTGACACCTCTGTTGATGTGCACTATGTTAATTATTTTTGGTGCATGTTCCAGTCATTTTGAGAAGGGTGCCACACAGGGCCATCTTAACAGCATTATAGGCACTGGACAAAGCATTGCACTGGTGTCCCTATACACCCATTCCCGGGACTAATTTCATAACATGTCCCTCCTGCATTTCTGCGCCATCTCTCCACATGTTTCCATACACTTAATGGCTGTCAGCACTCCGATTGGTGGATAGCTCCAGCCATCCACCAAATCAGCATGCGGACAGACATTCTCTGTCTGGCTCCAGGCTGTATAGTGCGCCTATATGTTTAGATGGCCCTTTTGCCATCACAATAAAGCACCGTTCAGAATTGCACACCATTTATGACTAAATAGTAATAATGTTCATTAGTTTTCATTTTCAGTGGGGCTCAGAATATAAACCACATGTATGTTTGGGGTCCTCCTCTATAAGAATTCACAATACAGAAACAACTCTTATAAAGTCATGAAACAAAGTGCCACTGAGTAGATGAAGCTAGAATAAATACCCTTACATGTTCAAAGTAATGTTTACAGTCTCATTAAATGATTTTCTGTGAACGGAAAGTAGACTTCTGTGTAATAACAGTTACATGGCATAGCATTTCCCATTAGTCTGTTCTCATTTTCACGCTGATTGTTTGCAGAGAGTAGCTTTAAAAATCTCCAAAAACTCTTCCTGCTTTTTTAGTGAGACTGTTTGCTATGTTTGTATTATTTGTGTATACAACACAACATTCATTTAGATTGAATCTAATTACATCCTGAATCTGACCTGGAGTCTAAATAACGTGATAGTCTGAAAGATTTTTTTTTTAAGTAAATTGCGCTTTTTTATACTAAAATGATTGGAAAGGAATTATATATATATTGGGACTGACATTTAAAAAAAAATAATGCACATAATTTAAGCACCAAAGAGAGTCTAATAAAGAAAAAACTTTATTTAGAGAAAGAACAACAAAAGTAAATTTACAGTTTAAATAAACTATGACATGAAATGAAAATAATAATAATAATAATAATAATAATAATACTTGTCTGTACTGTAGAATAGATAAAGATCAAGAAGACCAAGAGAGGCAAAAACAGATACTGTATGTGAAGTTGTTTATTTCAAAATAAGACAGGATAGAAAGAGAAGTAAGAAGAAGGTAAGACAGGCGGATAGCTAGCCGACAAATGAAAGAGAAAAGGAGTGTCAGACCTCCGATACTGATTCACTGGCTTGCATGTCTCCACAGGCCATTCATCTCAGGATGTTCCTGTCTGTTACTATTTTTAATAAAGTGGTCCAGGCTGTATAGGTGCCACCATCTTGACTGAGATCAGCTAACACCATTACATCCATTCACAGAGACTTAATTCTCACATGACTTCAGATATCCAATCCCAGTGCAGTGAGCTGCCAGTTCCATTTGTTTGCAAGCAAGTCTCCTATGATTCCTGGTCTCCTATGACAAAAGCAATTCAAGTTTCTGGGATCCAGCTTCTGTACCATTTATCTATGTTATTCAACTGAGTACTTCCAAGTACTCAGGGGGGCACAACCCAAGATCAGTTACCAACTGTGCTACAAAGCTTATTCCAGAAAGCAGCACTGCAGCTGGAGGTTTTAAGTAGGAAGAGGAAAGATAGCTAAGAGTAGTGGTAGCATAAGGAAATGGGGGCAGAAAGTACAAGTCAATGGCCAAACTTGGGGTACTGATGGGCACCAAAGCAACCAAGGAGGATCCAGAGAAAGTGTCCTTGGGCCAGGTATAAAGGTGGAGGCAGGCATGGACAGATAGCCGCATGGACCATTGGAGGCAGAGGTTCATGGGCAGATAGCAGTGGAGGAGCGCAACCAACAAACACACTGGAGGCTAGGCACCAGGTATACTGCAAGCAGAAGCAGAAGGGCCAGTAGGAACTGGCACATCACCATGAGGTGCATGAGGAGGCAGACTGCCAGGAGTTCGCTCTTGAGATGGAGCTCCACAGATAAGGAATCAACATGGTGGAGCCAAATCAGTTGAAGCCTCTGGGTGCTCAGTGGTATTGAAGGTACTATAGGTCTAACAAACTAGTGAATCTGGGGAGTTATGGTGTGAGAGTCCCAGGCAGTAGGTGAGGTCCAGTTATGGTGGAGAGGGCCCCAATAGCAGGTACATGCTTCCAGGAAAAGGAGCTATCCCTGGTGCAAAATTGGAAAGCTCAACAGGAGGACAACTATATCAGCAAGTGTGGGAAACTGTTCTATAAGTCCCGGCCACCAAGCAGTAGGCAGAGTTAACTTTATAGGAGCAAACTAGTTAGAAGCACCACTAAGATGCATCCACTATATTAGGCTAGCAAGCCACTCCTCCACCATATTAAGCCCTTTTATACAGTACATTGTGCTTGCATAAGTCATCAGTGGCTTAACCTTTTGTATGGTCATTTTATAAAAGAAGATGCACCAAGGTGAGCAAAGTCCATAATGTAAAATCGGGAAGATGGGATTATTCTTGGGCCCTACGACCCACCTTTGGGCCCTCCTAACTAAAAGTGGTTTGAGAAAATCATTGTATTTCATTCTCAATGTCATACAACATATTTAACATGTATATTTCTCAAACCATTTATTCTATTTGCCTTGGTAGCTTGTTGAGATATCTTAGTTTCTCCCATGCAAACTCTTTCGCTGCTAGTCTTTTTATAGTTTCCATAAATGAACTGAACACCAATGGCTCCATCTGATGATAGGTTGCTAATCTTTTGGTGCAATATGTAATATTATGCCCATGATTTCAAGAAAGTGTGCACCCTGTGCAAGTATACAGTAAATGTACAATGTAAGTGAGTAGCTCTTGCATCTTTTGATTGGTGCTAGAGACACAGGGAGTCACAAAAGGAAACATGTGGTGAACCATGTGGAAAAAGTGGCATTGGTTCAAGTAAAAAAAAATATCAATGTACGTAGACTTGATAGGGGCACAAACAGAATTAGGAGGAATTCTATTAACCCTGATAATCGTTTAAGCACTAAAAAAGGACTTTACCACAATTTTGTTTTTTACCGCATTTTTTTTCTGGGAATCCAATTAGTGTCCATTATTAGCACCCAAAATATTATATATTATCTAGTCAAAACACATAGAATCCGTGATAAGTTCATGGACGTATGTGTATTATTTGCTGCAAAAACAGGGTAATTATTGGAGATTTCTTTTGGGACCTCAGCAGGTCCCTGATAAGTGCCAGTATCAGGATGACTTCAGGGCTAATTGGATAGCCCTGGAAAATCTATAAGGTAAATAACAGTGGGCAATTGAATTACCCCTTAGTACAGTATGTTGTGAATAATACCACACTCCCCATAACTAATGTAGATAAACTAATATTGTTATCACTTCATAATCTGCAGCCCATGAAAAGGTGATTGTTACACCTCAAAAACAGAAGGAAAATATAAAAAAGTTTACACAGAGTGCTGAAAATGGATATTTGGCATAATAACAATAATAATAGATTGTGGCTCTTCCAAAAAGATAGAGTTGGCCTCAATTTAACAAAGTTTATTAAACAAAAATAATAATAATAATCAGAAAGTTTAAAACAAACAGCAAAGAATAAAATAAAACAGCAAAATAGAATCATTTGGATATGAGATCTCAGTAAATTGATTCTACTGGATTTTCTGTAGCAATAAAAAACACATCCAAAGTGAACTGGTGATATTGAGGCAGATCCCATAAATGTGAGCACTTACTGTAAATGATTTACAGTATTTAGGTTATGTTACAGAATTGTTAAAGGTCCTTGGACACTTTCTAAAATACTGTATTAGTAATGATGTTAGTAATTCTACTTTTAATACTTTATGCTGTAGAAGAAATGCTCTTCACAGAGATCAGTATTGCAAGTCCAAGGGGGAATCTTACTACTGTAAGTGGTGGTATTGCCATAAATTGCAAACCGATGGATATTGCCAGTGACTTAGTGGCTGAAAATACAGGATTTACTAAACATGAGATTTGATGGTCAATTAAAAACTGCCAATTGATGGGCATCAGTTTCTGAGGGGCATATTTAGTAAAGTGTGGACTTTTAGAAACCAATCAGATTTTAGCTACTATCTTCTAGAAGGTGCTAGATAAATGATAAGTGGAATCTGATTGGTTGCTATGGGTAACATCTCCACTTCTATAAACATGCACTTTAGTAAATATACCCCTAAGTCCCAATTCCACTGGAAACTCACAGAAAAACTGCTGTAAATCTGCATAAGTTTGCAAGCACTGCACAGTATACTGCACTTGGTACGACCAGCTACAGTATACTGCACTAGGGCTCCTCTCTGTAACCCCTGGGCTTTATCTGCATAGGTAATAATTATTTAATAATAATATTGTGTTTTGCAGGTGCATTACAGGTCCCATCAAGCCTTGACATGCCCAATTTTTAGGACTGTCGAGACATGCCATTACCACACGTACCACCATGCCCTGGCACCTGTAGTGTACAGTACCTACAAAGGAAATGTTACAATTAAAACATATCACAAACATAACACATTTCAAAACAACTGTATTGAAATAAAACACCACGAGCCCCTCATAAACCCATTTATTACATACAAAATGCTAAGGGACTGGTCTTCTTTAGTCAATCCCAGGATACTTGGCAAATCAAAAAACATTTACACTATTTCTCCCTACAGTATATGTGACTGATGTGGCTTAAAGGTCCCTTTCAGATGCTCTCATAGGTATGAACCAGACTGTTCTGATTTGTCAGAGCAACATGTTCCTTTGGTTCCTAGGGATCTGTGCAGTTATTTCTACAAACATGCCTGAGGCAGGTCATTTATTTGGGCAAATACGTCAGCTTTTTGGTTTCTAAAGCTGGAATATTTTTGACATTTCTGTACTTGTAATAGTCACGTTATCAGTGGTGCACCAGTTCTATTCTATATTATGTATTCTCAATGGTGTTCCGGCAGTTTGGGTCATACCAAATCAGTGGATATCCCGCTTAATACATATACCCACTGATGTTAGTAAGAGGGTAAGATAATAAGTCCACAGACAGATTAAAGTGGTGATACTGTATGTCCTTGATTTCTTTCACTCAATAGTAATCAAAAATGTCTCCAGTGGCATTTGGTCCATCCCATACACTTTTCCTACTAATGGCAAACATCTACAGTATTAATGGGCAGATGTATTAAGCCTGAAGATGGCATAAGTGAAAAACCAGTGATAAGTGAAAGGTAATAAATGCACCAGCCAATCAGATCCCTGTTAATTTTCATATTGGAGCTGATTGGCTGATTTATCACCTTGCACTTATCACTGGTTTATCACTTCCTTATGCTTTCTCCAGGTTAATACATCTGCCCCTAAGGGACAGCACTACATGTTTATCCCTAAAGGGTCATACAAAGCTTATGTTCCTATAGAACACCCAGAAGCAATGCTTATATTAACAAGAAAGACTTTGATGTTATATTATAGACTTTGGAGAATCACACTTTAAATGGTTACTTATATAAATGATATTTACAAGGGAATGATCATCACCACTGCATAGTGAATACAAAATCAGTGGGTGTTACATATCACAAAATGTCAGTATACACAATTAGTGGCACCATGTGGTTGGAGTATAACTAAGGCGGCAAAACCAGTATGCATATATATTAATGGCACACCTACATATAAGTAGCTACCTAGATTTGATTTTAAATGAATTATTATAATATAATTAATTTTATATATTGTATATGGGTGGGGAGGGGACACACACATCATAAGAGTAGGCTACAGGGAATCCTCTGTTAGGAAACCTTATTTTCTTTCTAATTGTATAATACTGAACATAATATATACAGTCCCAATGTTTTTGCACTTGACTAATTTAAAACATTAAAGAGGCAAAACCATTAAATACTTTACAGCAAAAAATAAAATAGATAATAATAATAATAATAATAATAATAAACTAGTGTTTGTCCATGGCTTCGCTCACATGGATTTCTATTATTGCTCATTGGAACTAATCTTACAAAGACAGTAGTGCCATCTAATATTGTGATATATATTTTACATCGTACACATTGATTACAACATTTCTTTGTAAACAATATTTGTAGTTTTTCCTCCAGGGATTAACACAGAAAGATGCTTGGGGCACCTAACTCATGAGCAAGCAATGTAAAGCTGCACATCGGAGAAGCAGCTGGTCCTGTCTTCAGCCCTAAGCATTTGCCCCTGCGACTTGTTGATCATCACAGCGAAGTAGCTGCTTACAGGAAAATGCAGGCGCTTGAAAAGAAAATGATTTTTTTTTTTCCATTATGGACCATTATGTTGACATGTAGTAGATCGACTGGGACAAAAAGGGAGACATGATAAAGATAGGCACCACAAAAACCGATAGGTACAATAGGTTTACACAGTCAAAAGGTTAACATTGCATTGGTTGACACAAAGAGGTCAACACACTTTTTTTGTTTGTTTCATTTAGTATGTTTAACCACATATAAGCAAAATTAATGGAAACATATATCCTCATGGACTGGCTTCACTAACCACGCTTCGGGCAAAGTTACTATTCCCAATTGTAGTAGGATGGTAAATGATGATAAAATTTAAAAAATGAATAAAAACAAGAAAAAAGGCCTGTGTCGACCATATGTGTGTTGACCATTGTCATGTCGACCCTTTGAGCCTATTGACCCTTTAAACCCATTGACCTTAAGTACTGTTGACCTTTTACATGTTGGCCTTTTGATCATGATGACCTTTTGTACCTGTCCAACTAATGCATGTCGACCATATAGGGTCGACCTATTGAATGTCAACCTAATGACTGTCGACCCATCCTCTGGAACCCATTTTCGGCATGGGTAGTCTTAAAACAGATAATGAGGATTTTACCTATATATTTTGCAAATTTTCATCACATACAGTGGAGATTTTCTATTGTTGCGCTCCATTGATCAATATGTGAATTTGCATCTCATTGTTACTAATTAGAATATCCGCCATTATACATTAATGTATATCTTCATTTATTATTAAAGTAAGTCCTAACAAATGTTTTTCTATGTACAATAATATTGAGATCAATTATAAGCTCATGACATACATAGTAACATAGTAACATAGTATTTGAGGTTGAAAGAGGCAAAATGCCTATCGCGTTCAACCTGTTTATTGTATTAAGTTGAGTTGATTTTAATGTACCTGCTGAAGAATGTTTTATGACTAGTTGACAACTACAAATCATGTTACACCCGGATTAACAACTTCAATATTTTAAATGTTGTAGCCTTGGATTTCCTTTTCAATCAGAAATTCATCCAATCCCCTTTTAAATGCATTTACACCACCTTCCCTGGCAAGGAATTCCAAATCCTTATTGCCCTAACAGTGAAGAACCCTTTCCTCCGTTGTGTGCAGAATTTTCTCTCCTCCAGCCTCAGCGAGTGCCCGCGTGTCCTAAGCAGAGTTCTTTTAATAAATAATTCCTCTGATAACTCTTTGTAGTGCCCCTTTTATATTTGAAGACATTAATAATGTCTCCTCTTAGACGCCTCTTTTCCAGTGTACACATGTTCAACCTAGTAAGCCTTTCCTCGTAAACCAGTCCCTCAAGCCCTTTAATCAATTTCGTAGCTCGCCTTTGAACCCTCTCCAGTTCACCGATATCTTTTTTATACAGTGGTGCCCCAAACAGAACACAATATTCCAGGTGCGGGCGTACCAATTATTTATACAGCGGCAGGATTACATCCTTGTTCCTTGTCTCAATTCCCGTTTTATGCACGCTAATACCTTACTTGCCTTCTTTACTGCGCTTTGACATTGTATACGGTTATTACGTTTATTGTTAATGAGTACCCCCAAATCCTTTTCCAAACCTGTTACCCCTAGACTTTCCCCGTTTAATATGTAGGATGCAAGTTTGTTTTTAGTCCCAAAATGCATAACCTTGCATTTTTCTATATTGAACCTCATTCTCCATTTAGACACCCAGATTTCAAGTTTAGATAAGTCATTCTGCAGAGACTCCACATCTTTTTCTGAAGTAATTACCCTACATAGTTTAGTATCATCTGCAAAGATTGACACTGTGCTTTCAAGGCCTATTTCTAGGTAGTGATGAGCGGGTTCGGTACCTCGGAAACCGAACCCCCCCGAACTTCAGCCATTTTACACAGGTCCGAGGCATACTCGGATTCTCCCGTATGGCTCGGTTAACCCGAGCGCGCCCGAATGTCATCATCCCGCTGTCGGATTCTCGCGAGATTCGGATTCTATATAAGCAGCCGCGCGTCGCCGCCATTTTCACTCGTGCATTGGAAATGTTAGGGAGAGGACGTGGCTCCTCTCCGTTTATTGGTGAACTTGATTGTGCTTTATTGCTTAATTGTGGGGAGGACTGGGGAGCAGCTGTATAATATAGGAGGAGTACAGTGCAGAGTTTTGCTGATCAGTGACCACCAGTTTTATCCGGTCTCTGCCTGAAAAAAACGCTCCTTATCTGTGCTCAGTGTGCTGCATATATCTGTGCTCACACTGCTTAATTGTGGGGACTGGGGAGCAGCTGTATTATATAGGAGGAGTACAGTGCAGAGTTTTGCTGACAGTGACCACCAGTATATGTTGTCTGCCTGAAAAAAACGCTCCTTATCTGTGCTCAGTGTGCTGCATATATCTGTGCTCACACTGCTTAATTCTGGGGACTGGGGAGCAGCTGTATTATATAGGAGGAGTACAGTGCAGAGTTTTGCTGACAGTGACCACCAGTATACGTTGTCTGCCTGAAAAACACTCCATATCTGTGCTCAGTGTGCTGCATATATCTGTGCTCACACTGCTTTATTGTGGGCACTGGGGACCACCAGTATATTATATAGGAGGAGTACAGTGCAGATTTTTGCTGACCAGTGACCACCAGTATACGTTGTCTGCCTGAAAAACACTCCATATCTGTGCTGCATTGTAGTATATAGTAGGAGTACAGTGCATAATTTTGCTGACCACCAGTATATAATATATAGGAGTACGGTACAGAAGGCCACTGCTGTACCTACCTCTGTGTCGTCAAGTATACTATCCATCCATACCTGTGGTGCATTTCAGTTTTGTACAGTTTGCTGACCACCAGTATATAATATATATAGCAGTACGGTACAGTAGGCCACTGCTGTACCTACCTCTGTGTCGTCAAGTATACTATCCATCCATACCTGTGGTGCATTTCAGTTTTGCACAGTTTGCTGACCACCAGTATATAATATATATAGCAGTACGGTACAGTAGGCCACTGCTGTACCTACCTCTGTGTCGTCAAGTATACTATCCATCCATACCTGTGGTGCATTTCAGTTTTTGCACAGTTTGCTGACCACCAGTATATAATATATATAGCAGTACGGTACAGTAGGCCACTGCTGTACCTACCTCTGTGTCGTCAAGTATACTATCCATCCATACCTGTGGTGCATTTCAGTTTTGCACAGTTTGCTGACCACCAGTATATAATATATATAGCAGTACGGTACAGTAGGCCACTGCTGTACCTACCTCTGTGTCATCAAGTATACTCTCCATCCATACCTGTGGTGCATTTCAGTTTTGCACAGTTTGCTGACCACCAGTATATAATATATATAGCAGTACGGTACAGTAGGCCACTGCTGTACCTACCTCTGTGTCGTTAAGTATACTATCCATCCATACCTGTGGTGCATTTCAGTTTTGCACAGTTTGCTGACCACCAGTATATAATATATATAGCAGTACGGTACAGTAGGCCACTGCTCTACCTACCTCTGTGTCGTTAAGTATACTATCCATCCATACCTGTGGTGCATTTCAGTTTTGCACAGTTTGCTGACCACCAGTATATAATATATATAGCAGTACGGTACAGTAGGCCACTGCTGTACCTACCTCTGTGTCGTCAAGTATACTATCCATCCATACCTGTGGTGCATTTGAGTTTTGCACAGTTTGCTGACCACCAGTATATAATATATATAGCAGTACGGTACAGTAGGCCACTGCTGTACCTACCTCTGTGTCGTCAAGTATACTATCCATCCATACCTGTGGTGCATTTCAGTTTTGCACAGTTTGCTGACCACCAGTATATAATATATATAGCAGTACGGTACAGTAGGCCACTGCTGTACCTACCTCTGTGTCGTCAAGTATACTATCCATCCATACCTGTGGTGCATTTCAGTTTTGCACAGTTTGCTGACCACCAGTATATAATATATATAGCAGTACGGTACAGTAGGCCACTGCTGTACCTACCTCTGTGTCGTCAAGTATACTATCCATCCATACCTGTGGTGCATTTCAGTTTTGCACAGTTTGCTGACCACCAGTATATAATATATATAGCAGTACGGTACAGTAGGCCACTGCTGTACCTACCTCTGTGTCATCAAGTATACTATCCATCCATACCTGTGGTGCATTTCAGTTTTGCACAGTTTGCTGACCACCAGTATATAATATATATAGCAGTACGGTACAGTAGGCCACTGCTGTACCTACCTCTGTGTCGTTAAGTATACTATCCATCCATACCTGTGGTGCATTTCAGTTTTGCACAGTTTGCTGACCACCAGTATATAATATATATAGCAGTACGGTACAGTAGGCCACTGCTCTACCTACCTCTGTGTCGTTAAGTATACTATCCATCCATACCTGTGGTGCATTTCAGTTTTGCACAGTTTGCTGACCACCAGTATATAATATATATAGCAGTACGGTACAGTAGGCCACTGCTGTACCTACCTCTGTGTCGTCAAGTATACTATCCATCCATACCTGTGGTGCATTTCAGTTTTGCACAGTTTGCTGACCACCAGTATATAATATATATAGCAGTACGGTACAGTAGGCCACTGCTGTACCTACCTCTGTGTCGTCAAGTATACTATCCATCCATACCTGTGGTGCATTTCAGTTTTGCACAGTTTGCTGACCACCAGTATATAATATATATATAGCAGTACGGTACAGTAGGCCACTGCTGTACCTACCTCTGTGTCGTCAAGTATACTATCCATCCATACCTGTGATGCATTTCAGTTTTGCACAGTTTGCTGACCACCAGTATATAATATATATAGCAGTATGGTACAGTAGGCCACTGCTGTACCTACCTCTGTGTCGTCAAGTATACTATCCATCCATACCTGTGGTGCATTTCAGTTTTGCACAGTTTGCTGACCACCAGTATATAATATATATAGCAGTACGGTACAGTAGGCCACTGCTGTACCTACCTCTGTGTCGTCAAGTATACTATCCATCCATACCTGTGGTACATTTCAGTTTTGCACAGTTTGCTGACCACCAGTATATAATATATATAGCAGTACGGTACAGTAGGCCACTGCTGTACCTACCTCTGTGTCGTCAAGTCTACTATCCATCCATACCTGTGGTGCATTGCAGTTGTGCACAGTATATATAGTAGTTGACCATTGCTATTGATACTGGCATATAATTCCACACATTAAAAAATGGAGAACAAAAATGTGGAGGTTAAAATAGGGAAAGATCAAGATCCACTTCCACCTCGTGCTGAAGCTGCTGCCACTAGTCATGGCCGAGACGAAATGCCATCAACGTCGTCTGCCAAGGCCGATGCCCAATGTCATAGTAGAGAGCATGTTAATCCAAAAAACAAAAGTTCAGTAAAATGACCCAAAAATCAAAATTGAAAGCGTCTGAAGAGAAGCGTAAACTTGCCAATATGCCATTTACGACACGGAGTGGCAAGGAACGGCTGAGGCCCTGGCCTATGTTCATGGCTAGTGGTTCAGATTCACATGAGGATGGAAGCACTCATCCTCTCGCTAGAAAAATGAAAAGACTTAAGCTGGCAAAAGCACAGCAAAGAACTGTGCATTCTTCTAAATCACAAATCCCCAAGGAGAGTCCAATTGTGTCGGTTGCGATGCCTGACCTTCCCAACACTGGACGGGAAGAGCTTGCGCCTTCCACCATTTGCACGCCCCCTGCAAGTGCTGGAAGGAGCACCCGCAGTCCAGTTCCTGATAGTCAAATTGAAGATGTCACTGTTGAAGTACACCAGGATGAGGATATGGGTGTTGCTGGCGCTGGGGAGGAAATTGACAAGGAGGATTCTGATGGTGAGATGGTTTGTTTAAGTCAGGCACCCGGGGAGACATCTGTTGTCCGTGGGACGAATATGGCCATTGACATGCCTGGTCAAAATACAAAAAAAATCAGCTCTTCGGTGTGGAATTATTTCAACACAAATGCGGACAACAGGTGTCAAGCCGTGTGTTGCCTTTGTCAAGCTGTAATAAGTAGGGGTAAGGACGTTAACTACCTAGGAACATCCTCCCTTATACGTCACCTGGACCGCATTCATCAGAAGTCAGTGACAAGTTCAAAAACTTTGGGTGACAGCGGAAGGAGTCCACTGACAACTTAATCCCTTCCTCTTGTAACCAAGCTCCTGCATACCACACCACCAACTCCCTCAGTGTCAATTTCCTCCTTACCCAGGAAAGCCAATAGTCCTGCAGGCCATGTCACTGTCAAGTCTGACGAGTCCTCTCCTGCCTGGGATTCCTCCGATGCATCCTTGAGTGTAACGCCTACTGCTGCTGGCGCTGCTTTTGTTGCTGCTGGGAGTCGATCGTCATCCCAGAGGGGAAGTCGGAAGACCACTTGTACTACTTCCAGTAAGCAATTGACTGTCCAACAGTCCTTTGCGAGGAAGATGAAATATCACAGCAGTCATCCTGCTGCAAAGCAGATAACTCAGGCCTTGGCAGCCTGGCGGTGAGAAACGTGGTTCCGGTATCCACCGTTAATTCAGAGGCAACTAGAGACTTGATTGAGGTACTGTGTCCCCGGTACCAAATACCATCTAGGTTCCATTTCTCTAGGCAGGCGATACCGAAAATGTACACAGACCTCAGAAAAAGAGTCATCAGTGTCCTAAAAAATGCAGTTGTACCCAATGTCCACTTAACCACGGACATGTGGACAAGTGGAGCAGGGCAGACTCAGGACTATATGACTGTGACAGCCCACTGGGTAGATGTATTGCCTCCTGCAGCAAGAACAGCAGCGGCGGCACCAGTAGCAGCATCTCGCAAATGCCAACTCGTTCCTAGGCAGGCTACGCTTTGTATCACCTCTTTCCAGAAGAGGCACACAGCTGACAACCTCTTACGGAAACTGAGGAAGATCATCGCAGAATGGCTTTCCCCAATTGGACTCTCCTGGGGATTTGTGACATCGGACAACGCCAGTAATATTGTGCGTGCATTACATCTGGGCAAATTCCAGCACGTCCCATGTTTTGCACATACATTGAATTTGGTGGTGCAGAATTATTTAAAAAACGACAGGGGCGTGCAAGAGATGCTGTCGGTGACCCGAAGAATTGCGTGCCACTTTCGGCATTCAGCCACCACGTGCCGAAGACTGGAGCACCACCAAACATTCCTGAACCTGCCCTGCCATCATCTGAAGCAAGAGGTGGTAACGAGGTGGAATTCAACCCTCTATATGCTTCAGAGGATGGAGGAGCAGCAAAAGGCCATTCAAGCCTATACATCTGGCCATGATATAGGCAAAGGAGGGGGAATGCACCTGACTCAAGCGCAGTGGAGAATGATTTCAACGTTGTGCAAGGTTCTGCAACCCTTTGAACTTGCCACACGTGAAGTCAGTTCAGACACTGCCAGCCTGAGTCAGGTCATTCCCCTCATCAGGCTTTTGCAGAAGAAGCTGGAGACATTGAAGGAGGAGCTAAAACAGAGCGATTCCGCTAGGCATGTGGGACTTGTGGATGGAGCCCTTAATTCGCTTAATCAGGATTCACGGGTGGCCAATCTGTTGAAATCAGAGCACTACATTTTGGCCACCGTGCTCGATCCTAGATTTAAAACCTACGTTGTATCTCTCTTTCCGGCAGACACAAGTCTGCAAAGGTTCAAAGACCTGCTGGTGAGAAAATTGTCAAGTCAAGCGGAACGTAACCCGTCAACATCTCCTCCTTCACATTCTCCTGCAACTGGGGGTGCGAGGAAAAGGCTAAGAATTCCGAGCCCACCCGCTGGCGGTGATGCAGGGCAGTCTGGAGCGAGTGCTGACATCTGGTCCTGACTGAAGGACCTGCCAACGATTACTGACATGTCGTCTGCTGTCACTGCATATGATTCTCTCACCATTGAAAAAATGGTGGAGGATTATATGAGTGACCGCATCCAAGTAGGCACGTCAGACAGTCCGTACGTATACTGGCAGGAAAAAGAGGCAATTTGGAGGCCCTTACACAAACTGGCTTTATTCTACCTAAGTTGCCCTCCCTCCAGTGTGTACTCTGAAAGAGTGTTTAGTGCAGCCGCTCACCTTGTCAGCAATCGGCGTACGAGGTTGCTTCCAGAAAATGTGGAGAAGATGATGTTCATCAAAATTAATTATAATCAATTCCTCCGTGGAGACATTCACCAGCAGCAATTGCCTCCAGAAACTACACAGGGACCTGAGATGGTTGATTCCAGTGGGGACGAATTAATAATCTGTGAGGAGGGGGATGTACACAGTGAAAGGGGTGAGGAATCGGAGGATGATGATGAGGTGGACATCTTGCCTCTGTAGAGCCAGTTTGTGCAAGGAGAGATTGATTGCTTCTTTTTTTTGTGGGGGCCCAAACCAACCAGTCATTTCAGTCACAGTCGTGTGGCAGACCCTGTCGCTGAAATGATGGGTTCGTTAAAGTGTGCATGTCCTGTTTATACAACATAAGGGTGGGTGGGAGGGCCCAAGGACAATTCCATCTTGCACCTCTTTTTTCTTTCATTTTTCTTTGCATCATGTGCTGTTTGGGGACAATTTTTTTGAAGTGCCATCCTGCCTGACACTGCAGTGCCACTCCTAGATGGGCCAGGTGTTTGTGTCGGCCACTTGTGTCGCTTAGCTTAGTCACACAGCGACCTTGGTGCGCCTCTTTCATTTTTCTTTGCATCATGTGCTGTTTAGGGAAAAATTTTTTGAAGTGCCATCCTGCCTGACACTGCAGTGCCACTCCTAGATGGGCCAGGTGTTTGTGTCGGCACTTGTGTTGCTTAGCTTAGCCATCCAGCGACCTCGGTGCAAATTTATGGACTAAACATAATATTGTGAGGTGTGAGGTGTTCAGAATAGACTGAAAATGAGTGTAAATTATGGTTATTGAGGTTAATAATACTATGGGATCAAAATGACCCCCAAATTCTATGATTTAAGCTGTTTTTGAGGGTTTTTTGTAAAAAACAAACAAATCCAAAACACACCCGAATCCGACAAAAAATTTTCAGGGAGGTTTTGCCAAAACGCGTCCGAATCCAAAACACGGGCGCGGAACCGAATCCAAAACCAAAACACAAAACCCGAAAAATGTCCGGTGCACTTCACTATTGTCTAGGTCATTGATAAATAACCAGTAGTGGCACGAGTATGGAGTTTACATTTATTTTTTATTCACATGTTAATTTTATTTCACCTGTATTAAGGAATACTTTTTATTTACATGAAGTTGTTTGGATACATTTCTGTTATATAAAAGATTAAGTCTGGAGAAGTGATAAACCAGTGATAAGTACAAGGTGATAACGCACCAGCCAATCAGCTCCAATATGTAAATTGACAGTCAGGAGCTGATTGGCTGGCGCATTATCACCTTGCACTTATCACTGCTTTATCACTACTTTATCACATCTCCAGGCTTAATACATCTGCCTCATATCAGTAATATCAACAAGCTTGTCATATAGAATCAAATTGTATTATCATGTTGTGTGCCATTAGTAAATAACCTTAATTGTGTGGTGTCTCCTGATTATAGTTGCTCAGAAGTCTACTAGACGGGAGAGTTGGTTGGTGCTGAAAAGATTTCATGAGTGGGCATCTTTTTTATTAGAAGAGTGAAACATTACTGAACAGATAAGAACATCTGATAACAAGCAATCATTTTTGAATTAACCATCTGTCAGATATTGGAGATCCTTTTTTTTTATGTACCCAACATGTAATTTTCCAACTGTGCCTTGTAATGTTCCATTGCAAATAAATGACTACGGCATATCCAATATAAATACTGTATGCTGTAATGTCATATAATCGACTGATATTTAAAGCACATTTAACCCATGACCAATAAACCACACACTCTGTGTTCCAGCAAACAGTATTATTAATCTCTGCCCTGAAGGAATAAATCCTATTACCACACATTTTCGACAACAGTACAGCTCTAAGCTTTCTCTTTAAATAATAAACGACAATTATCACAGTGGTCCCTAGAAATCGGCAGTGGCAGTTGTGAAAATGTTGCTGTTGAGAATGAATGCCGGCAATCCGCCAACACAAAAGGCCTCGTTTAGACTGTGACACATTTTTGTGAACACTAGCATAAAATTGCTGATCATTACTGTTTGTATATTTTTGTGGCAGGTAGCTGAAAATATAGTGTAAATAATTGTGTCTTGATGTGCCCAGAGTAAAGGCAATGCAGTTGTCATCATCAACTCGATAGTGATGAATACCATTTAAAAATATAGAATAAGTAAATGTAAATATAACTGTTGCTATTACCACTACTATAAGAATAAGGAAGTGATAAAACAGTGATATGTGCAAGGTGATAAAGGCACCAGCCAATCAGCTCCAATATGTAAATTAACAGTTAGGATCTGATTGGCTGGTGCCTTTATCACCTTGCACACATCACTGGTTTATCACTTCCTTATGCCGTCTCCAGGTTAATACATCTGCTCCACTGCGCCCTAACAGGTCATAGCATGGGGTTATCCAGTTATAATTTGATACTAGCAGTGGCAGCTCCTACCATTTTATATGAGGGGGTCTCTCCATGCTGCAGTCCAAGCAGTGGTCCAGCACCTGTTCCCTTCAGCACCTGCCAGGGGTATTGAGAGTGCGCAATGCAAGTGTCAGGGCCCCTGACCTACACAAGTGCACAAATGCCAGCTTCTAAGGACTGCATTGCTGCAAGCCTCAAGAAGCCTTATAGAATTCACGGAATGGCAGAGCAGTGACTTCCCATTCGAAGCGCTCTCTATGCTAATTGCATTCTAGACTGGCAGTCCCAGGGGAAGAAAACACCTCATGTGACTGTCTGGCTGTGATTAGCAGGGAGCACTTCCAATAGGAAGTCACTGCCACTGTTAGGCAGTCCCTTCAGATGTCAGCATAAGGTGGAACAAACCAGTACTCGAGATCTACCAACAGTTCACATTTTCCAGATCACCTACCTGGTGCACAACTGTAGTAATTACTGTCACATTTTCAAACTTATGGTGCAATTCATTCCTAACCGACACCTTTTAAAGATCCACAGGTGGTCTTGAAAGCATGAACAGTTGACAGATCTTGAGGACCAGTTTGGTCACCACTGCCCTAGGGTAATCAAGATTGTAAAAAACATGTGGGCTCCTGACAGGGTAATTCAGCTTATTAATTGCCTTGCTGCCAGCCAACACTGGGCTCGACCTCCCCCAATAATTAATAGTAGCTCACCATGTGGTATCCTTGTTCCAGCAGTTACATTTCCTGTAAGTGGCCAGCAGGAGATTTCACCCCAGCCGGCGCCCGATGTTGGTAACCAAGGTGTCTTTCATGAACTAGCGGGTGGGAGACCATGGCTGTGCATTATCCAAAGGCAGCAGTAGAATAAGCCGTTTCTCCTTAATTCTGTGGATCCAGAGAATGTACGCATTGCTACCCTTATGCATTTCTTTACCTTCAAAGCCTTGCGGTTTCTTTATACTTTTTAACTTCCTTTGAAGAAAACATCAGGCTTTGAAGGTGGAGAGCTACTGCTAATTATTGGGGTAGGTTGAGCACAGTGTTGGCATTCAGCAAGGCTATTTAACAACAGTCACCAGGGACAATGGGCCTAATTCAGCTTCAGTTGCAGTTTTGCTTAAATAGCCCAACACATGACAAGGCCACCCAGCATGCTAATTGCCACCCAGTAATGCAATTGCAATTCAGTTACGATTGCATCGCAGACCTGGCAAATAGAGTTAGCCCCCTCTGCATATTTGTGCCCACAGTGGCCGTGTGTGACATCACACGCAGCCTTTCCTAAAAAGGATTGTACACAACGTTGTCCAGATCACTCCCCATTGCATCACTGCTCCCAAACAGCTAGCCCTGTCAATCACAGTGCGATGGCATCCTTCCAGGACTGTGAAAGTCCGTACATGCACTGTGCAGCCGCAACACCTGCAATAACGACCGAAAATCGCCCATTTGCATTTTTCAGACATTTGCAACTGCAGCTGAATCAAGGCCAATATCGATTAGAAAATGGGATTCTTATCCCATGGATACACCACAGGCACTTTTCTGTGTGAATATACTGTAACTCCTTTGGAAGCATAGCAATTTTAGTTATCAATCTTTCCTGGTGGATTTTACCATGCATGCTTTGAGACATTGTTAATTGGCCAAAAATGATCTACAATAACTCCCCATTTGGAAGATCAGGAGCCGGCAATTGGAAAAGTGATATATTTTATGCTTTCGTTGAGGACAATTGTCATAGATTAATTGATATTTTTAATATATTTATATGTATTTGAATATAATATTTAAAAAATATTTATATTGATGTGCTCTCTTGTGATAATACTATTATCTGAACATATTGTTTTTTTGAGTTTTCTTGGGAGCTGCATTTAATAAATCTTGAGGTGAAAAGTATTTATAGTTATCAATAGTTACATTTATTTAATTGCGCCCAAATTTAATAGTTGTAATTCAAATTTTGCTAAGTCATACTGGGACTTATCCTGAAACCTTTTGGATGTTTGTGCCAGAAAAATAGCTTATTGCAATACAATCATTATGTCCTGCTGTGAAACTACTAGCAAGCCTTGATAGTCAATAACTGCAAAGGCACGGCAATGCTTGTACACCTGCAGATCTATATTTGTACAGCATTGTCCTTATGCTAAACAGTCCGAGGTTGAAGACGTCTACATAGACAAAATGCGTTGGAACAGGTTTGGGACAAAATCTCATAATGTTGACATGGGAATTTCGACCTAGTCCTTATGTTGAAATTCACCATATACATTCATCAGGTAGATAGTGATGAAATGTTGACATATTAGAATGTTGACATATCGTCTCTAATGGCCCACCACTTACTTACCTTGATCTGATGGCTGCAGTGGCTCCAGCCGCATCTTCTGGGTCCTGGTGGTTATGTGATCATCATTTCCCTATTAGACCTCCTAAGTTGCAGCAGTCGGTAAGTATTTGTACCTTATCCCTAACCCTAACACCTACCCCTAACCCTCTCTCTAGTGACCAACTTTAACCTTCCTTTCGTTAGCATAACCCTAATCATCCCGCTCATAACCTAACCCTAACATTGACAGTTTAAAAATGTTGACATTTTGCCTGCCGACATTCTGTGTCAACACACTACTTGTCGACATTTTATCAATGTTGACATTTTATCAATGTCGACATTGTTGCATCGACATAGTGAATGTGAACATGGTTATTGTAGACCTTTTAAATACATACCGGTGGGACTGGTACTCTACCAAGGACACTGGACTCCTTCCTGAATCAAGTGGATATCCCTTGGTCTACAGTACTTTGGACTTTGTATCTACAGTACCTGCTTTTTGTGCAAAAATACTGCACTAAGGACCTCATTCAGTAAGGATTGTGAATTATGCTAAACATCAGAATTTACAATCCTATTTTTCGCATGCTGGGGGCCGCCCATCGCAGGGCAAGGCTGCCCAGCATGTAGGCCACCACCCACCCATTGCGATCATGCTGTAATTGTGATCATGCCGCAATTACGGCATGATCGCAGAAATTATGTAAGCTTTCTGTCAGCTCCATTTTCTCATACGGAGTGGCTGTATGTGACGATATGCAGCCTCCCGAAAATGCCGCAGCCACCCGAAAATGCCGCAGCCACACCCCTGTTCGCATCACCACTCCCCCGCAATGCTCCATCTCCGCCTTGGAAACTGAGCGTTGCCAATCAGGCAGAGGCGTTCACATTAAATGCGGGCCACCCACATTAACTGTGGGCGCTTGTGCAGGACGGGACCTGTGCATGCATACACGGATCCTATCGCTGATTTTGTAGTGGCATCATGTTTGCGTTGAGACCTAAATCAGCCCCTATGTTTGGCCTACGTCTTGTCATTCTTTGAATGGTGTTGGATCTGGTTATGCAGAAGGTCTGGCAGATATCCATAAAGACACACACAGATACGCTTTCATGTTGTTGTTTTCTGTTATGCAAATCAAAAATAACATGTGATCCACTATTGTAGTCTTGAAGAGCACTAGTGATTTTAATTAACACTTACGCCATTGACAATCTACACTATGAAGCTGTCTCTTTGTTTCCATATGACAAAATCTCCTGGGAAGCCTGAATACTCCACTATCCAGCTTCTGTCAGTGGAAACCATTGTCACAGATAAGCATGGGTATTACTATTTTTGTTACACATTATTTTTTGTTACACACAATTGATTATTCTTTCAGCTATATCTGCCATCTATACAGTAGAGGGCTATTTTCCATATATATGTGTGTGTATATATATATATATATATATACACTGCTCAAAAAAATAAAGGGAACACTTAAACAACACAATGTAACTCCAAGTCAATCACACTTCTGTGAAATCAAACTGTCCACTTAGGAAGCAACACTGATTGACAATCAATTTCACATGCTGTTGTGCAACTGGAATAGACAACAGGTGGAAATTATACGCAATTAGCAAGACACCCCTAATAAAGTAGTTGTTCTGCAGGTGGTGGCCACAGACCACTTCTCAGCTCCTATGCTTTCTGGCTGATGTTTTGGTCACTTTTGAAAGCTGGTGGTGCTTTCACCCTAGTGGTAGCATGAGACGGAGTCTACAACCCACACAAGTGGCTCAGGTAGTGCAGCTCATCCAGGATGGCACATCAATGCGAGCTGTGGCAAGAAGGTTTGCTGTGTCTGTCAGCGTAGTGTCCAGAGCATGGAGGCGCTACCTGGAGACAGGAGAGTAAATCAGGAGATGTGGAGGAGGCCATAGGAGGGCAACAACCCAGCAGCAGGACCGCTACTTCCGCCTTTGTGCAAGGAGGAACAGGAGGAGCACTGCCAGAGCCCTTCAAAATGACCTCCAGCTAGCGACAAATGTGCATGTGTCTACTCAAATGATCAGAAACAGACTCCATGAGGGTGGTATGAGAGCCCGACGCCCACAGGTGGGGGTTGAGCTTACAGCCCAACACCGTGCAGAACATTTGGCATTTGCCAGAGAACACCAAGATTGGCAAATTCGCCACTGGCACCCTGTGCTCTTCACAGATGAAAGCAGGTTCTCACTGAGCACATGTGACAGACGTGACAGAGTCTGGAGATGCCAAGGAGAACGTTCTGCTGCCTGCAACATCCTCCAGCATGACCAGTTTGGCAGTGGGTCAGTAATGGTGTGGGGTGGCATTTCTTTGGGGGGCCGCACAGCCCTCCATGTGCTCGCCAGAGGTAGCCTGACTGCCATTAGGTACCAAGATGAGATCCTCAGACCCCTTGTGAGACCATATGCTGGTGCGGTTGGCCCAGGGTTCCTCCTAATGCAAAACAATGCTAGACTTCATGTGGCTAGAGTGTGTCAGCAGTTCCTGAAAGATGAAGGCATTGATGCTATGTACTGGCCCGCCCGTTCCCCAGACCTGAATCCAATTGAGCACATCTAGGACATCATGTCTCGCTCCATCCACCAACGCCACGTTGCACCACAGACTGTCCAGGAGTTGGCAGATGCTTTAGTCCAGGTCTGGGAGGAGATCCCTCAGGAGACCATCCTCCACCTCATCAGGAGCATGCCCAGGCGTTGTAGGGAGGTCATACAGGCACGTGGAAGCCACACACTACTGAGCCTCATTTTGACTTGTTTTAAGGACATTACATCAAAGTTGGATCAGCCTGTAGTGTGTTTTTCCACTTTAATGTTGAGTGTGACTCCAAATCCAGACCTCCATGGGTTAATAAATTTGATTTCCATTGATAATTTTTGTGTGATTTTGTTGTCAGCACATTCAACTATGTAAAGAACAAAGTATTTAATAAGAATATTTTATTCATTCAGATCTAGGATGCAGGGACGTGCAGTCAGGGGAGGCAGGGGAGGCAGTGCCTCCCCTGTCATTAATGATTCAACTAATAGAAAGAAGAAACTTATGACACATATTCTGTGTCATAACTATCTTCTTTTTATAATGGGATTAATTTTAGAGTGTAAATACCTGTGTAAATGCAGTTGTGCGGCACCGAGAACAGTGCCTCCAGCTGCCCATTGTAATTGGCCGGAAGCAGGGGGCGGGCAGGGGGCGTGACAAAGCTGAGGGCTGTAAAAGCCCATTACAAAAATCAATGGAAGCGGCGGCACCTGTCCAAGTGCCGCAGAGCAGCAGGGACGTGCTTTTAGCCTCTGAAAGCACGCCCCTGTGACTGTGAGTGACTGCATCCGGCTGTACAGTCAGGGCCGGATTAAGCCTTCAGGGGGACCCTCATGCCTCCAGCTCTGGGTGCTGCTGCCACTCGGCTCTTCCCGGTTCCAGGTGCTGCTGCTGTTGCTCGGCTCTCTCCGGCTCCAGGCGCTGCTGCTGCCGCTCGGCTCTCCCCGGCTCCTGGTGTTGCTACTGCCGTTCGGCTCTCCCCGGCTCCAGGCGCTGCTGCTGCCGCTCTGCCCCGGCTCCAGGCGCTGCTGATGCCGCTCGGCTCTCCCCGGCTCCAGGTGTTGCTGCTGCCGCTCGGCCCCGGTTCCAGGCGCTGCTGCCGCTTGGCTCTCCCCGGCTCCAGGCGCTGCTGCTGCCGCTCGGCTCTACCCGGCTCCTGGCGCTGCTGCTGCCGCTCGGCTCTCTCCGGCTCCGTGCGCTGCTGCTGCCACTCACCAGTGTGGGCTGATGCACCTCTCTGAGGTGAGTGCATGTTTAAAGAAGGATGGAAATGTGCCAGCAGAGAGTTTGAAGTGCAGGGTATTTGGAAAGGAATAGGGTTGAGGGGGCAAGTTGTAGTGTGTGATAAGAGACAAGTGCAGATTATATAGGGTAAATGAAATATGTGGTAAGTTACAGGCAGCTCCTAAATTATTAATACAATTTAGATGTACACAACACCTTCCTGCCCAACCTAGAGCTACACACTTCAATAAGGATCAAGAAAAGATGTCACCTAACGTGTATATTTGAATAAAAGCTTGTGTGGTCGGCAGTGTATCTCACCCTCCCCGTCACCCTCTCCCTGGCATCACCCTCCCAGTCACCTTCTCCCTGGCATCACCCACTGCTGTCACCCTCTCCCTGGTGACCCTCTCCCTGTCGTCACGCTCTTCCTGGCATCACGCTCTTCCTGTCATCCTCTCCCTGGCGTCACCCACTCCGTCACCCACTGCTGGCTATTTTGTTGTCCAGGACTTCCATTAACTTGATAGCGCCTCATCCACGGTGCTATTAAGTTAATGGAAGCCCTGGATAACAAAATTGCATTCATGTCCTCCTCCCACTCCCTCCCCAGTCCCAAACACTATTTTTTCCCCCTATAAAAATGTACAATATATCACAAGTATGATGAGCAGGCAGGCAGCGGGCTTTGGTTGCATCGGGCTGAGATGCAAATGAGTGGCGGAGGGCTGGGTCAGTTGATGGTGGGTGAGTTTGGAAGCCATTGGCGGTGGCAGCGGGCATCGGCTCAGGGACAGTAGCGGGTATTAGTTCGGTGGTGGTAGGGGTCATCGGCAGGATTCGGCGAACATTATGACTGCAGTGCCTCCCCAGCCACTGACCTCACCGCACGCCACTGCTAGGATGTGTTATTTTAGTGTTCCCTATATTTTTTTGAGCAGTGTATATATATAAAATCCTTGATGGCAGTCTGGCACCCTACATACAAGAGCTGCTCGTAGACGTAAATGTTATACTGCAAAGTATTTTCATCAGGGTTACAATTGAAAACAATTGCAACTCATATTGTATTTGCTAGCTAATGTTTGCCCAGGCTTCACTCGCGTGGATGTCTGTTATTGCTCAGTGGAACTAATTTTACAAAGACAGTAGTGAGATCTAATATTGTGATGTATATTTTATATTGTACACAATGATTAAAACTTAGATGTCTCTGTAAACAATATTTGCAGTTTTTCCTTCAGAGGTTAACACAAAATGATGCTTAGTGCTACTAACTCGTGAGCAAGCCACGTAAAGCTGCACATGTGAGAAGCAGCTGGTCCTGTGATCTACACCTGCAGCCCTGTTTTTTTCCTTTATTGCTCCCTGATGTAACATTGTGATAATACATACCTCAGTTTCTTTCTACAGTAGGTCACCAAGCTATACGATAGTAAAAACACAATCCAAATTCATCCAGTAGTTTTTTATGGGGTGATGGAATGAACAGACAAACAAACAAACAAACAAACAAACAAACAAACATGCAGACAAAAAAATTCCCATTTTTTTTCCATCTCCATACTTCATAAACAGATAAAGGAGTATATTTCTCCCAAATATATACAGACACAACCCTTATGGTGTGTACACACGGTGAGATATTTTCTTACGATTTTTACTTTATAGTCATTTCAAGGTGGCTGCTCAGTGGCGCACCCAGGGGGGGGGGTTTCCAAGCACCCAGAAACCGCCCTTTCACTAAAAAAAAATATATATATATATATATTTTTTAAGCTGCATGAGTATTATTAATGGCTGTCTAGCATCCTCTGCAGCCTGCTGTCTTCCTGGTGGCACTTGTAAGTGCAGTAAAAGTTTACTTTATTTTAATTATAGTACATATATATCCATGTGCATACATATATACACATGTATATACATACATACATATAAACACACACACATATGATATATACATGTGTATATATACGTGTACTGTATGTATGTATGTATATATATATATATATATATATTTATTTATGCATGTTTAATATGCTATGTATATGTGTTTATGTATGTGTGTGTGTGTGTATATATATATACCCTTGTAGTAGCCGGCACTCGGAAGGCCTCCGTGGGCTTTCTGGCTCAGGTGCCATCGTATTAGGTTTCCACCTCCATCACTATCCCATGTAAAGAAGGCAGCACTCAGAGACTTGAAGGTGCAAAAGAATATTTAGTAAACAAGCTGCAGAGTTACATCAACGTTTCGGGGCGCACAGCCCCTTCATCATCCTGATGAAGGGGCTGCGCGCCCCGAAACGTTGATATAACTCTGCAGCTTGTTTACTAAATATTCTTTTGCACCTTCAAGTCTCTGAGTGCCGCCTTCTTTACATGGGATATATATATATATATACATATATATATATACACACACACACACACACACACACACACACACAGACACACTAGTTTTACGGACCCAGCATATACTGGGTCACCCCAGTCCCCACCTCCGTGATTGGCTCCACCCAGTTCTGGAAACCCCCCCATGCAAATCCTGCGTTTGCCACTGCTGCTGATGTGAAATTAGTGTTATTGAGGTTATTAATTAGAGATGTGCGGCGGGCACTTTTTGTGTTTTGTGTTTTAGTTTTGGATCTGGATCCCCGCTCGTGTTTTGGATCTGGATTGGTTTTTCCAAAACCACCCTTTCGGGTTTTGGGTTTGGTTTTGGTTTTGGATCTGGATGATTTAAAAAAAAAAAAACCACGAAAACAGTTATAATCACAGAATTTGGTGGTAATTTTGATCCAACGGCATTATTAACCTCAGTAACATTAATTTCCACTCATTTACAGTCTATTCTGAACACCTCACACCTCACAATATTGGGGGTCATTACGAGTTGCTCGCTCGTTACCGACTTTCGCTATACTGCGATAAGTCACTTACTGTGCATGCGCAAGGTTCGCAGAGCGCATGCGCTTAGTTATTTCATCGTTCTGGTGATCGTAGTGTGATTGACAGGAAGTGGGTGTTTCTGGGCGGAAACTAGCCATTTTCTGGGAGCGTGCGTAAAAACGCAGGCGTTTCTGGGAAAAACGCGGGAGTGTCTGAAGAAACGGGGGAGTGTCTGGGCGAACGCTGGGTGTGTTTGTGAAGTCAAACTAGGAACGAAACTGACTGAACTGATCGCAATGTGGGAGTAAGTCTGGAGCTACTCAGAAACTGCTAAGAAATTTCTATTCGCAATTCTGCTAATCTTTCGTTCGCAATTCTGCTATGCTAAAATACACTCCCAGAGGGGGCGGCGGCTTAGCTTGTGCAATGCTGCTAAAAGCAGCTAGCGAGCGAACAACTCGGAATGAGGGCCATTGTTTTTAGGCCAAAAGGTTGCACCAATGTCGCTGGATGACTAAGCTAAGCGACACAAGTGGGTGGCACCAACACCGTGCAGGACATTTGGCATTTGCCAGAGAACACCAAGATTGGCAAATTTTGCCTCATTTTGACTTGTTTTAAGGACATTACATCAAAGTTGGATCAGCATGTAGTGTGTTTTTCTACTTTAATTTTGAGTGGCCAATCTAGGAGTGGCACTGCAGTGTCAGACAGGATGGCAGTTTTAAAAACAAGCCCCAAAGAGCACATAATGCAAAGAAAAAAATAGGTGCAAGATGCAATTGTCCTTGGGACCTCCCACCCACCCTTATGTTGTATAAATAGGACATGCACACTTTAACAAACCAATTATTTCAGCAACAGGGTCTGCTACATGACTGTGGCTGAAATGATGGGTTTGTTTGGGCCCCCACAAAAAAAGAAGCAATTAATCCCCCACCAAAAAAGAAGCAATTCATCTCTCCTTGCACAAACTAGCTCTACAGAGGCAAGATGTAATCCTCATCCTCATCCTCTGATTCCTCAACCCTTTCAGTGTGTACATCCTCCTCCTCACAGGAGTATTAATTCATCCCCAGTGGAATCTACCATCACAGGTCCCTGTGTACTTTCAGAAGGCAATTGCTGGTAAAGGTCTTCCTAGAGGAATTACTAATTAATTTTGATGAACATCATCTATTCCACATTTTGTGGAAGCAACCTCCTATGCCGATCGCTGACAAGGTTACCGGCTGCACTAAACACTCTTTCGGAGTACACACTGGAGATGGGGCAACTTAGGTAAAATAAAGATAGTTTGTGCAAGGGCCTCCAAATTGCCTCTTTATCCTGCCAGCATACATACGGACTGTATGACATGCCTACGTGGATGCTGTCACCGATATAATCCTCCACCATTCTTTCAATGGTGACAGCATCATATGCAGTGACAGTAGACATGTCAGTAATTGTTGGCAGGTCCTTCAGTCCGGACCAGATGTCAACACTTGCTCCTAACTGCCCTGCATCACCACCAGTAGGCTAGGAAATGTTAACCTTTTCCTCGCAGCCCCAGTATTGGGAGAAAATGAATTAGGAGCTGTTGACGGGTCATGTTCCGCTTGAGTTGACAATTTTCTCACCATCAGGTCTTTGCACCTCTGCAGACTTGTGTCTGCCGGTTAGAGAGATACAACATAGGTTTTAAGCCTAGGATTGAGCATTGTGGCCAAAATATAGTGCTCTGATTTCAACAGACTGACTACCATTGAATCCTGGCAAAGAGAATGAAGGGCTCCATCAACAAGTTCCACATACTTAGAGGAATCG